>NC_032012.1:19756212-19770174 GCF_001865875.1 Lupinus angustifolius
GGAGCGTAACATTTGTTTTGCATCATATATTCGAGAAGGGAGCACATTATCTTCCGACAACATATCCTTCAGAAGTGCAAGAAAGTCGGTGAAACTCTTATCAGTCCATCCATCAAACAGATTTCAACTTATACAACTTTGACACTGCTGTCAATCTTGTGAATTTAGTACAACCATCATATAATGGTTTCTCAGCATCACTTATCAACCGCTGAAACATCCCAGAAAAACCCCGAAGATCCTCTTCGACAATGTTTGTCATTTCCTCGAAACAATTGTCTTCATATGCATTTGTGTAGTTGTCTTTCATACGCATCTCATCATCACAATCCATAACATCTCTTGCCTCACCATGTCTTATCCAACATGTGTAACTTTGATCAATATCGTGACACACTAAATGAACTTTTAAATCATTTGGAGTAATTTGGTTTGAGTAACAAAATCTTAAGCAAGGATATACAATTCGATTAGTGTTTTCAGCATTCTCAATTGCAAACCTAACAAATGATTTCACTCCTTCTTCATACTCATTCATCAATTGATTGGCACTCATCCATTTTCGATCCATATTCTATTAAGAAAAAAAATAATGAGCATAAATCCCTAAAGCTTGGAGTTAAGCTCACCAGGCAGAGCAAATGCATTATTATGTGATTAAAAATGAGGGAACCCTAACTCATAATGTAAGCTAAATGAGTCAGAACTTGGAAACCCCAACTCAATACAAGCTAAATGAGTGAAATCACTTTCACTCATTTATAAGGAAAATATTTATAACTTAATACAAGCTAAATATAATGTAATTAAAAGGGCAAATAACTATATGAAAAACTCACTTTCAATTCAGTTTTGAATGCGTGAATGATGATTTAGAGGTTAAACGAGTGAAGGATTTTCGAAATCGGTGCTGAATGATGTTCGTGTAAAATGAGTGAATGATTTTCGGTGTTGAATGAGTGAATGATTTTGAGGTTAAATGATTTTCGAGGTCGATTTTAAGAATAAATGTGTTTTGGTACTAAGTAAATGAATGTTGGGATTGTTGATGAATGTGTGAGAATGCGGGAACATTTTAATTTTTTAGGGTCTGTTAGTATCTTCAACAGCACATAATTACGATGTCGCTGTCAATGATACAAAATCAACAACGCGTAGTGAAGAGGGTGTTGTCAATGATACCTAATCAAGAACACAACCTTAAGGAAATGATGTGTAAGAACTCCCCATTCAAATATAAAGCATGTAAGTGTTATTCAATGCAATCTTAAGGAAACGTTGTGGAAGATATAATAATCTTTTTACTAATTAAAATGGGAATGTTGTAAGGTGCAGGTGTGCATATCCTTGACGGTTGAAGGAATAGTGCCAGCATTATTAGCTAGTCGTTGCCACTCAGCTTCCTTCGCCTTCATTGATTGCTCAAATACGTTGAACCATTGCATGAGGCCATCTAGTTGATTTTGAACCTGGCTCATTTGGGCTTTGGTTGCACGCTTTGGATGGGGTAAAAATGTGTGATCGCTAACCCCAAATCCTACACCTCGGATACGACCAGGGTACATAGGCAGTCCTAGTGCCTTGTCAAGTATTATGCGACTATCCGGGTTTGCCTACTTTTCCTTTAGGGCAACCTGACAAATCGAGAAAAAATATAATGTTAATTAATCACATTTTGATAAATAAAGTATGGAAATTAAGTATAATAAAAAATGAGCACTTATAACACGTCTTGCCGCTTCTTGAACTTCCTCATTGACGATGACACCATCCTTGTTCTTACGGGCATCCACCCATAGAACATTGAGTTATACTCCATGTGGAGTCATAAGTGTATTGCTTTTGTTCTCCAACTAACAACACATAACCAATAATAATGTAATTAGATATATATGCATACAAAACATAACCAATAATGTACTTACAAATTAACAATACTTACAAATTTTTCCTTGATTCCTCTATACCCCGCTAGAGAAGCTCGGTATGGATATAAAGGCTTGGTTGCCCACTTGCGGTTTTCATTACTTAATATCTGAAACAATAAACAACATTAATATCAACAAACATATATATATGTATATACAAAAGCATATATATAAAAGTCAATACAAAGAATATGATTTTACCAAAAAAGGCTCATCTTGTGTGTGCAGAGTGACAAAAGTTTTCCAATCCTCTTCATCAACGATATTTACATATTTAGTTGGAGGTGTTAGGTTGACATTTCCATCAGCATCTCTGAGTAATTTTCCGGCATCGGTTCGGAATTGTCGGAGAGCCTTGTCAGCCGATTTAAGAATATAATCCTTATGCTCCTCACCAGCATCAAAAGTTGAGTGAAATAAAAACACATATACATTATATATTGCATGAAAACAAATGCATATACGTACGTTGCATGAAAACTTAACACATATATGTACATTGCATGAAAATGTAACACATACGTATGTTGCATTAAAAAGTAACACATACTATGTTGCATGAAAACGTAACACATACCTACATTGCATGAAAACACAAAAACTGAAAAATAAACTTACTGTTATTTCATTCCAAATAAGCTCCTTCATGGTATTCCCTACATCACTCCATTTCTTGAATGTTAGCTTCAGATTCTGCCTAACAACAACACCAATGTAGCTTACCAATGCGTTGCCACCCTTCGAGTTTAATGGTTGGACTTTAGAGTTCCATTGATCTTCTATCTTCACATCCTTACTTCTTGACCGAATGAAATTCTTCAAGGAAGTCATTCCACGTGGAGGTCTTTTTGGAGCAACGATTTGCTTGTCTTGTAGAGTTGGTGTAGCTTCGTCACCACTGTGAGAACCATGATCGCCACTTTGGGAAGCCATTGATGAAGTTTTTTGAGGTTTATGATAGTATGAAGGTTTGCTGAGAGTATGGGGATTTCTTTTCGATTAAGTTTGAGAGCGTAGAGGGATCGATTCATGTTTTAGATATTTAAATTGTATTACCAATTTAACGGCGCATATTAACAGTAGCGTTGTTGAATAGACATCTTCAATAGCACATACTAAAAGTAGCATTGTTGTATTGACATCTTCAACAGAGCATTTTAAGGATTGCGCTGTTGTTGTGTATCCAACTGTTCACTACTTATTTTCATTAACACATCTTCAACAACACATGTTAACAGTAGTGCTATTGTATTGACATCTTCAACAATGCATATTAGCACATACTAAAAGTAGCATTGTTGTATTGACATCTTCAACAGAGCATGTTAAGGATTGCGCTGTTGTTGTGTATCCAACTGTTCACTACTTATTTTCATTAACACATCTTCAACAACACATGTTAACAGTAGTGCTATTGTATTGACATCTTCAACAATGCATATTAGCGTTGTTGAATGGAACCTAATTGACAATGCAATATTAATTATGTGTTGTTAAACTGAACTTATTTTCCAATTTAACAGCCTGTTCGTAGTTATGTGATGTTAAATTAACATTTTACATAACTGGAAAATATTTATACAACATGAATTAATGTTAATTAAGATGAAGTTTCCATGAAGTAGATTACTATATAATCGTGTTTACTAATACAAAACTGGAAAAATATTAAACATTACATTTTGTTTTTGTATTTATTAAGTATTGTTAATTTTTTTATTGTGTTTAATTTATTAATAATGAACAACAAAAGTATTAAAGAAAATAATCATCCAAATAATTAACAAAAAATAGAAATTAACATCCAAAATAATTGTTTTATTATTCATTTAGAGAGACAAAATACATTATAATTAACTAAATGATTTGGTACATGCGAATATAATAAATTAAATGATTTGGTAGATCAAGAATACAATGAAAAAGAAACAAATCTTCTCCATAATTTATTTTCTCAACTCCTCTACACATCTTCATCTCACGCAAATCTTGTATAACAACCACTTCCCTTCTGAAATCTGAGACTGTTTTGAAAATTGAAAGAGCTCAATAAATTAAACTCAATACTTTACAAATTAATCTTGTCCACAATTTTTTCTTCGATTCCTCTACACAAATCTTGTATAACAGTTCATTGATTTCCTTTTAAAATCTGGGTTCTTTTGCCATGAAGGAAATCAATGAACTTAATGGGTAATTGCATCAACTCTACAAGGAACCAACGAAGGTGATACATCGATAGAAGTCTGGAACTATAGAAGAAGTGAAAAAAGGTTGAAGAATTGTGAATAGTGGACGGAGAATAATCGAATAAGGGTAGAAGAATTGTGAATGGTGTAGCCTAGAAAATTTGAAATTCCTACTTCCCTAAAACGACGTAGTTTAGGGTTGTTTTTTAGAAAACAATATATGTATAAACCGGTTGATTTACTCGAATTTTAACCGATTCACCAGTTTTGACAAAATCCGTTTGGTTTTTACCGGTTTTGATACTTAGCCAGAATAACAACCATGCCGTACTAGTTAGAGGTCTGATTCACTGGTTTTCCGGTTCAACCGGCTAATAGGAAATGGTTTTTACATTATGGTATGTTAATGAGACGGGAAATAAGTATTTTAACAATCAAAAATCAAAATTATAAAAGGTAAATAATTAAGTTAATTTATTTGTTTGGCATGTGTTCCATTGAAATAATAAATGCCCTAAAAATATTCAATTTGGATTAAAATTGGAAATCGTTAAGGTGAGTTAATAGGTAACTGGGAATTTGCATTTATAGTTACTATCAAATTAAAAAAAAACGCTAAAGCTGAGATTAAGAAAGATAGACGAAATAATGAACGCATTAAACTAGAATTTATAACTTTTTATTTTATTTTGTATCAAGTTCTAGATATTGTTTCAAATGAATAATTTCAAAAACCTTCTGTAGGATCATCCAATGAATGATTTCAAAAACATATTTAGTTTTAATGTACTGAAATCGTGTATGCTCAAGTTAAGGATGGATGATTCTCATTTTTAAATTTTATTTATCTTTTACGCTTTGTGAGAGTCTCATCCTAGGTCGACCTAACCTAGACTCGAACTAGGCAATCATCTTAGGACGTCTAAACATAAAAAGACTTTCCTAATTCTAGATAACCTTGAATAGTCTTCGGCTTGTTGTTTGATAAGTTGAGTCAATCTTCAAGCTTTACTAAATTCGTTGCCTTCATCAAAACTTTGTTTTAGATCGCACTTGCTAACTTTGACTCCTCTTGCAATATCATTAATCCCTTTCAGGGTGCATGACAGCCCCTCCCAACAAGTGTCACTCACAGGAGTCGAACTCTTGAACTTTTGATCATCATAGAGATCTAGCGATACCTTACATTAAGAAAAGAAGTTGTATATAATAAAGTTAAGTTAAACAAAATAAAAAATTAATAAAAGTAATAGAGAACAGTTTTACTAGACATAATTAGGCAACATTTTCAAAACTATGGTCCAATATAATGAGTAGACAACAGTTTTAAAATTATGATCTTAAAGTACAACAAGCCACGGTTTTGAGAGCAATTATGATAACAATATAAAAATCTGCAGTCCAATATAATGAAAATGCAACGATTTTAAAACTATAATCTTAAAATACAATATGCCACAATATTAGAACTATTATACAAAAATATCCAAAATCATGATCTATTACAATGAATAGGCAATGATTATTAAATTGTTGCGTATTGTACTTTAAGACCATAGTTTTAAAATATTGAAGGTGGAGGCATTACTGTAGGCCAAAAATGTAGAGGTAAAGTCATGGTCGAAGGGAAGAGTCCTTACCCAAAAATTTTGGAACTACTCACTCGTGATATAAATAAATAGACAAATACTTTTATTGAAGAATAAAAGAAATAGTACATAAATCCTATTATCTAATAGTGAATATAACTCGTGTTTTGCTCACTCAAATTGTGTTGTTGTGAATTGGCTTCCTTCTTTGTGCAACCCTCTATTTATAGATGATGAGAAATAAGACTCTAACATTCTAATTTCAATTCTAAATCTTCATATTAATAAAAAAATCCATTCTTTGCAATTATATTTTCATGGGTTGCTTTAAAATAAGAGGTTTTTTATTTGTGTGGGGAAATTAAATCAAATTTTAAATCTCCACAATATCTACCTAATCAGATTAGATAAAATATGGATTCTTCTCTTGTTGATATTTACCCTTGATCATACCAGAATATCTATCAAATCACGTTTATCTAAAATATGATCTTTTCTTAACTTTTAACTCTTTTTTATTAAATTTGCATAAAATAATGAACAGAAGATTCGTGAAGATATTTGTAATAACATAACCACAATTGATCACTTGTTTATGTTACTAAGGATTTAATTGAAATTTATGATTTATTTTCTTTTCAACAACTAAATTAAGGTATGTTAAAATTAAGTACGGGTGACTAATATATAAAGATTTAAAAGGTCATAAATTAAATCACATAAGTGGGACGGAACCCTATGCTGTGCCAGATTGGCTCCCAAGCCATAACCTAGTTTGACAATTTTGTTAAGCAGTAATCTTAATAATTTTAATGAGAGTAATCTCACGAAACAAATCTAATTGCTCTTGATATTAAAACCCTATGGGGTATTATACTAAGTCAAAAATTTGATTCGTACAATGTGTAATACTTATTGTGAGGATAATCACACACTCAGAAATAGATCAGTTCATTACCTTTAAAGTGTGTGGATACATTTAATTATATAAAAGGGACTATTGATTGCACTTAGTGTTAAATAGTTAAACAGAGTATCTTAAGAAGTTATATATAATAGTTGTGTCATGTAGGGGAATGGTTCATTTTTTGGTGGATTTCATAGGCGGAACTAAACACTAGGATATAATTTAGTTCAATTCTATTAACTAGGTAACATCACAAAAATTTTCCAATTAAATTACAAATAGGTATATTTGTATATTAATTTTAATAGTCAATTCCTAATTATTTGGATTAAATCTTTAACAAAGTTACTCCTTTAAAATTATGGAGATATGTTAGGTGACTATTCTTTTATTATTATCTTATCTTATCTTTTTTAGCTATTGATAAAACTAAATATTTATTATTTGGATAAAAATAACATTAGAATTTAATCTAGTTTGTAACTATAAAGTTATGACCCTAAAGCAATTAGAAAAAAGCTGATCTCTACAAGTGTTGGTTATGACAATAGATAGAAGGAAGGAAACTGATGAGTTCTATCGTGTGTTCTCTTGCAAACCAAATTATAAAGCTTTTGTACTGTTTTGATGTGTTTTTCACTATGGCTTAAGGTGATAGAAAATTCACTTTCTACCTTTCATGAATAATCGTAAATTGGGGTACCATTGTTTTGTAAATCTTTAAAATTTTCAAGTGTATCTCTTGTTTAATGTCACCATCCTTACATGGATCTGAACATTGACGTCTCGAAATTCAAATCTTCTTCCTTTTTTTCTTTTCCAAACAGTGGGTGTTGGCAAATCTATCAAATCTTTATACAAGATTTTATGCATGCGGCAAATCTTGAACCCCCTCTCTCTTAGCAAAGCAACCTAGGCTGTTTACGAAATGTAGTTTCATTAATTAAGGGGTGAGTTTTGTTTATGTCATTCATTATTATACTTTTGGGCTCATTTAATGTCGAATCATTTTTAGCATCATAACCCCTTTTCTTTTGTTCCTTCTTATCTTTTGCCTAAGTGAGATGAGTTGGTAGGATAATTAACCATCCTCTTTCACAATTTTCTTCACCAGTGTCATGCGTTTAAGTGAGTTTAGTTAACATTTTTTTTTACTTAATGATAGTACGAACAAGCTATTATAAACTGAGTTGACTTAAGCGATTGTTATCAAATATAAATTGTTAGTGTATATTAATTTGGTTGCTAATTATAGATGTAGAATATAATTTAATTAGCTGTCTCCTTTTTGTTGGTATGTGTATGAGAAAAGATTTGAACGTTAAAGGAGACGATGAAAGAACTAGTTTATTTGCTAGACAAGGAACATACGTAAACCCAAGTGAGGGAGAATCATTAGACATATTGGTATTAGAGTGTAGCATTGGGGTCTTTAATGATACTCACTAGTTGGAGAGTCCTTAGACTAAAGTGATTAATGAGTGGTCAATTGTCTCAATTGTTATGAATTTTGTCATTCAATCATTTTAGTCATTAATATAAAAATATTTGTATCTTAACTGAAATTAGTGTTGTGATAACCGGATCGGACAGTCCGACCAGTTTACCACTAACGGGACTTGAAAACAACTCTGATTTATAGTCTTAACCGAGTGAGGGGTTGGACCACTTTGAACTGGAAAAATTTCGCTCCAACCGTATTAAACCCGGTTGAACCGCAATAACTCAAGAAGTGAACCAGACAGTTCACTTAAAATTTAAAGAAAACAGAACACTACTCTAATGTTTTGCTTTACTCCAGACCAAAAAAAGACAGAAAAATGTAATTTCAGTATAATTATTAATTTATAAAATTTTGGATTTTTCATATAACTATATATTTATAGACAAAAATGATAAATTATATATGAAATCATCCGGTCTGACCGGAGAGTTTAACTATTTAAACTAGTTAAACCTAATATGAGACATCTTCCCGTTTGATGTCCAGCTGATGTTTCACAACATTGACTGAAATAATTGTATATTTTATAATGATGGTTTACTTATATGACTTTATAGTATTGTTAGACTATTATCTTTAATAATGAATATCTATGTTTGACTTATCATAGTGATCATAATTAATTGCTCATTTGAATGATAGTTATTTGGAGTTGCTTGAGTGCATACGACTAAACACTCATTTCAAATTGTATTGATATTTGGGGAATTTTCATTTATTTTGATCATCAAGTTATGTCTTGAGCTCGCCCTAAGGATATGGCATGATTAAAGATATTGCATTAGGGCTGAGACCACTAATTTAGGTGATGTTGTTGGAATTTGAAATAGAGAAAATATTGATAAAAAGACTTAGTGGACTTTGGTTAGTGTGCATAGATTATCACATTTTTAGTTGGATTTGAAGAAAATGGAAAGATACGATGATAGAAATATCATTACGGATTTGGATAGAGGCAGTAATGATGGTGATTCGTCAAGAAGCCTTGAGGGATTTCTTAGGTGGGATAGTCCAGTGACATCCGGTCTTATAAACTACATGACTAGGATAGTCCTACATGCAAACTTGAAAGTGCAAAGTGTCAAAATGTTGCACTATTAAATTGCCTATGTTTTGAAGAAGACATGGATTTATTGAAAGCTTGAAGATGACTCAACAAATCAACATGTCATTGACTTAAGGATCTCATATCTAGACTAGGTTCTTACAAGAGTCACTTTTAGAGTCATAGATGTGTGTCCTAGATATTGGGTCTAGGTTAGGTAAACCTAGGTGCAATTCACATAAGTCTTAAAAATAATCAAATTATTTACATAAGACATGTCATCTAGATTATTATATGTTCATGCATTAATCATACATGTTATTTGTGCATCTTAGGCATAATATATTGGTAAAACATGTATAGTTGATAAGCATAACATATAGGTAGTTTACCATTTTACTATTTAGCTGAAAAATGTGACACTTAATTGATTAAGGAATGAGTTAATCGATTAGCGTGAATTTGGTTTTAACAGATAACTGAATACCTGAAAACAATTATTCTCAACAAATCGTTAATCGATTAAAACGACACTTTATCGATTAACTGTGTCTTATAAAAGATTTCAATATAAACCGTGTTTTAGGTATTTCATCAAGAGATCATTCATTCATTTTTAGAATTGTTAGAAGACTGAAACAACAGAAATTAATATCCGCACTACACCACATCTTAAAGAAATTTAAAATTTATTAATAAATTTTGTCTCCGTCGAGAAGGGAGAAGCAACAGAAGCTAATGTCTACACCGCATCTCATCTCAAAGAAGTATAAAAATAGTAAAACATTATCCCTAAAGAAGGGCGAAACAACAGAAACTAACATCTATACTATATCTCATCTTAAATAGATTTAAAATATATTATAAATTTTGTCCCTTTCAAGAAGGGTGATTGGGGCTTAAAAGAGGTATTTCCTAGGCTTTATGCTTTTGTTTTGAATAAGAGGCAATTGTGGATTATTGTGGTGCATGGGTCAATGATGTATGGTCTTGGGAGGTTAAATGGCGTCGGAGTTTGTTTGATAGAGAAGATATATTGGTTAGGAACTTGTATGGTCTTATTAGCCTCATTCCTACAAGAAGAATATTGCGAATATGTGGAGATGAAGCTTAGCTGCATCGAAAAAGTATGTTGTGAGATCCACTTATTTCATTCAAGTGGACCAAAGTCTCTCGCCTCTAGGTAACTTTGTGATAAAATGTTGGATTAACTTTGTGCCTTCAAAAATATCTTGCTTTGTTTGGAAGCTCATAATGTTGAAGATATCAAATGTGTCATTTGTGTGAATCATGATGATGTCGAGCATCTATTTCTCTTCAATGACTTTGCTGCTTCTGTTTAGAATGACTTTTACTCTTGGCTTTAGGTTACTTATCTAGTACCATCTTCATTATTAGATTGATTATTTTAACTAGGGCTGGAAATGAGTCGAACCAGAGCTCAGCTCGGTTCAACTCGAAACCCGACTCGAGTTCGACAAGAGTTATTATTTTAGCTCGAATTCGGCTCAGTTAAAGTTCGCAAACTGTTCGGTTCAGTTCAAATTGTTCATTTGGACAACTCAAATAATTAATTAAATTTTGAAAAAAATACTTCAAATTCTTTTTATATATAAATATAGTCTTGTTTATATAAAATAACAATAAATATAAAAAATAAAATATGGGTCATAATAAACTTAAAAATTAGTTTAAAATATAAATATAATATATATATATATATCGAGTTAGTTCATGAACCAAACGAGTCGAACTATATCCAACTCAAGTTCGACTCGTTTATTTAACGAGCTCAATTTTCAGCTCAAGTTCAGTTCATTTGGTTCATGAGCCAAGTTTATCGAGTTAAATAACAAATCGATTTTTGAACGAATACCGAGTTGGTTCGATTCATTTCCAGCCCTAATTTTAAAACATGTAGGTGATGGCAACCACTTCTTTAGTCGAATGGAAATGAAGATGTGACATGAGTTATAGGCTCGTTATCAAATTTCTATTAAAATAATCATTTCAAAAAGTAATTTTAAAAATTATTTAATTTTTTAGTCAAGATCTTTAAATTTTAATATATCGCTAAATATTTGTTTGACCTAATTTATGTAATTAATGTAGATAATAAATTAATGAGCATTTATTTGGGTGGATGGGTAATTTCCAAAACACATAATAAAATGATAAATAAAACATAAGTTTAAAAAAAAAGAAATTAAAAAGGGTAATGAAATCTCTATCTATACTATAAATAAAGTTAAAACATGACTTAATTATCACTATTGTATAATTTATACATTTTTATTTTATCCTTCAAGTTTTTTAATTTCTACAAAAAAACATAAAATCATTCATAACTACCTCAATCACATTAATTATAAGTTTTATATCTATACTATTAATAAAGGAAAAACACAAAATAATCATCCATCATGGTTAATTTGTGTTTTCCTATTTTGCCTTCAATATCTTTTTATTTCTACCAAAAAACCATATAATATTATTTTCTTATTTTATCCTTATTATCTTCTTATTTTAAAAGTGTATTTAAAAAGTTGAATATTAGACCAATTGAATAAATTCATCCGTAAATTTAGCGCAAAAAATTATATTTGAATTTATAAAATACAAACTATACATTACAAACGATAGGAAAGCAGGTTAACAGACACGATAGTGCATGTCAACATGCTAGTTCTAATAAAGACAAAAAAATATAATATAAAATATGTACAATATGAAAAACATTCTAATTCTACAAAATAAAATGTATAAAAATTAACTACTTAATACCTTAAAATAATATTGTTAGTTGAGACACAAACGTCTATCGCACATCAATTACAATAATAGGACATATATATATATATATATATATATATATATATATATATATATATATATATATATATATATATATATATATATATATATATATATATATATATATATATATATATATATATATATATATATATATGTCCTATTATTGTAATTGATGTGCGATAGACGTTTGTGTCTCAACTAACAATATTATTTTAAGGTATTAAGTAGTTAATTTTTATACATTTTATTTTGTAGAATTAGAATGTTTTTCATATTGTACATATTTTATATTATATTTTTTTGTCTTTATTAGAACTAGCATGTTGACATGCACTATCGTGTCTGTTAACCTGCTTTCCTATCGTTTGTAATGTATAGTTTGTATTTTATAAATTCAAATATAATTTTTTGCGCTAAATTTACGGATGAATTTATTCAATTGGTCTAATATTCAACTTTTTAAATACACTTTTAAAATAAGAAGATAATAAGGATAAAATAAGAAAATAATATTATATGGTTTTTTGGTAGAAATAAAAAGATATTGAAGGCAAAATAGGAAAACACAAATTAACCATGATGGATGATTATTTTGTGTTTTTCCTTTATTAATAGTATAGATATAAAACTTATAATTAATGTGATTGAGGTAGTTATGAATGATTTTATGTTTTTTTGTAGAAATTAAAAAACTTGAAGGATAAAATAAAAATGTATAAATTATACAATAGTGATAATTAAGTCATGTTTTAACTTTATTTATAGTATAGATAGAGATTTCATTACCCTTTTTAATTTCTTTTTTTTTAAACTTATGTTTTATTTATCATTTTATTATGTGTTTTGGAAATTACCCATCCACCCAAATAAATGCTCATTAATTTATTATCTACATTAATTACATAAATTAGGTCAAACAAATATTTAGCGATATATTAAAATTTAAAGATCTTGACTAAAAAATTAAATAATTTTTAAAATTACTTTTTGAAATGATTATTTTAATAGAAATTTGATAACGAGCCTATAACTCATGTCACATCTTCATTTCCATTCGACTAAAGAAGTGGTTGCCATCACCTACATGTTTTAAAATTAGGGCTGGAAATGAATCGAACCAACTCGGTATTCGTTCAAAAATCGATTTGTTATTTAACTCGATAAACTTGGCTCATGAACCAAATGAACTGAACTTGAGCTGAAAATTGAGCTCGTTAAATAAACGAGTCGAACTTGAGTTGGATATAGTTCGACTCGTTTGGTTCATGAACTAACTCGATATATATATATATATTATATTTATATTTTAAACTAATTTTTAAGTTTATTATGACCCATATTTTATTTTTTATATTTATTGTTATTTTATATAAACAAGACTATATTTATATATAAAAAGAATTTGAAGTATTTTTTTCAAAATTTAATTAATTATTTGAGTTGTCCAAATGAACAATTTGAACTGAACCGAACAGTTTGCGAACTTTAACTGAGCCGAATTCGAGCTAAAATAATAACTCTTGTCGAACTCGAGTCGGGTTTCGAGTTGAACCGAGCTGAGCTCTGGTTCGACTCATTTCCAGCCCTAGTTAAAATAATCAATCTAATAATGAAGATGGTACTAGATAAGTAACCTAAAGCCAAGAGTAAAAGTCATTCTAAACAGAAGCAGCAAAGTCATTGAAGAGAAATAGATGCTCGACATCATCATGATTCACACAAATGACACATTTGATATCTTCAACATTATGAGCTTCCAAACAAAGCAAGATATTTTTGAAGGCACAAAGTTAATCCAACATTTTATCACAAAGTTACCTAGAGGCGAGAGACTTTGGTCCACTTGAATGAAATAAGTGGATCTCACAACATACTTTTTCGATGCAGCTAAGCTTCTATGTGGATGAGGTAGAGGAAAGGATGAGAGGGAGAATGAGAATGAGGATAGGATGAAGATGAGGATAGGATGAGGATGAGGACGAG
>NC_032012.1:19770274-19771199 GCF_001865875.1 Lupinus angustifolius
GATGAGGATGAGGATGAGGATGAGGATGAGGATGAGGATGAGGATGAGGATGAGGATGAGGATGAGGATGACGATGAGGATGAGGATGAGGACGAGGATGATGATGAGGATGAGAATGCGGATAGGAGGAGGATGAGAATGAGGATAGGATGAAGAGGAGGATGACAATGAGGATGAGGATAGTTGAGGATGAGAATAAGGATAGGATGAGGAAGAGGATGAGGATGAGGATGAGAATAGGATGAGGATGAGGACTTGGAAGAGGATGAGGATGAGGATGAGGAAGAGGATGAGAAAGAGGGTGAGGAAAAGAGGAGGACGAGAATGAGGATGAGGATGAGGATAGGATGAGGATGAGGAAGAGGAAGAGAAAGAGGATGAGGAAGTGGATAGGATGAGGATAGGATGACGATAAGGATAGGATTCGGATGAGGATAGGATGAGGATGAGGATGAGGATGAGGACAAGATTAGGACGAGAATGAGGATGAGGATATGATGTGGATGAGGACGAGGATGAGGATAGGATTAGGACGAGAATGAGGATGAAGATAGGATGTGGATGAGGATGAGGAAGTGGATGAGGATAAGGAAGAGGGTAGGATGAGGATGAGGATATGAGGAAGAGGATAGGATGAGGAGGTGGATGAGGTTAGGATGAAGATGAGAATAGGATGAGGACGAGGATGAGGATAGGATGAAGATGAGAATAGGATGAGGTTCAGGATGAGGATAGGATCGGGATGAGGATGAACACGAGGATGAGGATACAGGAGGATGAGAATGAGGATTGGATGAAGAGGAAAGGATGAGGACGAGAATCAGAATGAGGATAGCATGAGGATGAGGAGAAGGACAGGATGAGGACGTGAATGAGGATCAGGATGAGGATAGGATGAGGATGAGAATGTGGAAGAGGATGAGGA
>NC_032012.1:19771299-19792944 GCF_001865875.1 Lupinus angustifolius
GAGGATGAGGATAGGATGAGGACGAGAATGAGGATGAGAACGAGGATGAGGATGAGGATGAGGATCATGATAAGAAGAGAAAAGGACGAGGATGAGGAAGAGGATGAGGAAGNNAATAAGCTTTTTAAAAAAATAGTGAATAGTCACTTTCATCTTTATAAAATATGAGTTTGATCCAGAGAAAAATAAAAAATTAAACTAGCATTAGTAAAAGAAAAAGAAATTAATGTTCAGGAAAGAAGGAAATCCAAGGGGAATGAAATCCCCAGATTAGCAGCCTCCTCATACGGCCGCTGCCAGGGTCCTGATTGGTAGAGGAAGACGGCGACGACGCACTGCAACCTCCATCCCTTGTCGTGCCAGGGCGGAGCCGTGATGCTCTGGTGCTTTCCACGCACGCCCGCCAACCCTGCATCGTTCCTGTAGAGCCTCGTGGGTTCTGGGTATACCACCGCCTCTTCTCTCTTTCCGGCGACCACCGTCTCGGTGAGGATCATGGCTCCTCACGGTTTCAGTTACGGGAGCCCTCTCTTGCCAAACAGAATTGGATATAGGTCCTTGCGGCTTCTATCAATGGTGGTTAGGAGGACATGAATGAGTTAGAGTGGCTACCAGTGTTGCAGCGTTGGCGGAGGCCCACCACGATTCTGGTTTGCGAAGGATCCTCTAATTGTCCAGTCCTTTCGATTTACCAATTAACTTAATGTTTCTGAATGTGCAGGGTACTGGTCTTGATTTACTAGTTAATTGAATATTTCTATATCTATGCATATGGTGATTTTGTTTTATTAGAGGTTAAAAAGATGGTTTCTTGATTCAAATTACTGATTGGGATAGTTTACTGTTTCCGATTTAGCCATTACAAGAATGCTTCTATCTGAGTATCTCTTTTCCATGTCTATGAAAGTTTGTAGGCTCTTTTGTGGACTTATCAAGCAATTTTTGTGGATTGCTGTGTTTTTTTGGGATTGAGTGGATTCTGTATTTTTGGCTTTTTATTTGGATATTTGGGATGTGTCTAGGGCGTAATTTTCTGGTTAGAGATTTAAAAAGATTGGGTAAGAGGAGTGGGTTGTGTAGGATAAGTGGAGATGAAAAAACTAACAAGGTGTTGGTTTAATGACATAAGGCTTCACTCGATCTTCAGGATGACCAAAAGATAGAGGGTTCGATTCTTAGAAGCAATATTTGTTGGGAGGATCAACAATTGTTGGGAGGAGCAACATTTGTTGGGATGAGCAACATTTGTTGGGAGGAGTACTCAAAAAATAAAGATACACTTGATAGTACAAAAAAGTGGAAATGAATGAGGTATATGATGAGGTAATGTTGTGGGTGACAACAAATTCTAATACCTCTCTCGATGACTTTGTGTTATGCCTCTTTTGTTGGATATTTGGATTGTGTTGTATTGTATTTCTTTCTGGATTATCGTGTGGTGTGGAAGATTATAAATACTTTGACTTTCTATTTATCTGTCTTTGATTTATCAATGTACCCCAATTTATAACAATATACTTGGACATGTGCTATTAGGGGGAGAATCTCCAATTAATTCATTTCATTTGAGAAAGTTAAGGGAGAGATCTCATTCTTTTGCTTATTTCCCCAATCAGATATATGATTTCCATCAGCCTTTAATGTCAAATATTGCACGACCCATTCCAATAATTAATTCTCTTTTCAGCATGTCACCATGTGTTACACGCCCAATTTGAATTCATGCAGTTTTATAGGATCTTGTAAATTAAGGCAATGTTCAGTAATAATTAAAAACTGATTTTATCACCCATTAATGCAATGCTCTTAATGCCTTGCCAATTGTTACTCAGCCAACCTTCTTTACACGTGGAATTTGTAAGCAAGGGTGGCTAAGCTCCAATAATTACCCAAGATTTGCAAATTAAAACAATGTTTGGCAATAAAATAAACAACTGATTTTATTATTATGACTGCAATATTTGAAATTCGAAATTTAATAATAATCATTAATAAGAACTCGAATTTACATTAGTTTTTTTGGACACTTAAAAATTGTCATTTTTTCAATAGAAAAACCCAAACAATATTTTTACAAAGTCTACAAATTATTGTAACTCATATGAGAGTAGAATAAAATCATTTTATTAAGGTTTAGAAATTCATTTAAACCTTTTGAAGTTGAGATTATTTTTTTATACATTGGGTCATTGAGTCTACTAAGCCTTTTAATTAAAAAAACATTTTTATATTCTTATTCTTTTTTGGAAGGGTATTTTAGGTCGGATAAAATTGGGTATTTACACTCTTTTATTATGAGAATAGAAAATATGGTCATTTAATTAGAGTTCTAAGTTAGGGAATTGATTATGAATTAGAAAAATTATTAGCACATCATCCACTATATTAAAACGACACTTTTGCTAATGATATTTACTAATTATACTCTTAATTTGTTCAATTAAAAAATTAGTTATTAAAATAAAATAATATTTTTTATTCTTGTGTCTCACAAGATTCCATCTTGACTCTTAAATAAAAGTAAAACACATAAATGGTGGATGTTGCATTGATCTCACGATTCAATCTTTATCATATATCTTTCATCTGCAACTATATATAGTGATTAAATTTTCAGTCTCATTTCATATCTTTCATAAAAAAAAACAAGGGAATTCATTAACCATGCAGAACACGCTTGTAACATTTCTAACTTGGCTAACTATATTCCTCCTGGTAGTGGAGCCAGGACGAAGCTTTAGCTTTGATGATGCATCAAATCAATTATTGCCATGCTTAACTTATGTCATTGGTCTAGGTGGTAATACACCTTCAAGTGAATGTTGTAATGGTGCTGTTGCACTGCAATCATCAACACCTACTATAGATGATAGACGTGAAGCTTGTGAGTTCCTTAAAGCTGTAGCTAGCACTTTACCTCTAATAAAGGATGACAAAGCAAGTTCTCTTTTCGAAAAATGTAATGTTACTTTGGCATTCCCCTTCTCCAAGGATGCAAATTGTGAAAGGTAAGTCTATATTTCTACAAATATCAAGACTCCCACTTTTATTTATTTTTTTCGTTATTTCATTATTTAGTAAATCCCTAATTTTGTATGCTATTTCATTTCTTCAAATGTTTAAAAGGACATCATAGTGGCGGCTTAAAGCAAGATATTAAAATAAAAAAAGCTACCTTTATGTATAATTATAATAGTGTTTCGATGAGTTGAGTAGTAGAGTTCACCAAACATTAATAATGTAATTCAAATAAAGGCATGAGTTAATTTTGTATCAAGTAAATAAATCCTTAATACCTTGAAATAAATGTTTTGGTAACTAAAAGATTTTTTCTTATACAATTCAAAATCAATTTAAATTTTAAAAGTCAAAATTAACACAATATGACAAAAAAGTTCAAGTTAAATATATACATTTTTCGATTCTATACTTATTTATATTTCATTTCATGATCGTATTACATATATAACTGGAGTAATGTGTGGCTGGAAATATTAGGAGGCTAAAATGCAATGGCATGAGAGGTTTTACCCTAAGGTTGGCAATTTGTCACATTGATCATTTGATCACTAACACTCTAAATATGTCCTTCAATTTGTTTTACAACTTTTAAGGACTTAATTATTGAAACAAAACTTCTAAAGATCTAACTAGTAATAGTGTAATACTAGAATAATTTTAATTATTTACCCTTTTTGTTTAATCGAATAGTTAATACTTATTGCTTTTTTGTTACAATAGTTGTTGAGATTGTTGGTTTGTTTTTTTTGTGCAGCATCTCTTGAGCTCAAAGCAATGGAAAAATTAGTTTATTAAATAAATGTGATATCTCAACTTTAAAGTTGTTACCTTTGTATTACAGGTCATTAATGACTTTCATCAAGTAATAAAATATTTACTTGTTATTCAATTGATTTCATTAATTATTCTAATATTTTTCCAGGAAATAATATAAATTTAAAGAGTAAATGATAAATAATATCTAGAATTAAAAATGTATCAAAAATAATTTTCATGTTAGAGATTACCAAATGATGTTAATGAATTAACATTTATCACATCCTTGTAGTAATATTTGGTAATATTCTCTTTTGAGCAATAAAACCTATATTCACTTGAAGCTCTGCACTTACTATCGTGGTACACAGTTCAAGCGAATCTCTCACTTGACCTCTTACCAATCTCTGTTGTTTACCAATGGTGCCCCCGAAAATCCTAAGAATACTTTCGTAATTAGGACTCAAGTTTGACATTATAGGTCAAGTATTGAGGTTCACCTCTCGGTCATTCCCAACTTACCTAAAATGTGTGATTATATAGCCAATACACATATTGATTCCCTCTCTAATATACAATACAATATTTTAGAAAAAATGTCCTCTTTGTTAAAGGAAACAATTTTATATTTGTAATAGTCCGAGGCGTTACCTTTTATTTACACCCCAATTTTTTATTTATTTTTGGAAACTCTTTTAAAATTGATTTCTAATATTTAAAATAGGCAATGGTTTTCCTTGGCTATTAACACCAACAATTAAAAACTGTTGCCTATAAGAAAAGTGAAAATTGTCATTGTTGGTCATTTAACACAACTTTAAAACCATGACCATTGTCCATTGTCCATATAGGAACAACATGAAAATCATTATGTTTGATAAAATAAAATAGACAATGGTTTTCCTTCATCGGTAACACCAACGTTTAAAAATTGTTGTCTATAAGCAATGTGAAAACTGTTGCCTTTGGTACTGTGGCAAAAAATTATGGTCTTAAAATACATTTTTTTGTTATATTGACTCAACCATTTAAGAATAATTTTGGCAATAATATTATGAACACTCAATTTTGTCCAACTAGAAAAACTCAAAAACTCTTTTCAAAGAAATTATTTTTTAATAAATATAAAAAACGAAAATAATAAAATATATCATATGTGATTATCTCTCTAAAAGATAAAAAAGGTTGAAGGTTGACCAGGTGTTAGTGGGTTGTTTGTGAATTGTTAGCAATCTGGGATTATCATATTTATCTCTTACGAATACCATCTCTATCCCTTGGTTGATACATAGAAAAGCTCACAAAATACATAGAAAAGAGGGGATGGATACAAAAAAAAAGAAAAGAAGAAATATAACCGAGTAGAGGAAAGGCTGTAGCAAAAAGCTAGAGGGAGTCATTTTTCCAGGTTTGAAATCCTTTCTCCTTGGGCATTATTTTCCTTCCCTTCCATACACGAGCCTGGTTGGTGGGACTCACTCATTAGTTTGTTGGATGGTTGGCAATTTTTGTTAATCTCGTTTATTATTTCTTAAATACACATTTCATCTATAGAAGCAAACAAATTATTGATACATAACTATATGAGAGGGCTATTCCTTCTATGCTACTTTCTTTCCAAATCAGTTGCATTATTTTTACCTTTCTCCTTTGATATGTTGCAACACATTTGGTTGGGACTAGAAAGGTGCTTTTGAAAATCAACGTAACATATTGCCTATCAAAAATTCCATTGCCATCTTCTTTTTGTTTGTCATTCTAGCCTATGTCATTGAATTCTATGAATTTCATCATTGATTGAATTGAATAAATCTTGCAAAGCCAAGAGGAGATACACAATAATGAAAAGAAGAAGCTAAAAATAGAAAGCAGTTAAGTCAGTTACTAACAAACAAACTGATAACTGACTTACTAAAAGAGGAAATAATAGAAAAATGAATAAAAACAGAAAAGGAAAAACAGAGAACAAATAATGAAAGTATATCCTTTAATACCCTCCCTCAAGCTGGAGAGTAAACATTGAGAACTCCCAGCTTGTGAAGAAGATAAGAAAAAGTGGAAAAATCAAGAGCCTTTGTAAACAAATCAGCAGCTTGCTCCTTGCTTGACAATCAATCTCGATGTGTTTGGTTCGTTCATGGAATATGGAATTAGCAGCAATGTATCGAGCTGAGTTGTTATCATAGTATAGAAGTGAAGGTTTGATGGCAAAGATGGGAAAACTGTCAAGTAAGAAAGTCAGCCATTGAAGCTCACAGGCAGTAGCAGCAAGAGCTCGATACTCAGCCTCAGAAGAAGATCTAGCCATAGTGGTTTGTTTCTTTGATCGCCAAGAAATCAAGGAGTTACCAAGAAAAACACAGAGACCAGAAACAGAACGTCTAGAATCTGGACAAGTGCCCCAATCTGAGTCACTGAAGGCTTTCAGTTGAAGGGTAGAGTTGGAGGGATAAAGAAGTCCCTGACCAGGTGCCTTTTTGATGTATCGAAGAATGCGAGTGAGTGCTTGATAGTGTGCATTTGTTGGTTGGCTCATATACTGACTCAATTGCTTGACAGAAAAAGAAAGATCAGGTCTGGTATTGGCGAGGTAAAACAATCTCCCCACCAATCTTCTGTAACCAGTAATATCAGAGTATGCACCAGAAGAACCCTGAGAAAGAACAATACCCTTGGAAATTGGAGTGGTGATAGATTTGGATGCCAAAAAACTTGTATAAGTAAGAATATCCAGTGCATATTTCCTTTGGCTTAAAAGAATACATGCGCTTGACCGAGCAATTTCAAGACCAAGAAAATATTTCAAGTGGCCAAGGTCCTTGATTGTGAATAGCTCATGAAGATGTTGTTTAACATTAGCTATCTCAGTTGCACTATTGCCAGCTAAGATAAGGCCATCCACGTAAATGAGAAGAAGAGTGAATGAGGACTCATGTTGCTTAGTGAACAAGGAGTGATCATGAGCAGATTGAACATAACCAATCTGGATAAGAGTGTTGGACAGCTTATGGTACCACTGTCGACTTGCCTGTTTTAAGCCATAAAGAGACTTATGGAGCTTGCATACTTGGTTTGGTTTTGAGCAAACTACTCCTTTAGGGATAAGCATGTAAACATCTTCAATCAGATCACCATGTAAGAATGCGTTATTGACATCTAACTGATATAGAAACCAGTTCTGAGATGCAGCAATAGCCAAGACTAATCTGACTGTTGTTAATTTGATCACAGGTGCAAAGGTGTCAAAAAAATCAATCCTCTTTGTTTGATCATACCCTTTAGCAACCAAGCGAGCTTTATATCGCTCAATGCTACCATTTGACTTGTACTTGATCTTGTAAACCCATTTTGAGCCAATAGGGACCTTGTCATCAGGCAGATCAACAATGCTCCATGTATTGTTTGATTCCAAAGCTGTAAGCTCCTCTGTCATGGCAGTGATCCATTCGGATGATTTTATAGCTTGTTCATATGTTTTGGGTTCAGTATGAATAGTAATAGAAAGAATATGAGGTAAGTGAAGAGGAGAAATTGAGGAGTATGACAGAACAAAGGAAAGAGGGTGAGGAATGTGAGAATTTGTAGATAAAGTCTGCATAGCAAGATTGCAATGAAAGTCATGAAGATATGTAGGTGGATATCGAGTTCTGGTAGATCTTCTAACAGGTTGTGTTTGTGTTTGTATGTGGTGATTAGATGGACTAGAAGAGTAAGTTTGTGGAGATGGACTAGAAGGGGTAGGTGATTGTGTTTGTGGAGATAAATGTGTTTGTTGATGGGAAGAAGTGGATAATTCTGTGTGTAGGTCATGAATTGGTGAGACTGTGGTAGGACATATTGGTTTGTCATAGGAAAGGAAATCAAAAGATGTAGAAATTGAGAGGTCAGTAGAGGCAGATTTATTGGTTAAGAGATAAGGGAATTCATTCTCATAGAAATAGACATTTCTAGAAATGAAAATTTCTCTTGAGTGTAAATCAAACAATACATAGCCTTTGATAACTGCCTTGAATCCCAAAAAAATGCATTTCTTAGCTCTAGCATCTAGTTTGGTGCGATGACTCTGCAGGGTAGATGCAAAAGAGAGACATCCAAAAACCTTTAATTCATTCAAGTCAGGTTTGCATTGGTGAAGCATTTCATAAGGAGACCTGCACTGGAAAGTATGAGTAGGAGTCCTGTTAATGAGATAAGTTGCATGCTGAACAACATGTGACCAAAAAATGTTTGGAAGATGAGCATGAAATAATAGTGATCTAGTCATATTGAGGAGATGCTTGTGCTTCCTTTCTACAATGGAATTTTGTTGTGGAGTTTCTACACATGAGGTTTGATGGATGATTCCAAACTTATCAAAGAAAGTTGCAGCTTGAAATTCAACACCATTGTCTGTTATGATAATTTTGACAGTTTTTTTGTATTGAGTTTGAACAAAAACAACAAAATTCTGCATTAGATTTCTTGCTTCTGATTTATTTCTCATGAGGTATAACCATGTGTGTTTGCTATAGTCATCAACCACAGTAAGAAAATACTTAAAACCATAAATAGAAGAAATAGACAAAAGACCCCAAATATCCATATGAATGAGATCAAAAAGTTCCTGACTTTTATTCAAACTATTAGGAAATGGTAACCTTGTTTGTTTGGCTAAATGACAGAATTCACAAACTCACTTAACATCAAAGTGAACATATGTGAAATCTTTACAGATATTTTGTAAGACAACAATGGAAGGATGCCCTAATCTGTAATGCCACAAATCAAAAGAACTAGAAGTCCTACAAGTGGAATCAACAAGACAAACTTTCGGTATGTTGGGTTTTGAAGGTGCAACCAGTATGTAGAGATTCTTGTGCATAATAGCATGTCCAATTATCTTCAAGTACTCATATCCTGGATCACACATTGAGAATGATCAAAAATTACTCTGCAGTGTAGATCAAGAGCAAGTTTATGTATGGATATGAGATTGAACTTGAATTATGGAACAAAAAGAACATTGTGCAAAACCAAATTCTCAGAGAACATAACCAGACCAGAATATCTAGCTGTGACAATAGATCCATTTGCCAACTTGATAATAACAGGTTTAATGGATTGATATGACAGAAAACTACTCAAATAAGGACACACATGATCAGTAGCACCAGTGTCAAGTATCCAAGGAAGGATGTTACCTGATTCCTTAGATGAATCTGCTTCTTCAAGAGGCATTATGCTTAGTTGATTGACCTTGCTTCCAACAACATTGTTTAATAAGGAGGCAAGTTCAGCATACTGTGCAGGACTAAAACTCAGCGTAGGTTTGCCACTATCCTTCATTTCAGTCAACTCATTTCCATTGGTGGAATCAATCATATTAGCACTTCCATTTCCACCATTGTTTATTTTCTGTCTTCCAAAATATGGAGGAAAACCATGTTTGTAATAAAAAAACATCAATCGTATGTCTCTCTTTTCCACAGAAAGTGCAAACTTTGGTATTCATTGTTCTACTTGAACCAAAACCTCTTCCAAAACTCCTTCCTCTACTTCTTCCATAATTATTTCCTCTACCCACTGCTTTCCATTGTGCATTGTTACCTGATGTTCTGTTCGTGCCTTCACTAGAGTCAGCCATGTTAGAACTAAACAGAACTTTTGTGGTAACACTACCTATTTGACTTTCTTGTTGTTGTAACAATGAAAAGACTTTGTTAATAGTTGGTAGGGGTTCAAGAAGTAAAATTTGAGATCTTGTTGTGCTGAATTCTTCATTTAAACCTTTAAGGAAGCATATTACATACTCTGACTCTCTTTGTTCTCTGATTATTTTTAACATGCTACACTTATACTTTATGGCACAAACACATGAAGGTAAAGGTCTTAAAGCTTCTAGATCTTCCCAAACAATTTTCAAATCAGTGAAATAATGTGAAAGATCTCTATCACCTTGTTTAATTGAGTGAAGCTCTTGCAACAAATCTGAGATGCGAAAATAATCACCTTTTGAGAATCTTTCTTTCAAATCCTTCCATAATTCTTCTGCACTCTCAATATAAACTGTGCTTTGGGCAATCTGTGCATTCAAACTTCTTGTAATCCATGAAATCACCATGGTATTACACCTTTCCCATTCATCAAACAGTAAGTCATCATTTTCTGGCATTGAGATGGATCCATCAACAAATTTGAATTTATTTTTCGACAATAATGCACACTTCATGCTTCTGCTCCATGAATTGTAGTTCGTCCCATCCAAAGGTGTTGATACAAGAATTGCTCCTGGATGCAAGAAAAAGGGATTCCTCGGGTTCTGAATTTCACTATTATGTGAAAAACTTTGAGATTCAGATTGATAATCAGCCATTGATTGACGAATTAGAAACAAAAGGAATGAAGAGAACAAAGAAATCAGGAGGGAGAAGGAGATGAGAATTGAAAGAATCAGAAGAAAAATGTGAAGAAGAAGAGAGAGAAGCGCAGCGGTAATCAGAGCAAAAAATGCTCTGATACCATATTGAATTCTATGTATTTCATCATTGATTGAATTGAATAAATCTTGCAAAGCCAAGAGGAGCTATATACACAGTAATGAAAAGAAGAAGCTAAAAACAAAAAGCAGTTAAGTCAGTTACTAACAAACTGATAACTGACTTACTAAAAGAGGAAATAATAGAAAAATGAATAAAAACAGAAAAGAAAAACCAGAGAATAAATAATGAAAGTATATCCTTTAATATATGTGCCTTTCATTTTCCACTTTGTTATTTTATGAATATTTGCATTTCATCACTGGGTTGCCCGTATTTACTTTAGAAGCATGTTTCTATTTTTATCCAAAAAGGAGTCTTATGGCATTTGTACTTTTTTGAAACAAGGTTAATTAAAATTAACTAATTTTTTAAATGTCAATCAAATTTTCTTTAGGATTCAATAGCGAGGTTATAATTTATATTGTGTCTTTCTTCATGCTTCGAGTTGAGAACGGGTCGCAGTCACTTATATTGCTTCTACTATTTATCGAAGTAGGAAGAACGTAAACAATTAATGTTGATCTTGGTCTATTAGTTCAACTTCAATTAAGTTCAAACAAATTTCCAATTTGTAATCAAACCCACTTACCAATTTTCAAATGTAGAACTGCGTAGTCTTGATTTCCTAAAACATGTAGGGATACTTATGAGTCAGACACAAAAATAATAAATAAATATTTTATTTGAATGTTTTAATAAATCTGGGGTATTTAATTTATGCAATTAGCTCTTGTACCGTTTATTATGGGAGGACGGGGTGTTAATAGCTTTCTTGACCCATAACCAACTCCCGAACTCATAACTATAATTCGAAAGACCATTTTATTCAATTTGCACTCAATTTGAGTCTTCCATGTTTTAACCACAAAAACGTGGTGACGACTCCCGAAAGAGGTGTTGTAGCCAAAAATCAGAGCGCGACAAATATTACACATAATTCTTCTATTATGCGTTTTTTATGTTAAACATCACAACATATAGCGAATATGATAAAAATACTTAAAACATATAAATGAAAGAGTCATACCATTGTGTACTTTTTTGTCAAAAGGATACTGCATATATAGGACATCATTTATGTATCCATTACTCTTTAACAAGATATAATTATAATCTAAACTCTTATAAGATTTTCTTTCCCTAAACAAACATACCTAAATAGCACAAATTTCAAACTGCCATGGTAGTTTAGCTATAAACTCCTTGGCAGCTTCTTCACTAGAAGAACTTCAAGTTCTGTATAGGTAAAAGATGTTAGTGGAATAAGTATAACTTTAGTTTGATTTTTGGATTTACAACTATATTTTATGAATTCTTACACGCTTATATAAATGAATCTCAATTGTATCGTACGCCATATTTTCAAGAATAATTTTATGGATATATCACATATGTATATATCTTATATTGGTATGAGTATTGGTGCCTCATAGCTAAAATCTAAAGTTGAAGAATATAATCTCCGCACACCCCAGACTAGGGAGGAGGAAGAACTACAACTTGGGGAGGCTTTCTTAAACTAGACCATACAAAATAATAAACACAGATTTCCACATTGATGTGCCATAAGTTAAAGCTAAGTCATGGATACAAAAGATGAAATGTAAGAATTAGCAGTTGTGCTTAATTTCAATTTTTAAGTCTTTGTTCGCTATAAATTCTAAAATGAATCAAAAGTTGAGATTATCATTGTCACTGAAACCAGAATTTCATTATATAGCTTCTAAAACAAATCAAACTTTATTCAAAAAGTGACATCCTTATGAATAATAAGGATAGTAAATTTGATAGCATGATATTAGAATTCATCAAAATTACATAGGTGTCTCATGTAAAACTAAGCATGAAAAACAGAATAGAGGACACTACATTTGGAAAATGAGTGACCATGAACTAACTGAAAGGGGAAGTCAAAAGATATACATCATTTTAACTCTACTGCATGTTAATCATATATATAGTTTGTTTGATTGCATCTAACTATGAAATCACATATTCCAATTTCTTGTAACAGATCTCATTAGATATTTTTGGACAATATTGTGAATTTCATAAAATGAACTCATTCTCATTACTTGAAAGAGAAGCCAAAGAAAGGCTTTATACAATATGATTTTGTGCTCGAAAAGAAGAAAGAAAAAGTAACTAACTAGCTAGTAATGCTGCATTGACTTGCCAAGCAAGTATCTAACTATAACAACTGCCAAGATGGTTCAACAACTAACTACTCATCATTCAATAAATATAGAGGCCAATTCGTGCTAGGTGGGTGCACTGCTATGAATCAGAACACAAGTAGATGAGTAGATACTTCAAGGCTTGATGTTGCATATACTTATGAATAACCATTTTTGTTCGCCCCATAAAAAAACCCAACATATTTTTTTAAAATGATTACTTTCTAAAAAAAAAATTTCTTTTAGAACTTATTTCAAATTTATATAATTAAAATGAGATATTTCAAGTGTCCAAGTTGAATTAAAAAAAAAGAGAGACAAAGGATAAAAAAATACATATTCAAATTAATTAGATATAAAATAGGTTTCTTTAAACCTATATCATTTTCAGAAAAATAATAAATAAAAAACAAGAAAAAAAATTAAACTAGGCCTCAAGAAATCTATATTCATTTTCTAAAAAAAGGATAAAAATATTTTTTTTTATTTTTTATTTTTTCGATTTTATATTATAAAATAAATAAAAGATTTTTATTCATTTTTATAATTAAATTAGAATTTATAAAATAAATAAATAATATACATGAGATATTCCAAGTATCTCATTTAAATTTCATTTGAATGATAAAATGATTTTATTTTATTTTTTTAAATATAATTTTAAATAATTTAAATATATTCAAAAATATTTTTATGATTTATTTCGGAATTTAAACAAATAAAAAATAATAAAAGTCAATTAAAATATTATTTGATTATGTTTTATTGATTTAAAAAAATCAAAATAAAAATTTAATATAAAATAATCAAGTCAAATCTGATTTGGTGGGGAGGTTAGCATCCCACAAAAAAAAGATGGTAGTTTTATCTCAAAAAAAATATGTTATAGTTTTTTTAGGGATTATGTTAGGTTAAATATTCTCTATAAATAACATGCATTAGGGAGTAGAAACGAGGTTCCAACAAAAAGAGAGAAAGAAAAAGCTGAAAAAGGAGAGAGAAAAAGAAATTTCTAGTGAGAAAAAAAGTTCGGTGCAGCCGGTTTCACGCTTGCAATGTGGAACCCTTCCCTTGGCCAATCACGTTCATGCATAAGGTGGAAGTCAACTTTGACTTTCAACCTGCACGAATCACATCTTGACATGCAGGCGAGTGTACGTTGCCACGCATAGATGCACACACACCAGAGAGAAGCACCTTGCCAAGCTTGCGTTCGTGTGTAGCCAAGACCATATTGGACGTTGTGAGCCCACTTCCTCATCATGTAAAACTAAGCATGAAAAACAGAATAGAGGACACTACATTTGGAAAATGAGTGACCATGAACTAACTGAAAGGGGAAGTCAAAAGATATACATCATTTTAACTCTACTGCATGTTAATCATATATATAGTTTGTTTGATTGCATCTAACTATGAAATCACATATTCCAATTTCTTGTAACAGATCTCATTAGATATTTTTGGACAATATTGTGAATTTCATAAAATGAACTCATTCTCATTACTTGAAAGAGAAGCCAAAGAAAGGCTTTATACAATATGATTTTGTGCTCGAAAAGAAGAAAGAAAAAGTAACTAACTAGCTAGTAATGCTGCATTGACTTGCCAAGCAAGTATCTAACTATAACAACTGCCAAGATGGTTCAACAACTAACTACTCATCATTCAATAAATATAGAGGCCAATTCGTGCTAGGTGGGTGCACTGCTATGAATCAGAACACAAGTAGATGAGTAGATACTTCAAGGCTTGATGTTGCATATACTTATGAATAACCATTTTTGTTCGCCCCATAAAAAAACCCAACATATTTTTTTAAAATGATTACTTTCTAAAAAAAAAATTTCTTTTAGAACTTATTTCAAATTTATATAATTAAAATGAGATATTTCAAGTGTCCAAGTTGAATTAAAAAAAAAGAGAGACAAAGGATAAAAAAATACATATTCAAATTAATTAGATATAAAATAGGTTTCTTTAAACCTATATCATTTTCAGAAAAATAATAAATAAAAAACAAGAAAAAAAATTAAACTAGGCCTCAAGAAATCTATATTCATTTTCTAAAAAAAGGATAAAAATATTTTTTTTTATTTTTTATTTTTTCGATTTTATATTATAAAATAAATAAAAGATTTTTATTCATTTTTATAATTAAATTAGAATTTATAAAATAAATAAATAATATACATGAGATATTCCAAGTATCTCATTTAAATTTCATTTGAATGATAAAATGATTTTATTTTATTTTTTTAAATATAATTTTAAATAATTTAAATATATTCAAAAATATTTTTATGATTTATTTCGGAATTTAAACAAATAAAAAATAATAAAAGTCAATTAAAATATTATTTGATTATGTTTTATTGATTTAAAAAAATCAAAATAAAAATTTAATATAAAATAATCAAGTCAAATCTGATTTGGTGGGGAGGTTAGCATCCCACAAAAAAAAGATGGTAGTTTTATCTCAAAAAAAATATGTTATAGTTTTTTTAGGGATTATGTTAGGTTAAATATTCTCTATAAATAACATGCATTAGGGAGTAGAAACGAGGTTCCAACAAAAAGAGAGAAAGAAAAAGCTGAAAAAGGAGAGAGAAAAAGAAATTTCTAGTGAGAAAAAAAGTTCGGTGCAGCCGGTTTCACGCTTGCAATGTGGAACCCTTCCCTTGGCCAATCACGTTCATGCATAAGGTGGAAGTCAACTTTGACTTTCAACCTGCACGAATCACATCTTGACATGCAGGCGAGTGTACGTTGCCACGCATAGATGCACACACACCAGAGAGAAGCACCTTGCCAAGCTTGCGTTCGTGTGTAGCCAAGACCATATTGGACGTTGTGAGCCCACTTCCTCAACCAATCCATTTGCGACACGTAGGAGGGTGCACACTGTTCCGTGTAGATGCGTGCACATTACATCCTTGGCGAAATCTGTTCCATTGCAGCCAAACCCACAATAGACACCGTGAATCCGTGCCTCCAACCAATCCAGGTTTGGCATCTGGTGGGTGCACAACATTCACATACTCACGCCTGCACTGCATCACAATCATTCTTCAACATCTGGTTCAGTGTAACTGTGCGCATCCTAAGCACGGTACGCCCTTCAGACGTAGCGAACCCAAGACTGTCACGTGGCACTATCCCTACAGTAACGTCTTCCAGCCACTCTTGAAGCAACACGTCGATGCTTATTGTGTTTTCTGTTGCACCGAATTAATACCCAACCAGGTATTAAAATTCTATTTTTTTGTTTCTAAAGGCAATTTAATTTTTTTTCCAGGAATAATAACAACCATATTTAGTCCATAAAAATTAATTTGTTGGACTGTGAGCATAGCAATTTTATTTTTGTAAATAAAGGTAGTTTTTCATTGGTAAAAAATAATAATAAAAAAAATAAATGTTCCTTTAGTGTAGTTAAAATTAACAAGTTTTTATGGTTTTTGTTGTAGCAACCAATTAAATGATCTTTTTGTAAATAAATTTTTATCACTTATAAAAGTCAAAATTGTTCATAGTTAAAAATGATTTTCAATAAAAATTTAGTTGATTTAAAAATACTTTCATATAACATTATTATTAATCTTTTAAAAATATTATAACTTTTGGAATTAATCAAAGGGTAGAGGCAATTTGTGGTAACACTTCTTGTTCTGATATCATCCTTGAACGATCACTTTGTGACGCTTTTTTCACTATATTAATTCCTAAATTAATAATAAAAAGCCAAAAAATACATTATAATTATTTTTAAATCTTTTTAAAATGGGATGCGGTGTAGACATTAGTTTCTGCCGCTTCGCCCATTTCAAGGAGTTGATTATATTTACCAACAAATCATTTTAAAATTTAAAACTATGTAGTCGTGATTTCCTAAAGCGTTTAGGGATGTGTAGGAACAATGTTTAATCTTGTCAGACATAAAAATTAAAATAAATATGTTGCTTCACACAATTTAATTTTAAATAAACTAAGGGTATTCATACAATTGGCAAGTGTATCTGTTAATTACGGACGGACAAGGTGTTAATATCTTCTTCGATCCATAATCAACCCTCGAACCTGTATATCAAAATCCAAAGCCCATTGTGATTAAGTTAAAAATATTTTTCTACATTTTTAACCATAAAATATAGTGGTCACTCTAAAAGGTCGCATTACTAAAAATCGGGGCACGAAATACTTCAAATCTTAAGGCTAGACATTGCATATCTGCAAATTCTCTTTAGACTTTAGATACACCAATAAATCATAGTCACACTTCTCAAATAGGCTATACTCACAATAATTTCTAATTTCATCATGCGCCACCTGAATGTCATTGATTAGTAAAGTTGAAAGGAAATGATGGAGGTGGAGAAAAGGGATATGGTGGGTATATGAAAAGAGAGGAACGTTGAAGCGTTTGAGAGGTTGTGGACGATGAAAGTGGCGCTAATGGCTAGAGGTTTGGGAGAAGAAGGCTAGGGCTCAGAGTTGGAAGAAGGCCAGGGTTAAAAGAAGAAGACTATCTATTAAGAAAAGTTGTATATAATAAAGTTGAAGTTAAACAAAATTAAAAGTTAATAAAATCAATAGAGAATGGTTTTCATAGACTTAAATTGACATCAAATTTATATATATATATAAAAGTTAGTGCTACCATTATCTTACAATAATCTTTATTAATACACACAATGAACATGAGATTCATCAAAATATTTGTTATAAGGTAACCATATTTTTTTTTGGTACATCAGAAAAAAGAAACAAACTACGAACACAAGAAAATATCTAACTGTAATAGAGGTTGACAATCTGTTGGGGTTGAATCCCAAGTCTTCATCTCATCTGTTGAGTGAGAACTCAATTTAGCCATGAAGTCTGCCATCATATTAACCTCTCTATTCACATAGGATACCATAACTATCCAAGAACAAGCCAAACAAGATCTAATGTTAGTGGTCATAGATGAAATGCGAGCAATCCAAACTGGAATCTCCTCAGAAATAATCTATACAGCTTCCAAGCAAACACTTTCCAAAACCACATTCCTGAATCCAAGACTCTAGGCCAGAGACAACCCATGTTCCATAGCCAATAGTTCTGCTAAAATAGGTGACCCCTGCCCAAAGTTGACAGAAAAACCTGACATCCACTGACCCTAACTATCCCGAAGAACGCCACCACCTCCCATAATATCAGATCCTCTAATACAACTATCATCTACGTTCAGCTTTACATGATCTAACTCCGAGTAACTCCAACGAGTCATAGGGACATATTCCTCCAGAGACAAAGAACCCCCATAGTTGTGCCACTCCCAAAAATCTTGGTGTGTGAAGCGAGCCACAAAGTTTACATCACACTGAGAATCCCCATAATAGAGTTGTTCCTCCATCTCGAAGTCCACCAAAGACTTGCAAAGAAAAGAAGACCATTCATGCAGTTATAGTTCTCCAACAACCATCCCTGAAAGGACAGAGGCGTCCAAAAAGTAGGTGACGTGAAGCCAAGCCGAACCCACAAAGAGGAAGAGTCTTGACAATCCCTAAATATATGCATGAGATCCTCGACACACCCTTGACACCTAGCACAAACCAGGCTTGTCGCCAAGTACCGATTATAACGAAGAGCATTCGAAGGAAGCACCTCATGAACACCAAGCCAACACATAAGTTTAACCTTCTCAAGAACCCTCAGTCTCCAAAGAGTCCTCTAGATTTCAGCCGAAGTTGCTACATTTCCTTCCACGTCCATAATCCACTAGTAGGCCGATCTAGCTGTGTAGGAACCCGTAATGTGTCCGTCCCAAGTCCACCCTTCAGATTCGGTAGGAGAACTAGGCGAGTAGTTAGCACAGATAAATTCATGAATCTGCAATGGAAAAATAGTATACATTCTTGCAAAGTTCCAGTCATCTTCTATCCAAAGATCCTTGATCTGAAGCTGAGTATCTGATATGTGTACAAAATCCACATAAGAAAACAACATACCCATTCTTGACCAATTTTCGTACCAAAATGATTGGTCCACACTTCCCAACTGGAATTTGAAACCCATTTTGACCTTCTGAAAGGCCCTAACAATGCTTCTCCATATATAAGACCATGTGGCTTTCGTGGGAGCAAAAAACAAAGACCTATCACCTAAATACTTCTCTCTCAGGACTGTACACCATACCATATTACTTCTACTGAAAAAACTCCAACAAAGTTTTCCAAGAAGGGAAATGTTCGAGAGTCTGACTTTCCTTATGCCCAGACAATCGTCACGCCTGTGCCTCGTAAGAACATCCCAACTCACAAGATGTAGGCCCCGACTATTAACATCACCACTCCAAATAAAATTCCTCGTCATCCTATTTATGTTATTGCACACAACATTAGGACGCCACAAAACCTGCATATAATAAACAGGAATAGAGGAAATTACGGACTTCGCAAGGCATAGACGACCAACTCTATTCAACAGGTTTGCTTTCCAAGAGGCCAAACGACTTTGAATTTTTTCCAGAATAGGGTCAAAAGTCACCCTACCAAATTTTCCCTGAAGTAAAGGAATACCCAAATACTTACCAAGACTGCTAACAACTCTCATGGAGCATAACCTCATAAACCTAGTCTTCCTCCTGTTAGTGATTGATCTGGAGCAGATAAATTTAGATGTTTCCATATTTACCTTCAATCTCGAGGTTTGACAGAAATCATTAAGAGTTGAAGTGACAACCCTAACCTGGGCGTTAGTTTCTTTACAAAACAGCAAGATATCATCAGTAAAAAGTAGATGAGAGATAGAAGGGCGACCTCGAGACAACTTAATATGATGCCATAAGCCAATATCCACCTTTTGAGAGATAAGTAGAGCTAGTTTCTCCATATATAACACAAACAAATAGGGTGACATAGGATCCCCTTGATGAAGACCCTTGTTAGGACTAAACACATTCAATCTAGCCCCATTCCACAAAAGAGACACCTTCCCTAAACAGACGCATCACATAATAAGATTAACTGTACTAATGGGAAAACCAAACTGAAGGGGAGTGTTCTGAAGAAAATCCCAGTTCACTTTGTTATAAGCCTTCTCCAAATCCACTTTGAACCCCAGAACATCTTTTTTTGCGTTGGACCTGTGAATACGATGCATAATCTCTTGAGCCAGAATTATATTATCAGCGGTTTCCCTTCCCAAAATGAAGCTGCTCTACAATGGGTCAACTAACTCATCTAGAAAAGGTCTCAATATATTCACCAAAATCTTAGTAATAATTTTATTGGTAACATTATAGAGAGTAATAGGTCGAAGCTCCTTCAAAGATGTAGGATTATTTACCTCAGGAATGAGGACAATAAAGGTCTCGACAATACGAGTGTCAAAGAACCCAAATTTGAAGGCATCATAGACAAACTTCCATATATCGCACCCAACAACTACCAGTAACATAACCACAATTGATCATTTGTTTGCATTAGTAAGGATTTAAATTGAAATTTATGATTTATTTTCTCTTCAACCATTAAAATAAGTTATGTTAAAATTAAGAACGAGTGACTAATATATAAAAATTTAAAAGAACATAAATTATATCACATAAGTGGGACCGAACCCCAACACCGAATTAAAAGTGAGTTTTTCTTATAGTTATTTTTTTTAATTATATTATATTTATCTTGTATTGAGTTTTAAATATTTTCCTTATAAATGAGTGAAAGTGATTTTACTCATTTAGCTTGTATTGAGTTGGGGTTTCCGACTCATTTAGCTTACATTATAAGTTAGGGTTCCGATCATAATAATGCATTTGCTCTGCTTGGTGAGCTTAACTCCAAGCCTTAGGTATTTATGCTCATTATATTTTTTTGTTAATAGAAAAATGATCGAAAATGGATGAGTGCCAATCGATTGACGATGGAGTATGAAGAAGGAGTGAAATCATTTGTTAGGTTTGCAATTGAGAATGCTGAAAAACATAATAGAATTGTATGTCCTTGCTTAAGATGTTGTTACTCAAACCGAATTACTCCAAATGAGGTAAAAAGTCATTTAGTGTGTCATGGTATTGATCAAAGTTACACATGTTGGATAACACATGGTGAGACAAGAGACGTTATGGATTGTGATGATGAGATGCATATGTTAGACAACAACACAAATGCATATGAAGACAATCGTTTCGAGGAAATGGAAAATGTTGTCGAAGAGGATCTTCAGGATTGTCCTGAGATGTTTCAGCGGTTGATAAGTGATATTGAGGAACCATTATATGATGGTTATACTAAACTCACAAGATTGGCAGAGGTGTCAAGGTGGTATAAGTTCAAATTTGTTAATGGATGGATTGATAAGAGTTTCACCGACTTGCTTGCACTTCTGAAAGATATGTTGTTGGAAGATAATGTGCTCCCTTCTCGAACCTATGATGCAAAACAAATGTTACGCTCCATAGGCATGGACTACACTAGGATACATGCTTTTGAAAATGATTGCATCTTATTTTTTAATGAGTATCCTTCATTAAATTTTTGTCCTAAATGTAATGCATCACGATATAAGAAGGAAGACTTAATTCCCAAAAAGGTTGTATGATATTTTCCCATCAAATCAAGATTCAAGTGTATGTTTAGCAATGACAAAGATGTAAAGAAGTTGACATGGCATGATGAAGAAAGGATTAAAGATGGAAAGCTTCAATATCCTATTGATTCTCCTCAATGGAGAAAAATTGATCACGACTATCCTAGTTTTGGTCAAGAATCAAGAAATCTACGCCTTGCATTGTCAACGGATGGAATTAACCCACATAGTATTCAAAGTTGCTCCCACAGTACATGGTCAGTGATGTTGATGATATACAACCTACTCCTTCTCTATGCATGAAGTGCAAATAAGTGATGTTATCTATGTTAATTTCTGGACCTAAACAATCAAGAAATGACATAGACATATATTTGGCTCCATTAATTGAAGACTTGAAGCAAATGTGGGAGACATGCATAAATGTATATGATGTGTATAGGGAAGAAAGCTTACCATCATAGATTTTTGCCATCAGATCACTATCGATGATGGAGAAAAGCATTAGATGGAAACAATGAAGAAGGTCGTGCTCCTTTGCCATTGACAGGTGACCAATTATTTCAAAAGCTAAAGGGTTTGAATACGAACTTTGGTAA
>NC_032012.1:19793044-19848797 GCF_001865875.1 Lupinus angustifolius
GTTGAGGAAGGAGAAAGTGGAATTTTGTAAATTTATTCATGGTGTTAAAGTTCCAGAAGGCTACTCTTCCAACATTCAGAACCTCGTATCAATGAAAGACCTCAAGTTAAAAGGTCTTAAGTCTCATGACTGTCATGTACTTATGGAGCATTTCTTGCCTATTGGAATACGGTCGATTCTACCTAAAAAAGTTCAAGGAACCATAACTTGGTTATGCTTCTTCTTCAAGGAAATTTGTAGCAAAGTGATTGACCCTGAGAAATTACATGCATTGTAAAGACAAATTATTTTGACTTTGTCTGAGCTTGAAATGTATTTCTTACCTTCTTTTTTTGACATAATGGTTCATCTAAGCATTCATCTTGTTCGAGAGACACAATTATGTGGCCCTTCCTATTTGAGATGGATGTACCACTTTGAGCGTTATATGAAGACATTAAAAGGGTATGTGAAGAACCAATCAAGACAAGAGGGTTGTATTGCCGAGCGATATGTTGTTGAAGAAACTCTTGATTTTTGTACCGAATACCATATCGATGGTGATTTCATGGGCATTCCAAAGCCTCGATATGCAAAAAAAAAAAACATTTGGTGAAGGTATTACTGGGAATGAAATATTGACTATAACAAGAACCAAATTGGAGCAAGCGCACTTATATGTTTTACATAATCACACAAGGAGATGCTAAGGAAGTGTTACCCAAATAAGAATGAAAATTGGATTTCCAAAGAGCATAATTGGTGTTTTATAAAGTGGCTAAAAAATCACATTGATGAGGATTTGAATATAAATGCACATTCGGTTTCTGAAAGATTGAAATGATTAGCCAATGTTCCAAGCCTTCATGTCTTATCCTACACTGGTTACTTGATTAATGGGTTCACATTTTATACGAAAAAACAAGATGACCAAAGTAAAATGCAAAAATAGTGGTGTGACTCTTGTTGCTCGAACTTTACACATGTGAAGTGCAAAAGATAAAAACCCAATATATGCGAACATGTGATACTTTGGAGTGATTGAACGCATATGAGAATTGGATTACACAATGTTTAGGATGCCGGTTTTTTATTGTATGTGAGTTAATAACAACAATGGATTCCAAGTTGATGAGTTAGGGTTCATGCAAGTGGATCTTAATAGGTCAGGATATAAAAATGAGCCATTTATTCTAGCATCACAAGCTCATTTAGTATTCTATGTTAGTGACCCAACTGATATGAAATGATCCGTTCTACTTTTATCTAACAAAATAATAGTCAATAATATTGATGACCAAGAATATGAAGATAATTATGAAGATGATCCTTTTTTTGGGACATATGAGTCGCGTGAGGGCGGACCAACTACGAATGATGATTTATATACAAGAGATGATGTTGATGAAGGGCTTTGGGTAATTAAGAAAATAATTGTCAATAATATTGATGACCAAGAATATGAAGATAATTATGAAGATGATCCTTTTTTTGGGACATATGAGTCGCGTGAGGGCGGACCAACTACGAATGATGATTTATATACAAGAGATGATGTTGATGAAGGGCTTTGGGTAAATCAATATGCTCCTCCAAACAAGGATGACCCTAAATAGACAAAAAACAATCAAAGAAAAGGAAAAAATAGATGCAAGTAGTCTTTGTATAATTTTGATTGTTTGTAATTTGTATAATATTGTTTCTTTGTAATTGTTGTAATTTTTGTATTTGTAATTATGTACTCTGTCAAAACATAATTGGCATGATATTTGTTGTTTTTATTTTGTATTGTATTGATTGAAAGTGCGCATGTCAAGATAACACTTTGGAAAGCTTTCTCTATGTGTTTAGTTTTGATGAGGACAACTTGTGATTATGAAAGCTTGAAGATCATCAACAAATCAGCATGCTTAAGTCTCTAGATTGGTATTAGACTTAGACTAATAATTAGTTTAGGTTGAGTCTAAGGCTTAGGTAAACTCTATACATGTCTCATATGCATAAAACTTTAAATCATTTTAAGTTTTGAGATATGTCATTTATAATATGTTCATGCATCATATAAATACATGTAATCTGTGCATCCTAGGCATAAACTTAGTGTTGAACATGTATAAATTAAGTGCATAACGTATTTGAGTTTTGTAATTTGAAAATACACTTAGAAATATGCTGCTAATTTGAAAACTTGAAAAACAGAATCAGTTATGTTTTTAAACCGCGTTAATCCATTAACCAAGGTTTTAATCGATTATCTGGGCTGCTGACAGGATTCTTTATAAACTGAAGTCATAACTTGCATGTTGCATTTTTTAGAGAGTTAGAACATATTTCGTGTTAAGTGTTGCATCTATATGACATTGCATTTGTGAGATTAGAAAAGAGAGAATTCTATGCTTTAGGATTGAGAGGCATTTCATGTTTAATTTCTCACTATTTCACCTCACATGTTCATGCATTCATTGATGTTTTTGTGAAGATTTTGCATTCTGTAAAAACTGTTTTCAACTAATACATTGCCATGTTATGTGAGTCTTGTATTAGAGTTTTAGAGTAAGATCTTAATTGTCTGTTTTGAGCATCCTCTTTAGTTTCAAGTGATTATCTAAGTGTTGTAATTGGAAGAATTGCTTGTAAAACATTATTTCAATTATAGTGAAGAAAAATCTCCCAGATCAGCCGGGAGGCCTGGATGTAGTTTGCAAGTGGACACGCAAACGAACTAGGATAAAAATCGTGTTGCAGGATTTTTCTCTCCCTCTTTCTCTCTTTATTGCTTTAATCGGTTTCGTTGTATAGTTGTTTTAATTGCTATATTCTGTTTCCATACTATACTAGTGTAACTCTGATATTTTGTAAGCTCTGTATATTCGTTTAAATCTCGGTTAATTGTCGTGCAAGAAACCGAATCTGTTTGTTATTTCTGAGCTGTTTTAACCGATTAAAGTAATTGCGTTAATCGATTATTTGTATTCTATTAATCGATTAATCTGGGGTTATTTTTGAATAATTTGTTGTTTTCGAAAAAGCGGATACTCTAACCGCTACACCTATTCAACCCCCCTTCTAGGTGTATTTTAGCCACTGATACCTTACATTGATGTTTAATAAAACAAACTTCTGGACTGTATTAATGTGTATGTGTTGTTCAGAATGTATAAATATATGTGCTGTTGAGAATATATGTTCTACTAATAAATGTATATGTAGGTATTAATTTATACAAATCAACAGCGAATTTTAGGGGAAGCCTTGACATGTGCTGTTGTACAGGATAACTACAACAACGCTTTTTATAGAAAGCGTTGTGGTACATTATTAATATAACAGTGCTATGCATGTGATGCGCAGTTGTATTAAGGTGTTGTTTGAGAAAATTTATGAATAATACAATAACGCTTTTCTGTTATTGCGCTGTTAAATATATGAATTTCAACAACGCAACAACAAGCGCTATTAATAAGACCTATAAAATGCGCTGTTTATTTAAGGCTATATGACTATGCTTTCTGGATGATGCGCTATTGTATTGATCCACTATATGACAATGTTTTGTGGACGAGGCGCTGTTGTATTGATGCACTATATGATAACGTGTTTTATGTGTTGTGCTGTGGTATATAATCAATACAACATCGTTTGTGAAGCGCTGTTAATGATGACCATATACTACTGCGGTCAAACAGAAAGCGCATGAAAGCATTGTTATACATCTAAAATAAGCGTTGTTGAACGGCAACTCTAGCGTAGTGGCTATTCGCTTTGACTTGAATTGTTGACTATCTTTGAATTAATTATTTTTTATTCATTTTCATACAGGATTCAGAGACAACTTTGTCAAGAGGTGATAAAAAAATATATTATTTAAGCATACAAAATTTATCTAAAAAGTGTATTATAAGTTGGGTTTTAAACATGTTTAATCATGATAAGTGCCCTAAAAAGTATATGAAATTAAGGTATTTTTGGCACTTATCAACTCACCCAAACTTACAACTTTGTTTCTCCCCAAACAAAGGTAAAATAACAACTACTTGGCTTTATAAAATTTCAGCTTGTACAAGATAAAAACTTGACTTGATTTTTTTAAAAATTACATGAGATGTGTTTATGATTGTGTGATTTTAAATGATAATGCTTCAAACTAAGAATGTATGCATATTTCCAAAAACTCATTTAGCACTTCACTTATAAAAAAATGTTATAAATCAATGAGATGCATTTTCACATACGGTTCAGGAATGGAACTAATTGGGTAAGTGTTTCACTCAAAAATAACTTAATTGGTTGTAAGAATTTAATTTTGTTTTATATCTCAACACTTACTTTAATTGCCCAATTTTTCAAGGATCTAAGGTCTTCCTTAGGTTTTAATGAGACTTGACTATCAAAGAAAATTGGTTTTTCAATATATTTCAAGAATACTTTCAAAGTTAAAAGAGAGTAAAAAATGTTTTTTCTTCTAAATTCATGTATTTTTTCAACTTTTTCACCTTTCTTCTGTTTCCTCCTTTCCTCCTTTCCTCATTCCTTTCTTGACTTTTTTGTGTAACTCTTATTAATTTTTCTCAATCTCTTTTTACACCTTTTGTTTTGGAGCTTTCTTTGAATTGTAAAGAGTTAGAGACTTTTACTTTTGAACTTTTTTTTATACAGCCAACCACACCCTCCCAATTAATTTTTTTCATCAACCTTCTTATTGAAAAATTCTCCCTTTTTATTTAGAAAATTATGGGAGTTTGAAAAAAATAAATATTTCTTTTTAAGGCTCAAAGAGGTTACCAAAGGATCTTCCAGTTTTTGGTTGGTCATTTTTGGTCAAGTGGCTCATTCTATTTGAAAGAACTTGTCTTGATCATTTCCTATCAATTTTCTGCAATCAAGTAAAGAAAGATTCAAATAAAATCAATTGTGCAAAGCCAAAAAGTTTCTCACAATAGGCTCACATAATCTTTGTGTTTGGCTTACACTCCCTCACATGGTTGGTTTATGTACAACTCTTTAATTTTACTATCCTCACCAAGATAGTGGTGCCTTTAGAGCCAACTCGTCAAATTTTTGTTTGGTTGTTTTGGACTTGTTTTCTTGTAACTTATTAGAACTTGCAATTTTTTTGTCCTTCAGATTAGTCAAACAATTTACATGAATTTATAATACTCTAAGAAATTATGTTCATGAATAAAATTTGATTGACATAAATTCTAATCAAACAACATGCATTTTCATGAAATTGATGTTCAAATTTTTTTCTTTTAAGCATGTTTCTAGTCCAATTAATAAAATTGAAATCCAAAAATAATTTTATGGAATTTCAAACAGAAATATATCATAACAAACAGCCATATATAAATCCATTCATAATTTTATGAATTTATTTTGTTAAATGGTAAACAAACAGTAACTCACTAAACCAAATAACAACACTTTTTAGAGTTCTCAAGTTCAGAAAAATTAATTTTTGGCACAAATTTAACAAGTTTGCTCTTAGTTTAAAAATTTATTTTACAACTTAAAATCATCAACTAAAGCATGTTTATCGAGATGTTGGTTAAAGTATCGCAAAATTAAATACGATCATAAAAAATACATGGTGAATACTTAACCTTTAAGGATGTAAGTTGCTTCCCATGTGTTGACTTTGAAGATTCGGTTTCTTATTTTCTTTTCATAGTCCAACCACTAATCCTTGCTCATTCTAGTCCATTTTTATGTTGTTCTTTTGAAAAGGTTGATGAGGGGCACCCCCACATCACCTAAATATTTTATTACAATAACAAAGACTTCTTAACTAGTGGGTTTTCACTCCAGTAGTTCAACTTTTTTCTTCCTTTTGTCTTTTTAATTTTTATAATGTACAAACATAAAAATAAATTAAAGATGTTGATAATATAAAATTAAATTTATACAAAGGTGAAAGAAAATTATATTTACAATTACTTTTGATAAAAAAACATAAGTATGAACTTCTATTATATCCCAATTCCCTAGCAGCAACACCATTTTTGTTGAACGAGTTTTTCACATTGATATGTGGTTGTCCAATGTGTTCCATGAGGGATTTATTTTAGCTCCCTTTTCGGGTCCAGTTATTCATATCACTTCTTATGAAAGGTTGGTATCATGAATAAAGTTAATCAATAAATAAGAATGACGTTAGAGTGATGAAAGAATAAAATCAATAAATAAATTGTTAGTAAGTTAGAATGTGCCTAATTAAATGACAGAAAGTAAATAAATAAAAATATAGAGTTAATAGTTAGTTGCGGAATTTAAGTGAATGTAACTAAATAAATAAAAAAAAGAGTTAGTTGTGGAAATAAGTGACATAAATGTAAAAGTTAGTAGTTCGATGTTATTTTGTTAATTATATCACTCTTTTACATGGTTACAATCCATTGATTGAATTGCACTTTCGTATGTTGTTCCTATTCGCAAATTTAGAATCCATTGATTGTGTTGAATTATTGCTTTAGGACTTTAATTTCAACAAATACAATTTATAAGTAACTCTTTACTATATTTACTATTGGACCCCTTTCAAGATTTCATTGTAGTAATATAGGGTTATGTCGAACCACAAAGAATTTCCTAATATATTGTAATCATATATATATATATATAATATCAAAACCTAATTAAATGAATCCGAAATGATAAAGCATGTACAAGTTCAAGAAGAAAGTATGATAGGTTTAGAAGTATGAATGTAAAGTTTCTTGTCAAAATGGTTTTAGTGTATACAAGTTATTTTGGTGTGCTTTAATTCACCATACATCATTTCTTAACTCACCCTTTCTGTCAGATCAAGTGAGATAAATTTCAAACTTTTATTAATACATTGTTAACCATTAAGTATCCTCTGAAAGAAATAAGGCTGTCACCACTTATTTCGGATTCCCAGATGTTGTTAATCTTGAAAACAAGTTGCGTAAAACGAATGCTTGGAAATGGAAAATATTCAATTCTACCATTGTAGCATGAGAGTATTTGTTATTTCACCCAACATAAGACTTTTGGATCTTTGAAAATATATTGTAGGTGATCAAACTAAAATAAGCATTAAGAGTAGATGGGATGAAATAATGGAATGTAAACACATAACTTGCATAACTAAATTAGAATCAAAGTAAACAACAAGATATGTTACACCATTGCATAAGCCATTTAGAAGCATTAGCCAACCAAAGATTGGATGCTTTAAGTTCTGAATGATGATGCAAAATCATTTTTTTGCAGATCATTTGCCAACCCCATTTCCTATGAATTTTCTAAAGGAAAAGTAAAATTACCTAAGCTAAGAATTCAAAGAAGAAAGTAATCAAGAATGATATACAATGATGCTTTTAATAGTGAGGGAAAGTGTTTTATTTATAGAGTTTTTCTGATCGGCCTAGCCCCTTCCCAAAGGCACTAGTTGCCTACAATCAGGCCAAATTGGCCTGCTCTGCTCTAGTCAGGGCTCAGCCTATTGTGGGCTATGCCAAGCTACCACCCATCCTACATGCCACACATGGTGCCACCTCTTGCTTCAGCCTAGCCACGTTACATCATGGGGGACCTCACACCTGGCTCCCTGACTTGGTCACAAACACGAAGAGCCCCTTCTTGACACCACCTTGATGATTACTTCATGGTTGGTTGCTCTTTCTTCAAGTTGAAGCAATCTTGGCTCATGCAAAAAACTGCCTAGCACATGTATGCACATACCTAGCGAGTTTTGGTGTGGTTTTGGTCCATTGTGGATCTTGTTGCTTGTTTGCTTGAATTTTGGCTTGTTCTTTCTTCCTAGTGATGTTTAGGCATTTTATTCCTGAAACTCACATGGCTATAGACAAAAGGTGATATTATATATTTTATTTGAAAAAGAAGTACTAAGTTGTATTTTGGGTCATGAATAATCAATGTAACCGAGATAAGTGCCATGAGAATTGATGGAAAAATAGGTACATTTTGATACTTATCAATAGGTGGACTTGACCATATAATTTTCTGATGAATCTAAGCTCCATCTCCACTTGTCTTCAACATCCTCTTGCACCCATAATGTTGAATAAGAGCATAAAAAGTCCCGATCAAAATTTCCTCTCTTTGAAACAACTCCCTACGCCATTTAACCTCCCTACTTATTTTGGCTTTTCTCCTTATTTGCCCCCCTCATACAAATGCACAGTTACCTGCATATTACATCATTGGCATCATTCAGCAAATTATTAATCAAAATGGTGTTGACCATGATTTGTTGAAAAATGAAGAATTGACTCAAAAAGAGCTTTTGGAGGCTCTTTTGGTGGAAGAGACCTTCTGGAGAGAGAAATCCAGAATTAAATGCCACACTAATGGTGAGAGAAACAAAATCTTCTTTCAATCACGAAAACCAAACATGCTACAAAATGTATGTCGATTTTAAACGTGAGAGACAACATTTTGATGGATCAGGAAGGTATAGACATTCATATTTTGAATTACTTCACAAATATGTATAATACTGACAACAATTCAACTCCCAATACTCTCATTTGTTTGGTGGTGTGTATATTTGTTTCTGCTAAGGACAATAATATGCTCTCTAGTATACCTTCCAAGAATGACATACAAGTTGTTGTTTTTTCCATGAATGGTGGCATATCTCTTAGTCAGGAAGGTTATGGTGGTAGTTACTATTAGAGTTGTTGGAAGATTTTTTGTGACAATATTTGTAACTTAGTGAGTCAAATTTTTACATCGGGATGGTTGTTTCCAAACGTGGATTCAAACACTATAATTCTTCTCCCTAAATCTACTACCACTAATAGAGTTGAGGATTTTAGACCCATTGCGCTTGCCAATTTTTAGTTAAAGATTATTACGAAAGTCTCGATGGATAGGTTGACTGAACTTGCCCCTAAAATTATATCTCTTAAGCAAAGGGTTTCATCAAGGGTAGTCATATTAAAGATTGCATTTGTACTGCATCGGAAGCCATAAATATATTGACTTATAAAAGAGCGCGTGGTAATTTGGACATCAGAAAAGCTTTTGACCTTTGGAATGGACTTTTCTGTTGGATACTTTAACAACTTTTGGGTTTGATAAGAAATTTCTAAATTACATCAAATTCATCTTGGCTTCAACAAAATTATTTAGTTCAGTTAATGGTCATATGACAGGTTTCTTCAATTGTAGAAGGGGGGTCAGTCAAGGTGACCCATTATCCTCTCTACTTTTTGTTTAACAATGTATTGCTTAGTAAAAGTATCTCTAAGTTGGTTGGAGGGAAGTTTGCATGTTATATATGGTCCTAGGAACTTAATCTCGCCTACTCATGTCTAGTATGGTAATGACATTCTCATATTTTGTAAAGGGTTCAATCAATTGTGGTTATGTTGTAATAAATATCTTTCACTATGCCAGATACCGTAATTAACATCGGCCATTCAAAAGCACTATTTTGAACGACACTGTTGAATATGAGGCAGAAGAACATGAACAACATAGATTAAAGAAAGCGTTGTTAATATGGGTAACATTAACAACACATTCTTGAACATCGATGACGTTAGTGCGGGCTTGAATGAGTTCTATTTAACAGCGTATGTTATAGGCAACACCTTTAATGTACATCAATTCCACATCGTAGTGTTAAATAAGCATTGTTGAAGATGGTATAATAATAAAACTTTCTTAAATATACGTTGTTGCATGTATACAATGTTTTAAATTTCAGAAACATTATTGGTTGAGTGTTTATGCGTCTCTTCGTTTCGATGAAAAATTAATTCGTTCAACATCTCCCAAGGACGGCGACGACGATTTTCTTTCCATTTGAATCTATAAATGTGTTATTTCAATCCATGTTCTATTTCATCAGTAAGTATATGTGTTTCTTTAGAATATTCTTTTTTTACCTTGAATATTTTTTTTTGTCCTTTACTGTCTCCTTGTATAATTAGTTATGGCACCCATAAAGAAGAATATATGAGGATGAAAATACAATGTAACCAAAACGAGAGCAATACAAGGCAAAAACAAAATTGGAAGTTTTGTTAAAAGGAATAGAAAAAAGGTAGACAGTAGATCTCAACAACTCGAAGTGTTAAAAGTGCTAAAGTTGTACTGTCGGGAACCCTATATGAGAATCATGTCAAGGAGGTCTTTAACATCTTTTAATTTGGCAAAAGGACCCAGATTTCAAAAGAAAAGTGGTTGTAATACAAGATTTGCGTGAGATGGAGAATTAATCTGAAAATCATTTAGTTCATTGTCATCTACCAAATTATTTAGTTCATTATCGGAATCTTGTCAAGGAGGTCTTTAACATCTTTTGATTTGGCAAAACGACCCAGATTTCAAAAGGAAAGTGATTGTTATACAAATTTGCAAGAGATGAAGAATTAACCTGCAAATCATTTAGTTCATTGTCATCTATCAAATCATTTAGTTCATTGTTATCTACCAAATCATTTAGTTCATTGTCATGTCACGCAACAATTAATGTATTTTGGCACTTTGAATGAAGAATGGACAATTATTTTGGATGTTAATTTCTATTTTATGTTATTTATGTGAATGGTTGTTATTGTTTAATAAATTTGCATTTCCATATTAATAAACATAATAAATAAATTAACAAAACTTAATGTTCAATATTTTTGCAGTTCCATATTAATAAATACAATAAGAAAATTAACATTGTATTTTGGAAAACGCATAATTAGGGAAACACAATAAACCAATTAACATTGTATTTTTGCAGTTCCATATAATATGTTAATTTAACAGCACATAATTAGGAAAATGTTGTTAATTTGGATGTTGAGTTATGTGCTGCCTTGAATGAGTTCAGTTTAACAACGCATAATTAATATAGCGTTGTCAATTAGATTCTACTCAATAGCGTATTATGCAGAAAGCACTATTGATGTGTTCATGAAAATGAGCAATAGATAACTAGATTCACACTAGATATGTAACAGTTCTTTTTTTTCTTCAGAAAATTGATGTGGAATATGTAATATCAACTGCACAACCCTTAAAAAGCGTTGTTGAAGAGATAAAAACAAGAATGCAACCTTTAATATGTGTTGTTGAAGATGTCCTAGCAATAGCGCTTTCTATGGATAGTAATGTTGAATTGTTACTACAGTTTAAATATCCAAAAGATGAATCAGCTCCCTCTATACTCTCAAACTTGATTGAAAACAAACCTCATACTCTCATAAACCCTCATAATCTCAAAAACATCATCAATGGCTTCCCAAAGTGGTGATCATGGTTCTCACAGTGGTAATGAAGCTACACCGACTCCACAAGACAAGCAAATCCTTGCTTAAAAACGAACTCCCCATGGAATGACTTCCATGAAGAATGTCATTCGGGAAAGAAGTAAGGATGTGAAGATAAAAGTTCAATGGAACTCAAAAGGCCAACCATTAAACTCAAAGGGTGGCAACATATTGGTAAGCTTCATTAGGGTCGTGGTTAGGCAAAATGTGTTTACTATATTTAGCAAATGGACTGATGTTTAGGTTAAATATCGTGAAGGAGCGTATTTGGAATGAAATAAGAGTAAGTTTATTTTCCAGTATGTGTGTTTTGTATTTTCATGCAATGTATATGTGTTTTCATGCAATGTATATGTATTTTTGTGTATTCATGCAATGTACATGCTTTCATGCAATTTGTCTATGTGTTTTTGTGTTTAGGCAATAAGGTCGTGGTTAGGCAGTATGTGTTTTTGTATTTTCATGCAATACACGTATATGTCTTTGCATGCAATGTACGTATATGCTTGTGTTTGCATGCAATGTATGCATATACATGTGTTTGCATGAATATAATGTCGTTGAAGATGAGGATTGGAAAACTTTTGTTACCACACATACACAAGATGAGTCTTTCTTGGTAAAATCATATTCTTTATATTGACTTTATTCTTATATATGCTTTTGTATATACATATATATGATTATTGATGTTAATGTTGTTTTTTTTTTTGCAGAAAATAAATAATGAAAACTATAAGAGGGCATCTAAGCCTTTGTATCCGTACCGAGCTTCTCGAGCGGGGTATCGAGTAATCGAAGAAACAATTGTAAGTATTATTAATTTGTAAGTACATTATTGCTTATGTTGTATGCATATATATATATATATATATAATATATATATATATATATATATATATATCTAATTACATTATTATTGGTTATGTTTTGGCAGTTGGACAATAAAAGCGATACACATTTGACTCCACATGGAGAAGAACTCAATGTTCTATGGGTGTATGGTCGTAAGAACAAGAATGGTGCCATCGAAAATGAGCAAGTTCAAGAAGCGACAAACCGTGTTGTAAGTGCTCATTTTTAAGTATACTTAATTTCGATAATTTATTTATCAAAATGTGATTAATTTACATTATGTTTTTCTTGATTTGTCAGGTTGGACTAAAAGAAAAGGAGCCACAGTTGGATAGTGACATTATACTTGATAAGGCACTAGGACTGCCTCACTACCCTAGCCATATCTGGGGTGTAGGATTTGGGGTTAGCCAATGAACATTTGTATCCCATCCAAATCATGCAACCAAAGCCCAAATGAGTCAGGTGCAATGGTTCAACGACTTTGAGCAATCAATGAAGGTGAAAGAAGCTGAGTGGCAACGACTAGCTACTGTTGTTGGCACTATGGCTTCATCAATCAATGAGAGTTGCACACCTTATCCTTACAACATTCCCATTTCGAATCTCATTCCTGAGGTAATTTAGTTAACTTATTTAAATTTATTTGCCATTTAGTTTACAGTCGTAAACTAATTATATGTTTTAACTAACATACAGGGAATCAGTGTTTGCAAACTTTTACTAGATATCCCATCTAGCTGAGTGGTGGGTGTTGGGAAAGTGCACAACTCGGCCGATGCTATGCTGCATATTGGACATATCACACACCATCATGTGAAGGTCTCGATTGATGTTGCAATCGATGATGATGCGATGCTTCCAATTCCTCTCGATGAGGATATCTTCATAGTTGGAGGGGCTATAAGCACTTTTGTGGCTTGGCCAATAGACCTTGTACATGTAGTACCTAAGGTATGATTTTCACCTTATGATCACTCATATATATATATATATATATATATATTCATCTATAGTTGATATGTTTTTTATTGAATATTTCAGGAAAATGTACACTCCACCCCCAATAGCAACCCAAAGACAAAGCCATCTACAAGGGATATGAGCTTGATGCCATCCACAGGAGATGTGAGCTCGAGGCCATCTATGGGTGATGTGAGCTCGAAGCCATCTACGGGGGATTTGAGCTACAAGAAGACTACCAACTATTGTACTCAGTTGTTTGAGCATGTACAGAAGTTGGGAGATGATAAAATAAATATATCAATTCCCAAGGAAGTCTTTAGGATTGATGTTGAAGAATATGTTAGCTTCAACGAAGTCCAGGGTGTATATAAACATGAATGGGTAGGTTCAACTGTTGTATATGTATATATGAGGTAAATTAGTTTTTCTTATCTTCTCGCTTTTGCATGGCAATGTGTTATAATTAACTAACATTTGTGTTATATATATTTTAGGTACTTGTATGAAAATTTTGTTTCGGTAGATAAGAAAAAGGTGATTTTCATATCCCCACACTTTACCGCTTTGGTGTCGAGTGGCAATGACAAAAATAAGTTTGGGGAGAAGGCAAGACGAATTGCAGATACACTCCTCATTTATAATGAAGCGGTAGATTTATTTCTTGCACCTTTTAATATTGGGTGAGCATTTTTTAATCATCTTTTATATTTGTGTCTTTAGTATGTTTGTTGTGCTTAACATTTCCTAACCATGTACATATATTTTGTTAGGCAACATTGGCTTTTGGTTGCCATTAATCAGGTCAATAAAGAAATATACTACTTTGACTCATTGACACATGGTGATCCGAAAAGTAAACTGCTATGAGAGAAATGTTTTCTAAGTAAGTGGACTACTTATTTAAACTTCTAGTTACACTTTCACTTTCCTAGTTGATTAGTAATTAAGTACATTTTCTATAGTTTAGGGCAGAGAGAATTTATAGAGGCAGTAATCGTTCTAGAAAACCGATACCACAATACAAACTCAGCTGGACTCATATAAAGGTATTGGCACAAATCATCTCAAACAATTATATATGTAGTGTATTCATATTTCAATCAAGGTTATACTTATATGTTTACTTCATTTTTATTGTAGACCCTTCACCAAACAAACGAGGTAGATTGTGGCTATTATATGCTAAAATTCATGAAGGAGATCATTCAGCAATGGCCAACTGATGAAATCCAGTTTGTTGGCAAATCATATACAAATGACCAAGTCACCTAGATTAGAGATCATTGGTAACAATATGTACTTAATTTTGTTTAGGGAAATCAATGTATAGCGTAGGTATAGTTGATTTTTGCATAAATTGTAGCTTAGGGAAATCAATTAATGTTCAATGTAATGTATATGTTTTGGTGTATGTAATATATGTTTCTGTAACAGTACAGTGTAATTAAAGTTCAATATATAAATTCAGTAGAAATTCAGTTGTGTTCATATATTAGTGATTTGATGTTTCTATATGCATTCAGGTTATTTTCTCTTGTGTGCTTAACTGTGTAGAATTAGAAATAATGGTCTTCAACAATGCTTTTTTAATAATGAGTTGTTGTATACCTATACAACAACGTTTTTTTACAAATGAGTTGTTGTTTATTTGCATTCAACAATGCATTCATAGATCAAACACTCTTGAATACTTACCTCTCATACTATTTTCTATTACCTATACAACAACACATTTTTGAAGAAGCGATGTCGATATGATCAACAATTAAGCATGTGCACAAGATACACTATTAAGTTTTAATTAATTGTCATTATTTCCTTTATACAAAGCTATTTCATGTTGCACTTAATTGATTAACACAGTTCTTAATCGATTAACGAGCCTATGAAATCCAAGATTTCAGCTACTGTAAGTCCATGTCATCAATTATCCAATTTCTGAATCGATTAATGGGATCCCATTTCTTATATTGTTCGAATTTTATTTATTATCATCATTAAATGTTCAATATATTTATTAATTGTTAGGTATCAGTAACATAATACACCTAGAAGAGGGGTTGAATAGGTGTCATGGTTCCCACTTACCACTATTTGCATCGAAGCCCTACTCTGGAATTTTACCCAGTTAATCAATGAAAGCTACGACTTAATCGATTAAGTCGCACATAATTTGCAGTTGGTGACTGGCTCAATTACACAGCCAATTACAGATTACACATAATTGATTTAGCAGATATCTTTGAACACAAATGGTCTTTATTTGGCAGTAATACTATATTCAAAATAGCAGCTTCAATAGGCAATTAAAAGGTACTAAAAACAGTAAAGAGATAAAGGAAAGAAACAACCTACAACAAGGTTTTTATACTGGTTCGTTTTGCGGTCCACTACAAAACTACATCCAGTCCTCCCCTCTAATCCGGGAGATTTTTCTTCACTAAAATTGAAACCAATGTGCCTTACAAACACACTTCCAATTACAAGACCTTGAACGCTCCCTTCTTGAGTTCCCAGAACCTATACCTTGGTTTGACCTTACCCAATCGCCTAGGAAAACCTTTCCTACGATCCAGCCCCAACCAAGAGTATGCTCTAAACTCAAGACCTCTAAGTCTTGGTTAAGACTCTCTGATCTCTTTGGTGGTACGACACCAAGAGATGAATTTCCTTGTTACACAAACAACACAAAAAACATAGTAAAGTGAAGCACTAAAATAGCTCAAATATTACAAGAAAGAACAAGCTATAAACCCTATAAAAATCTCATAATTTCTATGAATATGTATACGATGAAAATCGTGAAGAACATGTAATTTCTAACCTTAAGAAATCTCTAAACATTAATGAAAGAATCATGCAAGAATAATATAGGATGATGAACACATTTGATAATATGCAATGGATGACATGTTAATCCCTAAGCATAATACTATCTCACTCTAATCTCACATGCAATTCTCTCTGCCTACATGACATACATTGAACATGAAAATACACAACCTAGCAATTTTAATATGAATGTATCAATGTATCAAAACGTATATGAAATATGTTAAAAAAACAATTTATATAGAAAAGTTGTTTTTCACCCAGTTAATCGATTAACAGGCTATTAGAGAGTAACTGAAATCTGTTTTTCAGTTATCTGTTGAAACTGTCAAAAATATTTTCACGTTAATCGATTAGATCTTTACTTAATCGATTAACTGAAGTATTTTCAATCAAGATGAAGCTCTTGATTATTTGGCATGTTCATTTGTTGAGTTGTCTTTAAGCTTTCACTAAGTCCTTTGTCTTCATCAAAACATAGGTATGCTAAAGTGCTCTCTTGACACATTGCACTTTCATTAATTGTCCTTAATCAAATGTTATAATGTCATTATTAATTTGAATTTCTTTAAAAAATTAATTATTAAAAAAATTAATATATCTTCCATAGCGTTTCCTTCAGGTTGCATTGTAGAACACTTTCCTTCATTATATTTGAATGGGGAGTTCTTCCATAGTGCTATTTGTATGTGGTGTTGTAGATTAAGTATAATTGATTGTGTTATCTTCATTATGCATTGTTGAAGATACTAACAGACCCTAAAAAATTAAAATGTTCATGTATTATCACACATTCAGCAATCCCAACACTCATTTACACAACAGCGAAATTCATTTACTCTCAAAATCAACCTTGAAAATAATTCAACTTGATCATCATTCAACACCGAATATCGAAAATCATTCACTCGTTCAACACGTAAATCATTCAACACCAATTTCAAAAATCATTCAACACCAATTTCAAAAATCATGCACTCGTTTAACCTCAAAATCATCATTCATGCATTCAACACCGAATTGAAAGTGAGTTTTCCTTATAAATATTCGTCTGTTAATTACATTATATTTAGCTTGTATAGATTTATAAATAATTTTCTTATAAATGAGTGAAAGCGATTTCACTCATTTAACTTGTATTGAGTTGGGGTTTCCGACCTCTTTCACTTTATTACATTATGAACTAGGGTTCCCTCATTTTTAATTACATGATAATGTATTTGCTCTTCTTGGTGAGCTTAACTCCAAGCTTTAGGGATTTATACTCATTATATTTTTTTGTTAATAGAAAATGGATCAAAAATGGATGAGTGTCAATCGATTGACGAAGGAGTATGAGGAAGGAGTAAAATTGTTAGTTAGGTTTGCGATTGAGAATTCTGAAAACCCTAATATAATTGTATGTCCTTGCTTAAGATATTGTTACTCAAACCAAATTAATCCAAATGAGTTAAAAGATCATTTAATGTGTCATGGTATAGATCAAAGTTACACATGCTGACCAAGACATGGTGAGAGAGATTGTCCTGAGATTTTTTAGCGATTGATAAGTGTTGCTGAGAAACCATTATATGATGGTTGTACTAAATTCTTAAGATTGGCAGAGATGTCAAGGTTGTATAAGTTGAAATATGTTAATGGATGGACTGATAAGAATTTCACTGACTTGCTTACACTTCTGAAGGATATGTTGCCAGAAGATAATATGCTCTCTTCTTGAACCTATGATGCAAAACAAATGTTACGCTCCATTGGCATGGACTACACTAGGATACATGCTTGTGAAAATGATTTCATCTTATTTTTTAATGTTTTTTAATGAGTATGTTTCATTGAAGTTTTTTTCTAAATGTAATGTATCACAATATCAGAAGGAAGACTAAATTCCCAAAACGTTTGTATGGTATTTTACATCAAAGAAAGATTCAAGCGTATGTTTAGAAATGTAAAAGATGCAAAGAAGTTGACATGGCATGATAAAGAAAGGATTAAAGATGGACAAAAATTGATCTTGACTATCATAGTTTTGGTCAAGAATCAAGAAATCTACGCCTTGCATTGTCAATGGATGGAATTAAACCACAGGGTGTTCAAAGTTGCTCCCACAGTACATGGTTAGTGATGTTGGTGATATGCAACCTACCTCCTTCTCTATGTATGAAGCGCAAATATCTGATGTTATCTATGTTAATTTCTGGACCTATAGAAAACCAGGAAATGTCATAGACATATATTTTACTCCATTAAATGAAAACTTGTTGAAAATGTGGGAGACATGTATAAATGTATATGATGTATATAGGGAAGAAAGATTCAACTTGAGGGCATTGTTGTTCGACACAATCAATGATTTCCCTGCCTATGGTAATCTATTTGGATAAAGTACAAAAGGACATTTTGCATTTCCTTTATGTGAAGACAAAACTCATTCAATGAGGTTGGAACACTATAAGAAGAATATATTCTCTGGCCATCGTATATTTTTGCATTCAGATCAGCACTGTCGATGATGGAGAAAAGCATTTGATGGGATCAATGAAGAAGGTCGTGCTCCTTTATAGTTGATAGGTGACCAATTATTTCAAAAGCTAAAGGGTTTGAATAATAACTTTAGTAAACCTTTTGAAAAAAAAATTGTCACAAATGGGTGGAAGAAAAGGTCAATATTCTTTAAATTTTCATATTGGAGTTCATTATATGTAAGACATTTCCTTGATGTTATGCATATTGAAAAAATGTGTTTGAAAGTCTCCTTCGTACCTTATTTAATGTCCCTGGTAAGACCAAAGATGGATTAAGTGAAAGGTTGGACTTGGTTAGTATGAGAATAACAAAGGAATTGGGGCCGATAAGGAAGAGATAACGTCCATTTCTACCCCCAGCAGCTCAAACTTTGTCGAGGAATTAGAAAATAGAATTTTGTACATTTCTTCATGGTGTTAAAGTTCCAGAGGGGTACTCTTCCAAAATTTGGAACCTCGTATCAATGAAAGACCTAAATTTAAATGGTCTTAAGTCTCATGATTGTCATGTACTTATGGATCATTTCTTGCCTATGGGAATATGGTAACTTCTACCTAAAAAAGGTCGAGGAACCATAACTAAGTTATGTTTCTTATTCAAGGCAATTTGTAGCAAAGTGATTGATCCTGAGAAATTACCTACATTGAAAAGATAAATTATTTTGACTTTGTGTGAGCTTGAAATGTATTCCCCACCTTCTTTTTTTAACATAATGGTTCATCTAGGCATTTATCTTGTTCGAGATACACAACTATGTGATCATTCCTATATGAGATGGATGTACCCCTTTGAGCGTTATATGAAGACATTAAAAGGGTATGTGAAGAACCAATCAAGACTAGAGGGTGTATTGTCGAGTGATATGTTGTTGAAGAAAATCTTGATTTTTGTACCGGATACCTTATCGATGGTGATTTCATTGCCATTCCAAAGCATCGGTATGCAAAAAAACATTTGTTGGAGGTAGTACTAGGAATGAAATATTGACTATAACAAGAACCGAATTGGAGCAAGTGCACTTATATGATTTACATAATGCCGACGAGGTTGAGCCATATGTTGAAAGACAAAAGAAAAAAGTAGATGCAACTAGTCTTTGTATAATTATAACTTAATTTGGATTGTTTGTAATTTCCATAATTTTGTTTGTTTATAATTTGCATAATTTTTTTGTTTGTAATTATGTATTCTATCAAAATATAATTGGCATGATATTCATTATGTGTAGTTTGTATTGTATTGATGTTAATAAAACAAACTTATGACATATATTAATGTGTTTGTGTTGTTGAGAATATTTATGCTGCTAATAAATGTATATGTGTGTATTAATTTATACAAATCAACAGCGAATTATAGGGGAAGCCTTGGAATGTGTTGTTGTAAAGGATTAATACAAAAACACTTTTTATAGACTGCGCTGTTGTATATGCTTAATACAACAACGCTATATGTATGTTGCGCTATTGTATTAATGTATGTTTTGAGAATATTTATGAATAATACAACAACGTTTTTCTACTAATGCACTGTTATATTTATGCAATACAATAGTTCAATAGAAAGTACTATTAATAATGCCTATAAAATACGTTGTATATGTATGAAATGTATGACAACGCTTAGTCTAGATGCGCTGTTGTATCACTTGTATGTATGCAATATATGACAGTGCTTTTTGTGTGATGTGTTGTGGTATATATTCAATACAACATCGCATTCGAAACACTGTTAATCATGACAATATACTACTGTGGTCAAACAGAAAGCACACAAAAGCGTTGTTATACATCACAAATATGCGCTGTTAGACTTCAACTTTGGTGTAGTGTTTTAAAATCTTTTATTAATTGTGTGCATTAATAAAGATTATTGCAAGATGATCATAATACAAAATATATATATATATATAGTAGTTATCTATTTATAATTACTATTATGAAATGAATTTAATATGTATACATTCACATATATTAACTATTCATATAGTAATCATTCCTATGTTAACCACTGTCAGTAAATCATCAACCATTCATATATTAAACTCTTATCAAATTTACGTTGTCATACAAAGATAACAACTTTAAAGTGTGGATATCCTATTTATTTAATAAAATAATTTCTCCATTGCTTTGATCTCAAGGGATGTTGCACAAAAACAAACCAACAATATCAATAACTACTCTAACCAAAAGTATCTACTAAATAAAAAGTAATAAATATATATTAATTATTTGATTAAACAAAAAATTAATTATTTGATTAAACAAAAAGGGTAAACAATTAAAATTAGTCTATGCTACTAATTAAAATTATAAGAGAAAAAATGTTTTAGTTAATTATTTTATGTCAATAAGGATTGATTCACTTGATAAAGACTTAAGTCATGGAGACATGAATTTTAATCACATTGTCGACGTTTGGTGAATCTCGAGATTCAACTTATTGAAACATTATTATTCTAATTTTTAATTTATATCTTACTTTCGGTCGTCGCCACTGTCATGACCTATTAAATATATGAAGTAATGAAATAGTTTACCAAACTAAGGATTTAATCTACAATGAAATAAGGAAGAAAATAGAAGTGGGGAACTTGATGGTTGTAGAAATGTAGACTTACATTTCACAATTTACGTCATTGGATAAGGAGAATGGCAAAGTAACTCCACGTTTTTTTGAAAAGAGAGCATGCTTTGTCATCCTTTCTTTGAGGTAAAGTATCACCCATTGCTTTTAAGGAACACACAAGGAACACGTCTATCATTCGTAGTAGATGACAATGATTTCAATTCATGCACACCATTAAAATATTCACTTGAAGCTGTATCACCACCTAGACCAGTGACAAAATTTAAGTATGGAAGTAATTGATTCAGTTCATCATCAAAGCTAAAGTTTTATCCTGGCTCCTCTATCAAGAACAGTATAGCTAGCAAAGTTAGAGAATGCTACAAGCACATTCTTCATCTTATGGTTAATGGATTTCCTTGTTTTTTTATGAGAGATATGAAATGGGATTGAAAGTTTAGCTATTATATAGTTGCATATATAAGATATATGATCAAGATTGAATCATGAGATCAGTGCATAGTTCACCATATATGTGATTTACTTTTATTAAAGAGTCAAGGTGGATTCTTGTGAGACACAAGAATAAAAAACATTATTTTGTTTAAAAATTAATTTTTTAATCGAATAAATTAATAAGGGTAAAATTAGTCTATACTATTAGTGAGGGTGTCATTTTTGACTACGGGTGGACGAGTCATTAATAATTTTCCTGATCCTAATCAATTCCCTAACTCTGAACTCTAATTCATTAACAATATTTTCCAAATTTAAAAAAATAAAAGGTTTTTATGTTTTGACCATAAAAAATGTAGTAGTGATACCTAATTATTTGGGAAAAAGATAGATATTGGATTCAACCACTTCCTAAATCGTATATTCGATTGACCAACCGAAATCGGGTGTGACATCATTATATTGCTTTTCTAATATACAATAATGTATTATTTTTTATTACTCCAAATTATTTTATTTATTTGGTATATTTATATTATTTTACTATCATTATATTTCTGCACATAATATAATATATACATTTACTTTTATTTTATTAAGAGTCATATAATAATACAATATTTTATTCATATATTAATGGTATGTTACTAAAAAAATAATATACCATTATTTGTTATTTTAATGGTCCTTTATTCATTTTCTTTTTTATTAGTTTTGGTAAATTACCATACTTTTTATTAAAAACACAATTAACATATTATTTTACAGATTTCATATATTATTTTATTTTAATCACTATTATTGTTGTATTTATGTATAACAAGGAACAATATAATTAGGGTTGGCAATGAACCAAATCAACTCCATATTCGTTAGAAACTCGACTCGTTATTTAGCTTGACAAACTGGGTTCCAGTACAAAACAAAAGACATGTAGGGACAGACTTTTTGCCATACTTACATGCACCATGGCAAATTCAAAAAATAAGGCCCAAAACTAACATTGTGGCCCATGGTTCATCTTTCACATACATCACTTTCACTCTTTCACGTATTCTTTTCTCCTCTCAAAAAATTACTTCTTCTTCACTTCACCACTTTCACACTTTTACACCATAAATCACTTATTCTTCTCTTTTCCAGAAATCACTTCTTTACTTCATCACTATCCAGAAATCAATTCATTCCAAGCTTGTTATATAATTCTATAATATTGGTAAGAAATCATTTCATCTCCTTCTTTAATTCTATAATTTTGTTTCAAATCACTTCATTAACTCTAATCCCTAATTTTGAGCTTCTCAAATCCCTAATTTTGTGCTTCTCTAATCCCTAATATTATTAGTTATAGAAATCTGAGAAATTATAGTCCCTAATTTTCAATGAATGTTAGTTCAATAGAACCTACTAGAATATATTATATTCTATTGAAGGTAATAGTAGAGTAATAAAGTAAGATAGAAGATAGATATAAGACATTGGAATAGGAATAGAGAAAGATGTACCAACTGATTTCAAAATATGAGTGAAGTTATGAATGAAGTTACTGATTTCAAAATATTATTAGTTATGAATGAATTCTCTGTTCTTCTTTCCATTTTGTCTTTTATTGTTAGTGCAAATGTGTTTTAGACATTATCTGGTGCGTGCAAGATTTCAAAATCTTGCGTGCAAATGTGTTTTATTGTCTTCTACCAGCCTTAGTTATGAATGAATCTACTTTTTCTTGTTTTGATATGAAAAAGGTCGCATCAAAACAAATAAAAATTGACATGATGCTCTATATAACCAGCCTATCACTTTCTTTTTTAAAACAAATAAAAATTAAAATGTTGCTTATAATTATAGTTTCAAAATATATATTTATAAATATATATTTTATTTATAGCAGTTAATTCATTTTAACCTGATAAACCTACATTCTGCATATTGCAGAAACTGACTTATTATTTCACTACCTATAGTCCATGTACACCAATATCAACATCTCTTCATTCTAAAGAAAAAAATAGAATAGGATTTAAATCAATCTTACTTCTAATTCAAATGTTAAAGCATCCCATTGTTCAGTAAAGCATTCCTTTTTCTGCAAATTGTCAAGATAATCTCTCTATCCGAACTTCACTGAAAACAAGCAAACAAATTATACAAATTATAAATGTTCTCATAGGTTCTACTGCTGATTATTATTTGATAGAATGGTTGTTGTCATCAAGCAACAGTTGATTAATGCTTTTAATATTATTCTTCATTTTCAACTGTGTGTAGTTAGTTCCTTGGATTGTTTGACACTTGGGTTCTGTTTTTGTCAAATCGAATACAATCTAGCGATCCTATCTAAGAATTGAAATTGTACCCAAAAAGAGGTGGCGAGAATCTAAAAAATATGAAGTGAGGCAAGAGATTATACTTCGAGTAATCGAATTTTCATAGGCTGAGAAACTAGCTAGTTAACTTGTTTGTTACCTGATACTAAACATCTGAACTTTTGGATGGTCTTATTGTCTCAAACATTAGGATAAACCAATATAGAGAGAAGGAAATGGTAGCTCCAACTAAGATTCTTTTCTTTACTTCATATGCTTGAATTATGCATTACAGTGCTATAGCTGTTACTTATTTTCATGGCTGAAGACACTTGCTGATTCTTAGCTAGCTGAAACGATAAAACGTAATTACTTAAGTATATGAACTTTTTTTCCTTGCAAGTTTCCAGACTGCAATTAAAAAAATTGCTACCTTTTTTTTCCTTGCAAGTATATGAACTTCCACTATTTAAATGTGAATTATGATTTTTTTTTTGGATATAATATAAATCACCTTTGATTGGATCTAAATCATGCACATTCCTGCTTTTGGATTGTATATATATATCTTAAGCACATGAATGTGCAACTTTTGAATACTGGAACACATGAGGATTATGCATAAGCTAGTCACTATTCACTAATCAATATTATATTTGTTCATGAAAAATAAAAATTAGAAAAGATAACAAGGAAGAGGCAATAACAGCTGCACGTTCTAATTCTAACTTGTACTTTTCATGTATATGTTTTGTTCTCTTGCAACCGCACAATGTCATGTTCACTATGTTTTTGACTTTTAAGTAAAAGCTTGTGCTGGTCAATGATAAAACACTCTGCCAGTTAGTTAATATGTCCAAATTTTTAGTTCATCCTTATATAATTTATAATACTACTGGTAACACACTCTTATATGTAACACTGAATTAAAATTTTACTATTGGTAACACTTGATAGCCATTATAGTCTGCAGAATCTTATCAAAAAACATTTGCTATGTATGCACTAAGTTTCAGTGCTTCGATTATGAAGTTATTTATATATTTCTTCCTCTCAGGTTGAACAACCAAACCAAATATATAAAAAAACAGTTTTTTACAATTGAAGAGTAAAATAAGGTAACATGCAGTGATAGACTAGAGAAGGATATTCAACAAAATCTGAGTAAGGCTCTAGAATGAGCAGGATTCAACAACATTTTATGCCTTACAAACTTTGACACTTGACCATTCATTTGCATTCTCTCTTGGTTTTGAGTCTTGTCTTTTGAGCTTCCTGCATTGGCTTCATTGTATAAAACTACTTGGGAATGATTCATTCTTGGACTCTTGGTTCCGAAGTCACTTGTTGGAATTTTTGTTTGTTGAGAAATAAGAGCTTGCATTGCAATCCTTAGTGGTATTCTAGGACTCTTGGCTATATCTTTACTAGCTTCAAAGGTGAGTTTACTATAATTGAGACATCTACAAAATCTTGATCTTTCCTCAAATGTGATTTTTGGATGAGACTGAAATTCATTCAATTTGGAAATGAGTTAGAGTTGTTGGTGTAAAATATGGTAGTAAGATGAAAATTCTAGTAAATGCTATCAATAATATCAATTGGAAGCAAGGGTTGAGGACAATATATTTAAGATGATTGACACTTATGAATTACATGTGCTTATGTTATAGTGATTTACTTAGTCTAAAATATTTGTTTAAACTTTACAGTATTAGAGGTACACTGAAGGTGTGAGAATTCTCAGAGTAAGGCCACATGCCTTAAGTTTAATAAACATTTCCCTTCTTCATGTCATGCAATAAATCAAAACTATATCAGAATAGAAATGGATAAGGCTCTAGAGTCTAGACCATAAAAGAAGGGTGAAAGAGCCAAATTAAGGTCTGAGGATTTGTATGGAACCTCATGATCAATTTGTTCACTCAAATGGTAGGTGCTTCTCTTCATGATCAATTTGTTCTTTTGTTTGTTTTTTTAGATGTAGTTGAAATACTAAACTTTGTGATAGATATGACACTCCATAATTCTCTTAATGAGACAAATTTGTTTTTTATGCAGGTCATGGTTCATATTACTATGACTTCATTTCCTGATCCCAACTTGGAATAAATAGAAGAGCATTGAGGTAATACTTAAGTTGTTGTTAAGTTAATCATTTAATATCTCTAATGATTTAGTAATTGAATTTAACATCAAAAACAAATTCACGCATTTATGATCGATAAGAGTTGGATTGAGAAACCAATTAGATCGAAGGAGTTCTTGGATGGGGTTGGTGCAATTTTTGGATTTCGCCTTTTCAAATGTACCTATAAATGATCAAATTCCATGTCTTTGTATTACATGTGGGTTTCTTAAAATGGGTAATAGAATTAAATGTTTAGTCATCTACTTCAAAAAGGGTTTCCCAGAAAGTACACATTTTGGTACATGCATGGGGAAAAGCATGTGCAAGATAATGTTGAAACTATAGCCCAACCACAAGAAGAGTTGGTTAGAAAATATCCAATGCAAGATATGTTAGATGGTATCTTTGATGATAGTGGAATTCAATAAGAATTCAAGATTCCGGTCATTCAAATATACCAAATGATGACTAGCCTATGGGTGATGCAAGTAAAGTCCAACAAGAAAAAATAAAAGAGCAATTAGGTGATGGAAATGAAGAATTGTACCCTGGTTGTAAAAAATATAGTAAAATATCATTCATTGTTCTATTGTATCATATAAAAGTCTTATGTAGTGCAACTGACAAAACATTTTCTATGATCATTGATCTTTTAAATGATGCTTTTCCCCATGCTAAACTCCCAGCATCTTTATACGAGGCAAAAAAGTTGATTAAGAAGTTAGGTTTAAGCTATGAAAAGATTCATGCATGTCCGAACAATTGCATGTTATATTGGGGTTCATTGGAAGACAAGAAGATCAAGAAGAGAGATAATTGCAAGATTTGCAATGCATCTATGTGGAAATCTAATGGAAATATTAGTGGTGCAAATGATATAGTGGTTGGCCAAAATACTAATAAAAAACACCAGCAAAGGTCTTACGTGACTTCCCACTTATACCAAGATTACAAAGACTATACATGTGTTCTAAAACTGCAGAGCTTTTGAAATGGCATGCTAAAAAGGCAAACCCGGATGGGTTGGTAAGGCATCCGAGAGATAGTAAAGCATGGAAGGAGTTAGACAAAATGTATCCAGACTTTGCTTTAGATTCTCGTAATATACAGTTTGCATTAGCTACAGATGGTTTCAATCCATTTGGAACTTTAAGTTCTAATAATAGCATTTGGCCTGTGACGTTGTATACTTACAATTATCAAGGTATGCACAATATTCCATTAACTTCAATATGTTATTATGTGTTTGCCTTTAATACTTTGCTTCTTGTTCATAATTGTAGATACCTCTTCAGGAAAAATTGAAACTCGAAAAATGCAAGCAATTCAGGTTTGGCATTTGGAAAAAACTAAAAAAGTTATCATGGAACTCAATGGTTATGGACAAGGCAATGACAATGGCTCAAACTTACTTGTGAGGTTTCTTGGTAAACTAGCTCAAAACTCAACAATTTGTCCTATATATGTTAAAAGATGGGATTGGATGTCAAAGGATAATAGATACCAACAATGGAAATATATTGAGGTAATTATTTAAATTTTTCTGCAATTTTAATAGTTTTTTTCCTATTGTCATTGAAATTTGACTAGTGTATTTAATAATGTGTGAAGGAAAATTTTGAGTTTGATTATGTTGCTGGAGTCAAATGGGCTATGAGTACTCTAGGTGAAAGATGGAGGGCCTATAAATATAGGTTAATGTGTAAGTATTTCTATCCTAATAAAAGTAAGGAAGACATATTTGCTAATCCTCTTCCAGGTTTAATAATGTGCTGATTGGACTGCATTTGTGCATCATTATAAGGAGGATAAGATGAAGGTAAACATTATGTTGTGAAGTATTTAATTTCTCCAAGACTTGTATTTTTTTTAATATAATGACTACAATGTTTGGCAATTGTAGAAACATAGTTTGGCGAACACTAGAAGTCGTAAGAATCTTAAAGTTTCCCATGCTGGTGGTAGTATGAGCAATGCAAGGAGAGGTCGTCAAATGGTAAGTTGTCCTAGGTAATTGTATTATTGTAAAGAATGAAGTTTTGTGAATGTAAAAACTTATGTTTCATTGGTTGTGTTAGGAGCTAAAATTGCAAAGACCTGTATGTCGTGGTGAGGTTGTTTTGTCAACTTTATTGAAGAATGATGGAAGCTATGTAAGAGAAGAAGGAAAAACTCTAGCTGTAAGTAATTTAAAGTCTTTTCATACATGACATGTTACATATGTCCTAAAAAGTGTATCATTTTTAGAACCATTTTCCCAACAAGTTTAATTGTTGATTGTGATTAATATTCTATTGTATTCTGAAATTTAATGGGTTTTCCTTAGAGCATATTACAGCTTATGGTTTTTTAAAAGCCAATTGCTGAGATAAGCTGCTCTCAAACTTTTTCCTGAGAACACTGTTGGAATAACTATATTACTATGCATAACTGCTGCCAAAAGTGTGTAAGACTTAACGAACCATAGTATCATTCGAAAATATTTCCCAGTGTTGGCTTTACATTTCCAATTTTAGTTGTCACTATCAGCATTGAATTTAATTCTTAATGGATAATTTTGTTTTGTGCTTTAACAATATGAGAAAGTGATAAGTTGTGAAATGGATAATGGTATGCAGTTAGTTAGGTAGGCAAATGCATAATATCATTTTGTCCTTTTTGATTCTATTTGCCATTATATAAATTATTAATTTCTTGTTATTAAATAGGATAAAATATCAGAGCATTTACCTCAAGACCAAGAAAATGTCACTACTTCAGATGTTTCATCAAAGGTATTTTCTCATCCTAATGATGCAATTGGAAAAGCATATGGAGCTGAACATTCAGGTCGAGTGCATGGTTTGGGCACTGGTATTTGTCCCTCTAGTGTTTTTGGAACGTCTAGACATTTTACTGGTTTTGTGAATTCTAGTGGCTCTAGTCAACACATTGAAGACTTGAAGAAATATGTACAAACTTTGGAAGTAAAACTATCAAGGTATGAAGAGACCAAGGAGCAACTTGCACATACTAAGAATCGTTTGGCTACTCTTGAGAAGTTTCTAGTCGAAAACTTTGGTAGTGAGTTAACCACTTTCGCTCGTGATGTTCCACCATCTTAGATATGGTTTCTTAGAATTCATGAACTTATATGATCTTAACATTTTGCATTTTGTTTTTTATAAGGATTTTTGAATGTTAAACATTTGGTAATTGTATCAGATTCAATTTTCTAATGGTATAACACTTACTACTATTAATATTAGCTAGGAAATATTTAATTTTATTATAAATTTAGCATTATATTATTGAAAATAAAGATTGTGAGACAATGACACATTGAGATCATGAGAGGAGTATGTACGAAAGTAACTTTAAATAAATTTAATTAGCCACGGATGGATTGTGGAAAAATAAGCAACTTAGCCACGGTTCTAGTGTTGCAAAATAGCAACTTAGCCACGGTTCGACTGTAGCTGAATTAAACAGACCGTGGCTAAATAAATGTTACCACATTTCACATAAATGTAGCAAAATAACATAATGACCGTAGCTAATTTTAGCAACACCATTCCTTGCCACAACAACATTAAGTGTGGCCACTCAATCTAGCTACGTTTTTTTTCACTTTAGCCACAGTTGCAACCATGGCTAACAGGCATTTTTACTGTAGTTCATGAACCAAATGAGCCAAACATGTGCTGGAATTTAAACTCGTTACAAAAACGAGTCGAACCTGAACTGGACATAGTTCGAGTCGTTAGGTTCATGAACTAGCTTAATATATATATATATATATATATATATATATATTATATTTAAATATATATAGACTGATATTTTATCTTTATTTTTATTATCCCATTTCTTTACCTTATTTTTATGTTTATTTTTGTTGTATTTTTTACATAGCTTTTTGCAATATTTGTTTAAAATGGATTAATTCTTTAAGTTGTCCAATATTTGCTATAAAACTAACTCGTATTAAACTTGAGTCGAGTTTCGAGTTGAGCAAGTCATTATCGAGTGGAATCGAGCTGAATTCTAGTTCGACTCGTTTGCAACCTTAAATATAATAATGTATTATTTTATGATTACTCCATATTATCTTATTTACATTGTATTTTTATATTATTTTATTGTCATTATATTTATTACAAATAATATAATGAATACTTTTACTTTTATTTTATTAAATGTCATATAATAATAAAATATTTTATTCGTATGTTAATGGTATGTTACTAACCAAATAAAGCATTATTTATTATTTTAATTGTGCTTTATTCATTTTACTTTTTTAGTTTTTGTACATTACGATACTTTTTATTTAAAAATACAATTAAAATGTTAGTTTACATAATTCATATATTATTTTATTAAAATCATTAATATTTTCTTTTTATGTATAATAACTTAACAATAAACAATAAAATAGCTTAAACGTAGTTAAGCATGCTTGGGCGAGAGTAACACTTGGACGGATGCTCTCGTACGAAGTTCTCATGTTGCACCTCTTTTAATACCAAAAAGGCGTTGATCTAGTGGTGTAAGGCCCCGCTAGATCACCATGATGGCCAAAAGGTCAAGGGTTCGATTCCTGGGAGCGACCCTTGTTGGGAGAGATGGTCACGAACCTCGAAAGGGATTAGTTCCTTACCCAAAAGATGAGGGAATACCCTTGGTAGTACCAAAAAATGCAATAGCTTAAAGTAGTTGTTGGTATTGTAGGTCAAGTACTAAGGTTCACCTTTCGGTCCTTTCCTAAAATGTATTATTATATAGTCAGTACACTCACACTAGTTCGCTCTCCAGTACACACTATAAGATTTCAGGAATATCGTTCACTTCGTCAAAGGCAACAGTTTTGTATTTATGGTAGTCTTAGATGTTCCCTTTTGTTGAGGCCAAAGCTTTTTGATATTTTTGAAACACTTTTTTAACGTTGTTTTCATTTAAAATAGGCAACGACTTTCCTTGATCTTTAACACAAATAGTTAAAATTGTTGCATATAAGAAAAGGTTAAAACTGTTGTTGTTTGTCATTTAGTACAACTTTAAAACCATGGTCACTGCTCATATAGGTAACAACATGAAAATGTTGCCTGTGGTCATTTAGTATGGCTTCAAAATTGTGGCAAAAAAGCATGGTCTTACAATAAATGTTTTTGTTATGAAAAGGAAATATTTATTCGTTTAGCTATTTAAGAACAATTCTTTCATTATATCACACATAATTCTTTTATCATGTGTTCTTTATGTCAAACATCACATTCGACATATATCAAATATGATAAAAGTACTTAACATATATAAATTAAAGAGTCATACAATTATATATCTTTTTGTCAAAAAGATATTGTAGAGGACATACACATATGTATCCATTAGTGTTTAACAAGATATAATTATAATCTAAACTCTTAGAATATTTTGTTTCCATAAACAAACACACCTAAATAGCACAAATTTCAAACTACAATAGCTAGTTCATGAACCTAACAAGTCGAACGATATCCAACTCAAGTTCGGCTTGTTTCTCTAACGAGCTCAATTTCCAGCTCATGTTCGGCTCATTTGGCTCATGAACCAAGTTTGTTGAGCTAAATAACAAGTTGAGTTTCGAACCAATAATCGAGTTGGTTCGGCTCATTATCAAACCTAATTGTGTATTTAAAAAAAGCAATATACAGTTGTTAGACCCAACTTTTTATGGACAATTAATTATAGAATTTAAGAAGAGGTAGAATTCAATTTCGATATCTCCCAAAAAATTTAAAGGCGCCACTATGTTTTTATGATCAAAACATAGAAACCTTTTTTTTATTCCGAGATTGGAAAATATGGTCATTTAATTAGAGCTCTAAATTAGGGAATTTATTATGGATAAGGGGAACTATTAGCACATCTTTCACCCGTATTAAAGTGTCACCCACGCTAATGACATGGACTAATTATACCCTTAATTCGTTCAATAAAAAATTAATTATTAAAACAAAATAATATGTTTTCTATTCTTGTTTCTCACAAGATTGCATCTTGACTCTTAAATAAAAGTAAAACACATAAATGGTGGATAATACACTATTTTCTCAATTTAATCTTACAGCTACAACTATATATAGTGGCTAAACTTTTAGTCCCATTTCATATCATTCATAAAAAACAAGGAAATTCATTAACCATAAGATGAAGAACGTGCTTGTAGCATTTCTAACTTGGCTAGCTATATTGCTCGTGATAGTTGAGCCAGGACAAAGCTTTAACTTTGATGATGCAACGAAACAGTTACTTCCATGTTTAAATTATGTCATTGGTCTACAAGGTGATATACCTTCAAGTGAATGTTGTAATGGTGCCCGTGCACTGCAATCATCAACACCTACTACAGATGATAGACGTGAGGCTTGTGAGTACCTTAAAGCAGTGGCTAGTTCTTTGCCTCTAATAAAGGAAGACAAAGCAAGCTCTCTTTTCAAGAAATGTGATGTTACTGTGCCATACTCCTTCTCCAAGGATGGAAATTGTGAAACGTAAGTCTATATTTCTACAAACAACAAGAAATGTGATGTTATTTTTTCCTTATTTCATTATTTAGTTAATCCTTAATTTCTTAAGATATTTCATTTATTCAAATATTTAAAATGACATCATAGTGGCGGCCTAAAGCAAGGTATTAAATTAAAAAACTTCTTTTATGTATAACTATAATAGTGCTTCAATGAGTTAAATAATAGGGTTCACCAAACATCGATAATGTGATTTGAATTTAGGTCTTTATGAAACATGAGTTAAAATTTTATCAAGTAAATAAATCCTTATTGACATGAAATAAATGTTTTCAGAACTAAAACATTTTTTATTATACAATTAAAAATCAAAAAGTTTGAAAGTAAATATTAACACAATATGAAAGAAAAGTTTAAGTGAAATATAATCATTTTTCGATTATATATTTATTTATATTTCATTTCATAATTTAATTATATATATATATATATATAACTGGAATAATGTGTGGCTGGAAATATTAGGAGACCAAATGCAATGGCATGAGAGGTTTTATCCTCAGGTCGGTCATTTGTCACATTGATCTTTTGATGACTTAACACTCCAAATATGTCCTTCAATTTGTTTAACAACTCTTAAGGACTTAATTATTGACACAAAACTTCTAAACGTCTAACTAGTAATGTTGGACAAATTTTAATTGTTTACCCTTGTTGTTTAATCAAATAGTTAATATATACTTGTTACTTTTTTGTTACTGTAGTTATTGAGATTGTAGGTTTATTTGTTTTTTCGCTTTTTGCAGCATCTCTTGATCTCAAAGAAATGGAGAAAATAGTTTATTAAAGAATACGATATTTGGACTTTAAAGTTGTTAATTTTGTATTGTTGGTCGCGAATGACTTTCATCATGTAATAAAATATTTAATTTAACAAGGATTTGTTATTCAATTGATTACATTAATTATTCTAATAATTTTTCATAAAATAATATAAATATAAAGAGTAAATGGTACAATATCTAGAATTAAAGAGAATAAAAAATATATCAAAAATAATTTTGAAGATAGAGGTTACCAAATGATGTAACTATCATTTACCACATCCTTCTAGTAAAATTTAAGTCACAAAGGTGGACAATCCAATAATTAGAAATATTCTCTCAATTCAATCTTACATCAACAACTGTATATAGTAGCTAAACTTTTAGTCCCATTTCATATCTTTCATTAAAAACAAAGAAAATCATTAACCATAAGATGAAGAACGTTCTTGTAGCATTTTTAACTTGGTTAGCTATATTGCTCGTGGTAGTTGAGCGAGGACAAAGCTTTAACTTTGATGATGCAATGAACCAATTATTTCCATGTTTAAATTATGTCATTGGTCTACGAGGTGATACACCTTCAAGTGAATGTTGTAATAGTGCACGTGTGCTGCAATCATGAAGACCTACTACAACTGATAGATGTGAGGCTTATTAATACCTTAAAGCAATGGCTAGTTCTTTACCTCTAATAAAGGAAGAAAAAGCAATATACAATTCTTCTTACTTCTATTTCCTTGAGTATTATAATTTGAATCATTAAATGGAGCTTTATTTATGTGAGTTGTCTGGCAAAAAAATTACACCTCTTAAATACATTTGGGAAGGACCGAGAGGTGAATCCAACTATCAGACCATTCAATTATTCAAACTAATATCCTAATTTATGAGAGTTGTCTTAGGATTCACAGGGGTTTCTGGAATTAACCTTGGGTTGCAACAAAGCGATTGGATAGAAAGGTCCAAGTAAATGATTCGATTGATAATTATACCACGAGAGTAGGTGTGACTTTAATTGAGTACATGTGTCGAAGCTCGAGAGAGGATGACACATATCAAAGAGCAATTCACCCTTGCAACTTAAAGTTCATGAACAGGAGCAAAACAAGGATTTGCGAGTGTAAAAGTGGTAACCATTCTCCTAAGAAATCTTCCTAAAATAGATTTCAATCCTTTTTTATTATTTTCATAATTATTCTTATCAATTGTTTAATTATTCTAAATTCACTTTTAATTCCTTTTTGAGTTAAGTATAAATTAATTGTTACAATTAAAGGATTTTTCTAGTCCTTGTGGATCGATCTTTTATTACTTGACGAGATAATTGTGCACTTGCGATTTGCCCTATCAAGTTTTCGGCACCGCTGCCGGGGACTGTGTTAAAATTTCATTGATTCTCAATTAATTCATTACTTTACTCTAGTGTATTAGGCTTTTTCCTTTTTCTTGGTACCTTTGTAGGTTCACATTTGGTTTATGCAAAGCTCAAATTACTACTTAGAGCCAGAAAGGACTTTCCATAGAAGAAGAAGACAACAATGAGAAATGGCAAGAGAAAGATGTGTGCGTATACACACAATGCCTAACGAGATGAAAAAACACTTCATGACTATGCAGCCCCTAAATGCTCGTAGTTCACGTCTTGGAATAATCTGCCCAACTATTGAGGCAGAGAACGTTTCTTTGCCATTTGCTCTAATCGAAATGGTGATGCGAAACCAATTTGGAGGAGGAGCTCATGAAGATGTGAATACCAACATTGATTAGTTCATGAAATTCTGTAGATTTTAAGGATCCATGGAGCTTCTAAAGATGTCATTCGTCTCCGCATGTGCACTAGGCACCTCTGCATGCCTTAGAGACGGAGCTAAGACGTGGCTAAGAAATCAAAATTCTGAAATTCAAGCAACATGTTGAAATTTGGAGGAGGATTGTCTCAATAAATAATTTCCTCTTTCCAAAATTGTGTCCTATAGGCACCTCATCCAAAAGTTCAGTCAAAAGGATAGGGAGTCAATTGTTGAAGCCCGGGAAAGATCAAATGAGTTGACTGAATCTTTCCCTCATCATTGTGTTTCACCTTGGGTGTTGGTTCATAACTTATATAGTGGGCTAGATTTTTCATCACAACAATTTCTAGACTCTTCCGTAAGTGGTGTATTTATATGCAAATGAATATATGTTGCTTCAAAAACCATGGAGAATGTGGTTTCCAATCATCACCAATGGGCGAATGAAAGGAGACATCATCCAAGGAGAGACTCTAGTGCATACTATTCATGAAATCAAATGGAGAATGTAATTTCCATAATGGATAATCTTTCTCAAAGGTTTGGAAAGCTGGAAAAGTATCATGCTAATGTTATTGGGTCAATTGTAACATGTGAGGGTTGTAGAGTCAAAGGACATGCTTGGTCTGAATGCAAACAATTCACTGAAACTGAATATGGAGCACTAGTCCATCAACAACCTGAATCATGCAACTACTATGACTACAAGGAGAGGAGCGGACAACAATTTAACCCACCATACAGGCAAAACAATCCCAACCTTTCCTGGATGAGCAACAACATTCTAAATAATCAACATCAGGATGAGTAAGGTAATATGAAACCAATAACACGGTTTCCACAGGTACAATCTTCTCTTATTGATCCCACTCTTTTAACAATAATGGAAGGTTAGAAAAAATATTTGCTAACCTTAATAAATTTCAAGAGGAACAAATCACAATTAATAAAAAATGTCTCAAATATGTTAAATGATCTGAATTCTAAGATAGGAAACTTGACAATCCATGGAAAATGTTAGAAACACAAATTGCCCAACAAGCTAGCAACTTTAATAGGCAAATAATGATGTTGCCAGGTCAGCCAAGGAAATATCTAAATAATGAACATTGTAAGGTTGTATGAATAAGGAGTGGGAAGGAACTCAAGGATATTCCTCGTATTGGAAATGATACAAAAGTAAAAGAGAAACATAATGAGATACAACTCCTCGAAGGGGAACAAAATTCTAAACAGGTGTCTAAGTTTGTAGCTCCACCATCATATGTACCACCATTTCCTTTTCCCCATATATTCGCAAAGGCAAAGTTACAAAAGAAATATGGGAAATTCTTATATATTCTTAAGAAATTATATATTGATTTGCCCTTCATTGAGGCAATGTAGGAGAAGACTAGAGGAGTATGAAACAATTGCTTTAACTGAGGAGTGCATTGATTTTATTCAAAATAAATTGCCTCCTAAATTAAAAGATCCTTGTTGCTTCTCTATCCCATGCTTAATTGGTAATACTAATTTTTACCGTGCTTTATGTGACTTGGGATACTTCTGAGCCTCATGCCCTTATCCGTATGTACAAAATTGGGTGTGGGTGAACTAAAACCCACTACTATATCACTCCAATTAGCGGACAGGTCAGTTACCTACCCTATAGGCATCTTGGAGGATGCTCCTATCAAAGTTACAATTTTTTTCATTCCAACGAATTTTGTAATAGTAGAGATAGAAGATGCACAAATGTCAATTATACTAGGTAGAACATTTTTAGCTACCCCTGGTGCTATAATTGATGTTAAAAATGGAAAAGTTTCCCTGAGCATAGGGGATGAAAATGTTGAATTTTATATTGTTAAATCTATTAAACAACCTTCTCTTGAGGACTCATGTTGTTGGGTTGATATGCTGAACTAAGTTGTGAAGGAGGAAGTGGCTAAATTGGAGTATGAGGATCTCTAGGAGAAACACATGCTGGAATGTGACGCATCAAATTTTGATGAGGAAGTGGTTGAGATTAAGGGATCCGTAATTGCAAGTGCAACACTCCCCTATAGCCTGCAAGAGGAAAACTTGAGGGTCACACCTAAATCTAATGATAGGGAGAAAGGGAAAGCACCTAAATTGGAAGTAAAAACAATCTCTCCACCCTCGAGTATGAGTTCATGGGATCCTGCATGACGCACACGAATAATTATGAAAATATTATAAAGGATTAAAATCTAATTTAGGAATAGTTCACAGGATAAGGGTTACCTCCTTTACACTCGCAAATCCTTGTTTGGCTCTTTTTCATGATCTTTAAGTTGTGAGGGTGAATTGCTCTTTGATATGTGTCATCCTCTCTCGAGCTCCGACATGTGTACTCAATTGAAGTCACATCTACTCTCGTGGTAAACTTATCAATTGAATCCTTTACTTTGATATGTCTATCCAATCGCTTTGTAGTAATCCAAGGTGAATTCTAGAGACCCTTGAGAATCCTAAGACTAATCTCGTCAATTAGGATTATAGTTTGAATAACTGAATGATCAAATAGTTGGTTTCACCTCTCGGTCCTTCCCCAATATATCTAAGAACTGTAATTTGTTGGCTAGACAACTCACATGAAAAAAACTCAGTTTAATGATTCAAATCACAACACTCAATGAAATAGAAGTAAGAACAAATGTTTCTTGAATATAAAATGGCATAGCCCCAATCCTAGAAACAAAGGGAATTACTGACTCATGATGGAGAAGAGAATACTAAATTCTAAATTAGAGAATTGTCATGTAAAGTATAAAGTGTGTTTAGTCCTTGAGGGAGAACCCTTTTTATCCTAATTACAAAATATTGGGATAAGCCCAACAAAAAAAATCTAAAAAATAGGAATAGAATATAACATTCACGACTTCTTTTGGCCCTTCAATTGGTCTTCGTATAGTCTCAACACCGAATATCATCTTCTTGCACCCAATCTCTACTCTTTTTGGCTTCATTCCATCAAAATTGCACAACATAGCCAAAAACACCTACTCAACCCGAACAAAGAGAATTATAAGCTAAAAAAAATCCTAAAGTCATAATTATGTCCTAAAATGTAAATTAAATGCAATGCAAATGTAATATAATTTGACACTCATCAAATCCCCTCAAGTTAATCTCTTGCTTGTCCTCAAGCAAGTATTATGTCTAACTTTTATAATCATGTATGAATGGCAATATAGAAACCATGACCCAAAATAACCATAAATCTCATGATAGTTTTGAAACAATCCAGACATTAAGAAAAGACAATCATAAATGAATTTAATTCATGCTAAGTCTTTGAGTCATAACAATTGCATGAATCAGAGTCACTTTTCTCCCATCACTCTCATGTGTTTAAAGGTCATTGTGTTTTGCTCAAATTTTCATGAAAGTAAATTACCATAGGCTTGATTATAGACCAAATTGCCACTGATTGTATTTGAATGTATACAATAATCAAGAGGTCTTTAAGTGGTTGTAATGGGGCCAATGATTTAAGGTACGATAAACAAAGAAAGGATAATTCAAAAGGCTTATGATTGTTTCCCAAAATACTTAAACTTTTTAGACATCCAATTGAAGCATTGAGATTATCTTAATAGGCTTACTCTATCATATGATCATTTTTTTATCAACACTTCTCTTTACTACATACTTTTTCAATCCTTTCTTTTTTAGTATACTTTGTATTATTTTTGTTATTTTTGATTCATTCTTATTATTTTTGTAAAAGAGAAAGGATGATTTTTTTTTCTTTTTCACCTTTTTATGGTTTCCTTCACTACACATGACCTTTTTACCTTCCCCATTGCTTCAAGCAAACATCACAAATTACCACAAACCCTCATTTTAGTAGTTATGAAAAATCATTAAAGTGCTAGCTTAAAAGTGGCAAACTAACGAGTTTTCAATGTTTATAGCAAGCGGTTGAAGGTCAAAAGAAAAAGTCCTAATTGCCTCTATCATTTTTACGGATACAAACAGACTTCAATCTTGAAACGGTCACAAATCAAGTTCTAGAATGTACAATCATCGAAAATTATGCACTCATGAAAGAAAAATGGTTTTTATGCAATTATCAATTCAAATCAGAACCCTTATTGTGTTTGGCCCAAGTTTCTCACTTTTTGTTCATTCAACAAAAGTTATGAAACAAAGACCTTTATTTAACCAAATTTAATTCACAATTGTCAAATCTAATGTCTTTCATGTTATTATTCTATCAACAATTTTTTTTCTTCAATGGGTCATAGATCAACAATTATCATTTATGCATAATGTTTCATTTAAAGCAAACAAACAACACATAGAACAAAATAGATGATATATGAGATATGAAACATATTCTAATGAATGATAATATGAATATTAAGCCTAAATTTTTTTAATATATATATGGTATGCATGACATGGATGAGTGAAAGAAATTTACATTATCCATTCAAGCTTAGAAATTTACATTTTCCCCAATGTAAAAATCTAAACAATAAGTGAAAGAAAAATAAAACTCACGGGTTACGTAGGAAGTGTCCGCAACTCATGTGCCAATTATAAGTGGTTGACTTTATTGGGTGTAGTGAAAGTACCTACAAAAGAAGAGAAAAATGTCCCAAATGGGCCATATGTCCTAGATGGACTAGGTGCAAATATGCTATTTGAATGGGGCATCTAATAAGCATTATTGTGTTAGCACTTTTTCATGTAGTTTTTTTTTAATTTTTTTTAGATTTTATGATTTTTTTTTTGTGGCTGACACTATATGCATCCCCTTATAAAGGCTCCAAACTCAGGGAGGCACGAAAGCTAACACTAAAAACTAAATTTAATGAATTAAGAAAATGTACTTCCAGCATGGGTTGTCTCCCACAAAGCGCTCGTTTAATGTCATTAGCTTGGCGGTTGATCCTTGCAAATCATGTAGGGTCCAAGAGGGCTATGTTTGTTTGTTTCTCCAATCGCTCATCTACTAGATAATGCTTCAAACATTGACCATTCCTCCTGAAGTTTCATTTTTCCTCATTCCATATCTCAACTACTCCATAAGGGTAGACCTTGATGACTTTGAGCACTTGATGGAATCCTATAGGGGGATTACGTTTTTGTTTTGGATCATTCTTGATGGTAATTACTTTTTTGGGACTTTTGGAATTGTATTTGTTTTGGATGTTTTGAATGTTGTTAGGTTGTGTTTTGGGCCGTGGGGTTTTGATTGTGTTTGATGGATTTGGTGGTTGTTTGGTTGATGATTGATGTACTTGTGATGTTGTGGAATGTGTATGGGATATTTTTTTGGGGAATTATGGCCGTGAGGATTAGGGTTATGTGAGGGTGTTTTATGGGTGTTTGGCCGTGGGAAGTGAGGGGATTTTGGGTGGTTTTGGTGAGTGTTTGGCCGTGGGTTTGGGAACAAGAAGATGGAGAAGACAAGAAGGATGGAGGCGCCACAAGAAGTGATTCTTGATAAGCCTTAAGGAATTTTCGCCACAAGATGAGTATCTTGATAAGAAAACAAGCTTGGTTGAACCAAGAACACTAGGAGAAATCTCAACTAGCAATGGAAATTATCCAACTAAAATCTCAAATTGTTTTTATTCATAAGGCAATTCGGTTACATATATAGGGAAAGGAACTCAGCCATGTCCCTATTCCCACGTGAATCAAAGAGTAAAACATATTGATAGACTTTCCTAATTCGTATTCCCATGTGCTTTTTGTGTTTAAGGCAAGATTTTGAATGTTGAGTGAATCCTCCTTGGCTATCACGTCCCTATTCAAGTTTGTAGGCTGAATACATTCCTTTGGTACCATTAAGGAAAGAATCCATTGCCTTGAATGATTTCCAAACGTGTTGCTCTCATTAAGGAAAGGAGTTATGCTTGAGTATCCCCTTGATTTGCACGCCCAACACATGCCTTATTCAATTAAGGAAGGTGTTTATTCTTCCAATCTGAAATTGATCCATAAGGCAAGATTTTGCATTCTGAATTCTCCTCCTTCTTGATTTGTCACGCCAATTCCCATTAAGGAATGAATTTGTATTGATCCCTTGTTTGAATTCCACATGCCTAATTGATTTAGGGAACAAATCTTCATGGGCTGATAAATCATTGAAAAGTTGTCATTTATGTCCCAAATCAGATTTGTATGATAGGATTTGGCTTGGCTTAATTATGGAAATCATCCAGCCTTGAGTTCACACGTCCAAGCCTCAATAAGGAAAGATTTTATGACCTTTTATTCCCTTGATGCCTCTCCAAACGAATTGAACTCAATATGGTAAGGTTTTGAAATTGTCCTCCATTGAATTCACACGTCCAAGCTAAATAAGGAAGGCATTAATATGCTTCCTTCCTTGGTCTTCACGCCCTTCTCCAAGAAGGAAAGTTTGTACCTGATTACATAATTATTTGGTGTCCAAAATATAAAGATAACGTTGGCCACATTAAGCCAAAATACAACCCAAAAGGAAAGTCTTAAATTGTTCTTAACATAAGGAAATAAAATAAATCCTAAGCTATGTGTGGGCATCATATCCCACTTTATTAAATGGAACTTCCACATGCCTCATTCAACCCCTCCTTGGCCGTGGCCAACTTGGGCTTCTTCCTCAAGGATTATGCAATGAATGGGCTTGGTCTCTTTGCTGGCCTTTGTTGATTCTACCACTTCTCCTACTAGTTGATTGAGAGTTTGAAGTGCCTTCTTGGATTTGGACTGGATCATGGGCCCTCCTAGGCCTCTTAGCTCTTCTTCATTGATGGGCCTTGGTGGGTTCATATCAGTAGACCTTGATGACTTTGAGCAGACCTGACCATCTACACTTTAGCTTCCTTGGAAAGAGCCTCAATCTAGAGTTGAATAAGAGAACTAGTTCCCCTACTTGGAATTCTCTACAAAGTATGTGTTTGTCGTGCCATCTTTTTGTTCTTTATTTTTAAGTGCAAGCATTCTCATAAGTATCTAACCGCGGTTCTTCAAACTCTTGCAATTGGGAATTTCCTCTTTTCTCTAGCAACTTTCAGATCAAAGTTTAGCAATTTGACTTCCCAATATGCCTTATGCTCTAGTTCCACTAGAAGGTCGTAGGGCTTACCATAAATCAACCCGAATGGTGATATACCAATAGGTGTTTTATATGTAGTGCAGTAAGCCCATAGAGCATCATCAAGCTTTGAAGACCAATCTTTCCTGCTCATAGACACTGTCTTCTCCGGTATGCTCTTAATGTCATGATTTGATACTTCCACTTGATCACTTGTTTGAGGGTGGTAATGGGTACCAACCCGATGAGAAACACCATACTTATTTAAGAGGTTTTCAAAATGTCTTTCAATGAATTGTGAGCCTCCATCACTAATAATCAGCTTTGGGACCCTAAACCTTGGAAATATAATCTTGGTAAACAATTTGATAACCATTTTAGCATCATTGTGTGGAGATGAAATTGCCTCCACCCAATTAGAAACATAATCGACTACCACCAAGATATATTTGTTGTTGTTTGAAGTAGGAAAAGGTCACATATAGTCAACTCCCCATACATCAAATATTTGCACCTAAAGGATGGTGTTCATTGGAATTTCATGCCTTTTTTATATGTTCCCCACCTTTTGGTAAGAATCACATGTGAGAACAAAACTGCTTGCATCTCTGAATATGTGTAGCCAAAAGAAGCCACATATGAATACCTTCGCTGCTGTTTTTGAAGTACTGGCATGGCCTCCATATGAGGCAAAGTGGCAACAGCTCAGGATCTTTGACACTTCTTCATCTAGAACACATCTTCTATAAATACCATCAGCATAGAGTCGATAGAGGTAAGGATCATCCTAGATATACTTCTTCAGATCTTAGAAGAATTTCTTTTTCTGTTGCAGTGTCATTTCAGGTGGAAGAATCTTGCTACCTAATAGTTGACAAAGTCAGCATACCAAGGTGCCTCTGTAGTGGCTAGGTGGAAGAGTTGATCATCAAGAAGTGAATCATTAATAGGTATGTCCTCCTTCCCTCCACTTGAATGTTCAAGCCAAGATAAGTGATATGAAACTGGATTATATGTCCCCTTTTTGTCAACAATCTCCAGATCTAATTCTTGCAGAAGGAGAATCCACCGGATGAGCTGTGGCTTGGCTTCTTTCTTACTCATCAAGTATCTCAAGGTTGAGTGATTAGTGTGGACTATAACTTTAGAACCTACTAAGTAGAACCTAAATTTTTTGAAGGCAAACACAACAACTAGTAGTTCCTTCTCTATGGTGGCATAATTGGCTTGAGCTCCATCAAGTGTTTTGCTTGCATAGTAGATGGAATGCATCTTCTTGACCTTCTTTTGGCCCAACATTACTCCTACGACATAGTCACTAGCATTACACATCACTTCAAAGGGAAGATTCCAGTCTGGTGATTGCAATATTGGTGTAGTGACCAATGCCTCCTTCAACCTGCAAAATGATTCTAGCCAAGCAGAACTAAAATCAAATGTAGTATCTTTCATTAAAAGGTCATAAAGAGGTTTCTCAATTTTTTTAAAATCGTTTATGAATCTACAGTAAAATCTCACATGGCCTAAGAAACTCCCAACACCTTTTATGTTAATTGGTGGTGGCCCAACCCAATACCCTATCCCATTTCCAGAAAATAAATGCCCCAACATAATACCCTCGTGCACCATGTAATGACATTTTTCCCAATTTAATACAAGATTCACTTCCTCACATCTCTGCAATATTTTTGTCATGTTTGTTAAACAATCATCAAATGAAAGTCCATAAACAGAAAAATCATCCATAAAAACATCCATTATGTTTTCTATAAAATTAAAAAATATTGTAGACATGCATCTTTGAAAAGTGGTTAGGGCATTACATAGCCCAAAATGCATTCTTCTATAGGCAAAGGTGCCATAAGAACATGTGAAAGTAGTTTTCTGTGATCTTCAGGGTGAATTAGGATTTGAAGAAATCCATAGTACCCATCTAAATAGCAAAACTTTTCATGTGTAGCAAGCATTTCAAGCATTTGATCAATAAATATGAGAGGGAAGTGATCTTTCCTAGTGGTTGTGTTTAATTTTCTATAATCAATGCATATTCTCCAACCTGTGACTATTCTAGTTAGAATTAATTCATTTTTCTCAATTTTCACAATAGTCAATCCATCGTTTTTAGGAACCACGTGAATTGGACTCACCCATTCACTATCGAATACAGGGTATATTACCTCAGCATCTAAAAGTTTTAGCACCTCTTTCCTAACCACTTCTTTCATATTAGGATTTAGTCTCCTCTGGCTTTCAATTGAAGTTTTATGGTTAGGTTCCAAGAAAATTCTACGCATGCAAAAAGAAGGATTTATGCGTTTAATATCATCCAATGTGTATCCTATTACTTTCCTACGCATTTTCAAGGCCCTTAGCAATTTTTCAATTTCCAATTTATTTAGTTTGACATTAACGCCAACTGGATAAGATGAATGGGGTCCAAGAAATTCATACTTGAGGGTGGAAGGGAGTGTTATTAATTCAATTTTAGGTGCTTTCTCCTCCTGCCAATCTTCGGATTTGGGCATTACCATCAAGTTCTCATCTTGTAGGTTGTGAGGAAATGTTGGGCTTGCATTCAGAAATTCAATAACCTCAGCCACTTCCTCATCAACGTCTGAAGTGTCACCATCTACCATGCTCTCTCCAAGGGATCATTAGATTGCACTCTAGTTGCTTCCTCTTTTCCAACTTGGTTTAGCAAGTCAACCCTGCAACATGAATCCTCAAGAGAAGGTTGTTTAATAGATTTAGCAATATCAAATTCAACTTTTTAAAACCATATGCTTAGGGAAAAGTTTCCATTTTCTACATCAATTATAGCACCAGCAATAGCCAAAAAGGGTATACCTAATATGATTGGGATTTGTGAATCTTCTTCCATCTCTAGTATTACAAAATCTACTAGAATGAAAATTTTCCTAAATTTGATAGGAACATCGTCCAAGATGCCTATAGGGAATTTAACTGGCCTATCCGTTAATTGAAGTGATATAGTAGTGGGTCTTAGTTCACCCACTTTCAATTTTTTATACACAGATAAGGGCATGAGGCTCACACTTGCCCCCAATTTACATAAAGCACGATCAAAATTAGTATTATCAATTAAGCATGAGATAGAGAAACTACCAAAATCTTTTAATTTAGGAGGTAATTTATTTTGAATTAAAGCATTGCACTCGTTAGTTAGAGCAATTGTTTCGTAATCCTATAGTATTGTCTGGTTAGATAGAATGTCCTTCAGAAATTTTATGCACACAGGCATCTCCTACGGTACCTCAGTGAAGACCAAATTGATATATAATTTCTTAAGGATATCTAAGAATTTCCCATATTTCTTTTCTAATTTTGCCTTCGCAGATCTATAGGAAAAAGGAGTTGGTGGTACATATAGTGGTGGAGCTACATACTTAGACACATTTTCATAATTGTTTTCCTCTTCAGGGAGTTGTGTCTCAGTATGTTTCTCTTCCACTTGTATATCATTCTCAATTCATGGAAAATCCTTGAGTTCCTTCCCACTCCTTAATCGGATAGCCTTAAAATGTTCATTAATTGAATTTTTCTCCGGCTATCGTGGAAACATCATTGTTTGCCTACTAAAGTTGTTAGCTTGTTGGGAAATTTGTGTTTCTAACATTTTTCCATGGATGGTCATGTTTCCTATCTTAGAATTCAAATCATTTAACATATTTGAAACATTTTTATTAATTGTGATTTGATCCTCTTGAAATTTATTCAAGTTAACAAATAATTTTTCCTGACCTTCCATTATTGTTATAAGAGTGGAATCAATAGGAGAAGATTGTACCTGTGGAAACTGTGTTGTAGGTTTCCTGTTACATTGCTCATCGTGATGTTGATGATTTAGAGTGTTGTTGTTCCTCCAAGAAAGGTTGGGATTGTTCTGGTTGTATGGTGGGTTGAATTGTTGTCTTCTCCTCTACTTGTAGTCATAGTAATTGCATGATTCAGGTTGTTCATTGGCCCAAGCTCCATGTACAGGTTCAGTGAATTGTTTGCATTCAGACCACTCATGACCTTTTGCTCCACACCCCTCACATGTTGCAGTAGACCCAATAGGATTAGCATGGTATTTTTTCTAGTTTTCCAAACCTTTGAGAAAGGTTCTCCAGTATAGAAATTACCTTTTCCATTTGATTGCCTAAATGTTATGCACTAGAGTTTCTCCTTGGATGATGTCTCCTCTCATTAGCCCATTGGTGATGATTGGAAACTATATTCTCTATGATCTTTGAAGCAGCATCAATTCCTTTGCACGTGAAAGTACCACCTGCTGAAGAGTCCAACAGTTGTTGTGATGGAAAGTCTAATCCAATATAGAAGTTATGAACCAGAATCCAAGGTGGCATACCATGATGAGGGCACACGTCAGTCAACTTATTTAAGCTTTCCGAGGCCTCAACAATTGACTACCCATCCTTTTGACTGAAGTTTTGGATCAGATACCTATAGTGTAGAGTTTTGAAAGGAGGAAAGTATTTGTTGAGAAAATCCTCCTCCAAAGTTCGCCATGTTGCTTGAATTTTAGCATTTCGATTCCTTAGCCATGTCTTAGCTTTTTCTCTAAGGGAATATAGAAACTTGCGGAGACAAATGGCATCTTCAAAAGCCCCATGGATCCTTACAGTCTCACATAATTCTAAGAATTGATTAATATGGGTATTCAGATCTTCATGAGCTCCTCCTCCAAATTGGTTTTGCATCACCATTTAGATCAGAGCAGATGACAAAGAAAAGTTTTCTACCTCCATAGTAGCATAGTCACAAAGTGGTTTTTCATCTCATTCAACCATTGTTTGTACATGCACACGTCTTTCGCTTACTCTTACTCCTTGTTGCCTTCTTCTTCTTCTAAGGAAAGTCCTTTCTGGCTCTGAGTTGTAATTCGAACTTTGCATAAAACAAATGGGCAACCTGCAGAGGTACCAATAAAAAGGAAAACGCGTAATACACTAGAGTAAAGTAATGAATTAATTGAAAATTCAAGAAATTTTGACACAGTCCTCAGCAACGACCCCAAAAATAAGATAGGGAAAATCGCAAGTGCACGATTATGTCGCCACGTAATAAAATATTGATCCCACGAGGACTAGAAAATTCCTTTACTTATAAAAATTAATTTAAACTTAACTCAAATAACGAATAAAACTGAATTTAGGACAATTGAGTAATTGACAAGAATAATTATGAAAACGTTAAAAAGGATTAATATCTAATTTAGGAATAGTTCCCAGAATAAGGGTTACCGCCTTTACACTCACAAATCCTTGTTTTTCTCCTTTTCATGAGCTTTACACTCACAAATCCTTGATATGTGTCATCCTCTCTCATTCTCCCACACGTGTACTCAATTAAAGTCCGACCTACTCTCGTGGTATGATTATCAATTCAATCATTTACTTGGATCTTTCTATCCAATCGTTTTTTAGCAACCCAAGGTGAATTTTAGAGACCCCCGAGAATCCTAAGACTACCCTCATGTATTAGGATTCTAGTTTGAATAATTGAATGATCGGATAGTTGGGTTCACCTCTTGGTCCTTCCCTAATGTATCTAAGAGGTGTAATTTATTGGCTAGACAACTCACACGAATAAAACTCAGTTTAATGATTCAAATCACAACACTCAATGAAATAGAAATAAGAACAAGTGTTTATTAAATATAAAAAGGGCATAGCCCCAATCCTAGAAACAAAGAGAATTACCCACTCGTGATGGAGAAGAGAATACCAAATTCTAAATTAGAGAATTGTCATGTAAAGTGTAAATTGTGGTTAATCCTTGAGGGAGAACCCTCATTTATCCTAATTACAAAATATTGGGCTAAGCCCAACAAAACAAATCTAAAACATAGGAATAGAATATATCATTCATGACTTCTTTTGGCTCTTCAATTGGTCTTCGCATAACCTCAACACTGAATTTCATCTTCTTGCACTAAATATCTACTCTTCTTGGCTTCATTCCATCCAAACTACCCAACATAGCCAAAAACACCCGCTCAACCCAAACAAAGAGAAATAAAAGCTAAATATAATCCTAAAGTATTAATTATGTCCTAAAATGCAAGTTAAATGGAATAGAAATGTAACATAATTTCACACTCATCACCTATTATTGGCCCCTTCAAAACGATTATTTGCACCTGGTCCATCAATGACATATAGGCCATTTGGGACCTTTTTCTCCTCTTCTTCGGGTACTTCCACTACACCCAATGAAGTTTAACACTTATAACTGGCACATAAGCCAATAACACTTCCTACCTAACTCGTGAGTCTTTGTTTTCTTTCTCTTCTTGTTTAGATTTTTACATTGGGGACAATGTAAACTTCTAAGCTTAACGGGGTTTTGCATTTTGATATTTCATTCATGCCATGCATACCATATAGATTTTAAAAAATAATTAGGATGAATATTCATATTATAATGCATTAGCATATGTTTCATATCTTGTCTATCCTCCGCTTTGTTCTATGTATTGTCTACTTTAACTGAAAAAGTATGTATGAATGATGATTCTTGATCTGTGACCCCCATTGGAAAAAACACTTGTGATAGAATAATAACATGAAAGACATCAGATTTGGCAATTGTGAACTAAATTTGGTTTAACAAAAGTCTTTGTTTCATAACTATTGTTGAATGTACCAAATGTGATAAACTTGGACCAAACACAATAAGGGTTATGATTTAAATTGACAATTGCCTAAAAACCCTTTTTCTTTCATGAATGCATAATTTTCTATGATTGTACATTCTAGAACTTGATTTGTGACCGTTTTAATATTGAAGTTTGTTTGAATGAATTAAAATGATAGAGGCAATATGACTTTTTCTTTTGACCTTCAACTGCTTGTTATAAACATTGAAATTGCGTTAATTACCCACTTTTGAGCCTAAACTTTATTGATTTTTCATAGCTACTCAAATGAGGGTTTTGGGGTAATTTGTGATATTTGGTTTAAGGAATAAGAAAGGTAAAAAGGCTATGTGTAGTGAAAGAATCCATAAAAAGGTGAAAAAGAAAAAAAATCATCCTTTCTCTTTCAGATAATCATAAGAATGAATTACAACAAATAATACAAAGTATACTAAAATAGAAAGGATTGGAAAAGTTTATTGTAAATAGAAGGGTTGATCAAAAATATCATATGATAAAGTAAGGCCTATTAAGAGAATCTCAATGCTTCAGTCGGACGTCTAAAAAGTTTAAGTCTTTTAGGAAACAATTGTAAGCCTTTTGAATTACCCTTTCTTTACTTATCCCACCTTAATCATTCACCTTGGTCTCATCACAATCATTTAAAGACCTCTTGATTTTTGCATGCATTCAAATACATTCAGTGGCGATTTGGTTTATAATCAAGCCTATAGTAGTTTACTTTCATGAAATGTTTTGAGCGAAGCACTATGACCATCAAACACATGAGAATGATAAGAGAAGAGTGATCCTAATTCATGCAATTGTTATGATTTAAACACTTAGCTTGAATTAAATTTGTTTATGATTGTCTTATCGTGATGTCTGGATTATTTCAAAACTATCATTAGATTGTTTGTTATTTGGGGTCATGGTTTCTATATCATCATTCACACATGATTATGAAAGTTAGACATAATACTTTATTAAGGACAAGCAACAGATAAGCTTGAGAGGATTTGATGTGAGTGTCAAATTATGCTACATTTGCATTGCATTTAACTTTCATTTTCGGACATAATTAGGATTTTAGGATAGTTTTTAGCTTTTATTTCTCTTTGTTCGGGTTCAACGGGTGTTTTTGGCTATGTTGTGCAAGTTGGATGGATTGAAGCCAAATAGAGTAGATATTGGGTGCAAGAAGATGGAATTCGGTGTTGAGACTATGCGAAGACCAATTGAAGGGACAAAAGAAGTCGCCTTGGAGCCTAGATCTGAGAGTAATAACTTGAAGTGAAGGCACCACGAGCCACGGCCAGGCCGTGTCACACACCCATGGTCATGGAGATCTTATTCATATTTTTTAGATTTTTAGATTTGTTTTTTGGTCTTAATCCAATCTTTTGTACATTAGGATAAATAAGAGTTCTCCCTCTAGGATGGAGTACACTTTCCATTACCATTCTATAATTTAGAATTTGGTATTCTCTTCTCCGTCATGAGTGAGTAATCCCTTTTGTTTCTAGGATTGGGGGAATGTCCTTTTACATTCAATAAAAACTTGTTCTTACTTCTATTTCATTGAGTGTTGTTATTTGAATAATTAAACTGAGCTTTATTCATGTGAGTTGTCTGGCAAACAAACTACACCTCTTAGATACATTGGGGAAGGACTGAGAGGTGAACCCAACTATTCGATCATTCAGTTATTCAAACTAGAATCCTAATTCATGAGAGTAGTCTTAAGATTCTCGGGGGTTTCCGGAATTCACTTTGGATTGCAACAGAGTGTTGAAAGAGTTTTTCTTGCTTGGTAAGGCAAAACATGTTTCTGATCGACTTATTTAGTTATTGGTTTATTCTTTGCTTGTCATCTCAGTTTTGTTAGAAAGAATTCCAACGTTGGTATAATGGTTTCAAGAATATTCCATTTGATCAAAAACTTAGCTTTATTGAATTATGAACAACTCCATACCATCTCGATTTTGTGGAATAAATTCCAACACCACTTTAATGGTATGAATTTATCAAATTAACACAAGTGAAAATGAGTGATATTTATTTATTTAGTGACTTTATTTATTTACTTCCTTTTCGGGTTCCTTTTAACAATACCATAAAGGTTGGTCTCATTTTATTAAGTTAATCATACCATTTCTTATTAAAGGTTGATATAAAAGAATAATAAAATGAACAAAAGAATAGAGTTAGAAGTTAATCGTACCACTTCTTTCGAAGGGTTGATATAAAGAATAAAGTAATAAATAAATGTTCGTTGCGAAAATGTAAATGACAGAAAGTAAATGTTAGTTGCGGAAAGTAAATGAAAGTTACTAGTTAGATCACTCATTATGACTGTATATTTTTCTTTTTCACAAAGATACAATTTATGAATTAAATTGCACTTTGATTCAAGGTTTCATTCTTTGTCAACAAATAAAATTTATTTGATAACACTTCACTATTTTACACTTGTATCTCTTTCAAGATTCAATTGTAGTATAGTATAGGGTTATGTCGAACCACAAGGAATTTCCTATAAGAACATTATTATAAACATGTTATATTACTAATAAAGTTTTAACATATTTTTGGTTTGATTTTTGTTTATGCAATTTGAACAAGTAAAGATAAACGTAAACAACTAATATACACAAATTCTTGAGGAGAAAATTAGTTTGCAAAATGTTTATAAAAGTTATGTGTTATAGTTTGGTTATTCCAAACATCAGTTTATAAAATTTCCCATCCAGTCCCCGACGAGAAAAAGTGATTTTCAAACCTTGCAAAATATACTAATCAATAGAAAACTGCCACTCGACGAAATAAGTTGCACGCCTTATTTTAAGCTCCGTAAACATTGATTAGCCTTGATTACAAGTTGCTTAAAATAGATGCTTTGATTTGGCAAATGAACGAAGTTGTTTTCCTACTTTTTAGTTCATTTGTCAAGACATTAAAAAGAAGCATTTTGGATCTTGAAATCAAGTTATAGGTGATCAAGCTAAAATCGCATTAAGCACTTTCTAAAGAATTGAAATTACCAAAGTAATAACTTAAACATGATTCAACATAATGAAACAAGAAATTACAAGAAATATTAGTGAGCCAAAACTCAGTTAAAAATTAGGAGCATTAGTCATCTTAATCCAAGGATTTAAGACACTTTACCATGCACAAATGAGATTGCAAAATGGATTTTTACATCTCATTTGATTACTCCTTCTACTCTTGAATTAAGAGGAAATTACAAATAAAATTACCTAAGCTACTTTGGAGTAGAAGTTCTCCAAGAAATTACAAAGAAGAAGTAGAAGAAGAGAGAAATTCGGATGGAGGTATGAATGTGAGAATGTGTGTGAATAATGGAATTCCTTAAGTGTGCTGAAGTGCCTCCTATTTATAGGAGTTTTATGCCATCGCCAAGTTGCTGATAAACCCTTCAACATGGGTTTGGTCACTTGGCCAAGCAGCTTAGTCACCTTCTTGAGCTACCTCTGAAAAGCCTATGGAGGTTATGTGGAGTGAGGTCATGCATGATGTTATGGTTGCTTGATGGCTAAGTCAACTTGACCAACTTGTTGAGTGCACATCGCCAAGCTCCTATGTGGCACTGCTAAGCTGCCTGCTTGAGCAGCTTTGACTATGCTAATGGTGATGTGGCTTGGTGCTTGGTGATCTAGTCAAGTGTGTGGTTCCAAGCTGGGCGGTCCAGGTGCCATGCTAAGCTGCTTAATGAGCACTCAAGGTGTGCCATGCGTGTGGTGGCTCATGCCAGGCTTGTGTTCTGACCGTGCCAGGTTGAGTCTGACCATGCCAAGTTGGTTCTGACCGTGCTAGGTAGGTGTCCAGGTCAGCTAGGCGTGGGTTTGGTCCAAGCTAAGTTGCTTAGTGAGAAGCTTTATGTTGACCTCATGCTTTCCACACAGGACAAGTTTTGTTGAGTTATGATTAAGGCTAAGCACATAGCTTGCCATGTCCAGCTTAAGCATTTCATGTGTTGACCATTTTGGCCTATTTTGACCACTTTGCTTGCACTTGATTATTTCATCTCTTTTCTACTTATATCCTACAAAATAAAGTAAAAAATAAATAAATACACAGAGAAAATATACAAGATTGTGATATTTTATCCAAAAAGTGTTGAATTAAGTTGGTTTTCTCAATTTTGCAATGATAAGTGACATATAAAGTGTATGGATTTTAGGCATTTCTGGCACTTATCACAAAGCGATTGGATGAAAAGATCCAACTAAAGGATTCAATTGGTAACTGTAGCACGAGAGTAGGTGCGACTTCAATTGAGTACACATGTTAGAGCTTGAGAGTGGATGACACATATTAAAGAGGAATTCACCCTCACAACTTAAAGTTCGGGAAAAGGAGCAAAACAAGGATTTGCGAGTGTAAAGGTGGTAACCATTATCCTCGGAACTCTTCCTAAATTAGATTTTAATCATTTTTTACTCATTATCATAATTATTCTTATCAATTTTTTAATTGTTCTAAATTCACTTTCAATTCCTCTTTGAGTTAAGTATAAGTTCATTGTTACAATTAAAGGAATTTTCCAGTCCTCGTGGGATCGATATTTTATTACTTGACGACATAATCGTGCACTTGTGATTTCCCCTATTAGCGACCTCTTGGGAATTTTCACTATGTTTTTTTGCGGTTAAAACATAGAAAACACTACTTAAGCCTAAATTGGATAAAATTTTCTCTAATTTTGAAATTTCAAGTTGGGGAATCGATTCTAGATCGAGGAAGGTATTAGCACACTTCTGCCTATAATAAAATTGTATCCTAACTCATTGCATGAATTAATTACCCTTTATTCAAATTAATTTTTATTTTATTTTTATTTGACAAAAATAATTGCGCTCCTATGTATCCCTATATGCCTAAGGGAATCAAGATTACATAGTTATATGTTTCATTTAGAAAAAAAGATGTTGATTGATAAAAAATTGGTTGAATTGTATTTATCTCTTTTCAGAAGAGTGAAAGAGTAGAAATGATGTTTGTATCGCACCTATCTTAAAGAGATTTAGAAAATATTAAAAAAAAATTATCCCATCCAATAAGGGCGAAACAACAGAAGTTAATGTCTGCACCGCATTTCATATTAAAGAGTTACAAAAATAGTAAAACATTATGCCTTAAGAAGGACGTAGGAGCAAAAGGTAATGTCTGTACCATATCTCATCTTAAGGAGATATTTGAAAATAATTATATCATTTTTTTTATAACCTCTTATTTAAAATGTAATGTTTTTTATTTGATATAAATAGAATATGTAAATTATTATTATTGTTGTTGTTCTTGCCGATTATTAAGAGAAAATACTTTTATTGTTAATCAATGAGTAAATTGAATGAATATTATGTATTTTGTATTTTTTCTGACAAGAATTAATCTTGTTCCTATCTATTCCTATATGCCTAAGAGAACCAACATTGCGTAGTTATATGTTGTATTTAAAAAAAATTGTTGATTGATTGATAAAAAAATTGCTCAAATTGTATTTATCTCTTTTAAGAAGGGTGAATGAACAAAAATAATGTTCGTATCACACTACATTTAAAGAGATTTAGATAATATTAATAACTTTTGTCCTTCTCAAGAAGGGCGAAGTAGCAGAAGCTAATGTCTGCACCGCGTCCCATCGTAGAGAGGTATAAAAATAGTAAAACATTATCTCTAGCACCTCATTTTTGTTACTTAGAAATTAGGAGTTCATTATAAAAATGTGAAGAAAATTTATAGAAAGTTAAAGTCTATATATTAGAAAACCAGAGTAAATTTAATATTCTTTTTCATTGACATGTTCAAGATGCGGAAAGAATCAATATTATCATTACCCAAAAAACAAGGCATCACATTCAACCTCAAAACCATGATTTATATAAGTATCCATTTTTAAGTATGAAGCTGTAGAAAGTCATTAATTTAATCTTAACAAAATGATTTTATAAAAGACATCATATATGCAAAAAGAATCATTCATAAATATTTTTCAGAAAATATAACTTATACAAAAATTAGTTCAAAAGACCAGGTGTATTCCTAAATCACAGCTAATAATTCCAATATAACCAAGATACTTAACTATGCACCAGCTAAGTTCTTCTTGTCTATATTTCCATTAATGGATATTCATATAACAACAACAACATACATGTTAATACAAATAGTATATACAAAAGAAAAGGCAAATAAAAGGAGTAAGAACCAACTACTGCGACCGCAACGTGGAATTACATAGAGAAATAATGTTAAAGTGAGACAATCTAACACACAACTATAATCAAGCAATGTCAAACAATTGCAAATGATGCATGAAGTTAGTGTCTTATACAATAGGATATTCAAATCCCCAATTAATATATCTTTCATGCCATGTCTATGCAATTCAACCAACCAATCTCCATCAAAATTACAATACCTTAAGGCCAAGATCCTAGTAAGAAAGCAATCAAGAGTACAGAAAATCCTTAACAATGACAAGTAACAATATCAATTTTTCTCCAGTACCTCTGTCTCAAGTGCTTACGTGGTAAGCTCAATCCATTTCAGGAATTATCTCTATCAATTATGAAATACGCAAGGGGGTGTCAAAGATCGCTTAGTTTGCATGTAGGACTATCCTGGTCATACGGTTAATGAACATGGACCCTCAGTCGATTGTCCCACCTAAGCAACCCCTCAAGGTTTCTTGACGAATCACTTCATTGTCGCCTCTATCCAAATTTGCAATGATATCTCTATCACTTTATCTTTCCATTTTCTCCAACTACAAGAATGCAATGCATGCACACTAACCAAAGTTAGGCTATTAGGAATTTAAATCAAGATTTTCACCATTTTTATTTCAACAAGTCTCACATAAGTTAGTCGTCTCGGACATGCCAAATCCAACGGACGAGCTTGAAAGTGTGCATGTCAAGAGGAACACTTTGGAAAGCTCTCTTTATATGTCATGGTTTTGATGAGGACAACTTGTGCTAATAAGAGCTTGAAGATCACCAACAAATCAACATGCTTAAGTCT
>NC_032012.1:19848897-19849205 GCF_001865875.1 Lupinus angustifolius
ATGTATTAGGTGACCTAAGCCTTAGACTCAACTTAAACTAGTTTCAAGTGTAAGCCTAGTACCAATCAAAAGACTTAAGCATTTTGATTTGTTGGTGATCTTCAAGCTCTTATTAGCACAAGTTGTCCTCATCAAAACCATGACATATAAAGAGAGCTTTCCAAAGTGTTCCTCTTGACATGCACACTTTCAATCTCCCCCTTTTTGATGATGACAAACACTACATCAACTTCATCAATTCTAATAACAATTGTTTGATGAATAAGCTTGAAGATTGTGTTGGCATGATTGATATGATGCACAAATAT
>NC_032012.1:19849305-19849534 GCF_001865875.1 Lupinus angustifolius
AGTCTTGACCCTTTTTGTGCGACCTTGCTCCATTGTAATTGTTGAACCCGAATTGATGTTGAATGAGCAGAGAAGGATTTAGGCAAACTTAACCTAGGGTTTGATGTGGTGGAAAATTGGGAACGGGGTGGAATGAGTTTGATAAGGTGCGATTTCTTGATGGTTTGAGATGGTTAGGATGAGGTTTTTCCTACCTTAGTGCACTTGGATTAGTTGGGTTACTGATTCA
>NC_032012.1:19849634-19850075 GCF_001865875.1 Lupinus angustifolius
GTTTTAATCGATTAACGGGCAGGTTTAATCGATTAAACCAATGTAAAATTTGAATTTTCAAAAGCTGATGCCCATGTAATCGATTAACAACATGTGTTTAATCGATTAAACACGGTAAAAATTGATTTTCAGGCAGCAGATTGGTTTCAACTCTTTAAGACTCATGCATGCATTGAAAAGGATTAATCGAGACATTTATAATCTCAGAAAGAGTCAATCAAGAGATATATTTTTGAATTTCAACATATATCATTTTAAACACGAGACATATAGGCATATAGAGGCAAGACAATAATGCAAACAACTAAACAATTTTAATCAAGATATTGTTCATCAAGAATTCCAAGTTCTCTCGTTAGAACATAGAAAGTATCCCTAGGAAGGGGCTTGGTGAAAATATCTGCTAACTGTTTAGATGTTTCCACAAATTCAAGAACGCAG
>NC_032012.1:19850175-19850586 GCF_001865875.1 Lupinus angustifolius
TTAGGATTAGGATTAGGATTAGGATTAGGATTAGGATTAGGATTAGGATTAGGATTAGGATTAGGATTAGGATTAGGATTAGGAATAGGATTAGTATTATGTTTCGGATTAGGATTAGATTAGGATTACAATTACGATAAGGATTAGTATTAGTACTAGGATCATGATCACGATCAGGATCAGGATTAGGATTAGGATCTTGATCAGGATTAGGATGTGGATTTGGATTAGGATTAGGATAAGGATTACGATTAGGATTATAATTAGGATTAGGATTAGGATTCGATTTGGATTAGAACTAGGATTAGGAATTGGATTAGGATTAGGATTAGGATTAGATGAGCTTTAGGATAAGGATTAGGATTAGGACTAGGATTATGATTAGTATTAGGATTAGGATTAGGATTAGGA
>NC_032012.1:19850686-19855040 GCF_001865875.1 Lupinus angustifolius
ATCCTCATCCTCATCCTCATCCTCATCCTCATCCTCATCCTCATCCTCATCCTCATCCTCATCCTCATCCTCATCCTCATCCTCATCATCATCCTCATCCTCATCCTCATCCTCATCCTCGTCCTCATCCTCATCCTAATCCTAATCCTAATTCTAATCTGAATTCTAATCCTAAACGTAATCCTAATCCTAATCCTCATCCTCATCATCATCCTCATCATCATCCTAATCCTCATCCCCTTCCTCATGCTCATCCTCATCCTCATCCTCATCCTTATCCTCATCCTAATGTGAATACTCATTTTTGTCCGACCCATAAAAATCCCTAAAACTACTTTTGTTCGATCCATTGTTGAACATCGATTAAAATAAACTCTAGTGTGTATTAACCTTAGAATTATTTTGTGAAATATTGCAAAGGTATGATATTAAAATTTGTATATAGCTTGTGATAGTAATCATTGTTTAAAAAAAAAAGCTTGATGAGTCAAAGCATGGGGCTTTAAGTTTAATCATCAATTCTTCATTTTTTTGGTCATTTCATTATTCATATATATATGGTAACATTGTATGTCCTTTTTTCTTGTTTTGTTTATTTATTATCAATTGCATTAAAAGTCATGGGTGTAAATATACATAAACTAATTTCTATTATAATTATAAATATTTAAATATTTAAATCTGAAAATAGGAAATAATAAAGTAACAATTTGATTTGAAGTGAAGGTGCTTCCTGAAATTGCTCAACCACTATGTGAGTGGGAGTTAGTTACCCAGTTTTAAGGAAAGAGGGTTATGTTGCTATCGTTTTTTGAAGTAAGTTAATAAAATAAAGAAGGGGGCACTCGAATAAGAAAAAGGGGGAAGAGACCAGAGAAAAAAATATTGGTTAAGGAAGTAAAAGAGGAGAACACTGGCACTAAAGGAAAAAGTAAAAGGAAACAGTAGAGGTAGAACAGAAAAGTACACTAGAAAAGGAGAATAATACAGTAGCTTTAATAAAGGGTTAGTGTCCTTCTGCCAATACATACATTGTTTTTGTGTTGTTTTTGTGTGTATATCGTACAATATTTGTATGCATTTTACTATCATTCACATATAAAACATTAAAGGTCCTCTTTTGTAACATCATACTTTATATATCCATGACATTTATAATGTCTACATCTTCATGTAAAAATCACTAAATAACAAAAACGAAGGCACATCTTTATTCGTTGTTATGCTATTGATATGTATATTGCATCACTGGAAACTCATAAACATTATGTTATCTCTCATGAACAAACAGAAAACAACACATAAATTGAATCCATTAACATCAGTCTAACCCTTAAAGCATAATCGCAATCATACCAATAAATAAGTAGAAGCAACCTGGGATTATCAACAAGTGAGTTAACTAAGAAATAATGTTCATTCTTTAACTTATCAACTAAAACATTCATATAATATCCATCATTATCCCATCTAGTAAGCCTGGAAGAAAATAAAGTAAAAGAAAAGGGGTCAATCGACCCCTGAATATCTAACCAGTATGAGACCACCGAAACCGCGTGGCGGTGACCGGAGAAGATGAAGAAGAAGCAATCAATTCGGTGGTTCACCCTACTCACCATCATCCATCAGAACCGAAGAACCATGAAGCTAAACCATGGCCATATGATGGTTTCCCTCATTACTCGTTGATGGAGCCATTGGAGGCGCTACTCCTCCCTGTTCAACCACGTCTCGGAGAACACCAGCTCCTCCACCCATAGTGATAGTGATAGTGATAGTGATAGTGATAGTGATAGTGATAGTGATAGTGATAGTGATAGTGATAGTGATAGTGATAGTGATAGTGATAGTGATAGTGATAGTGATAGTGATAGTGATAGTGATAGTGATAGTGATAGTGATAGTGATAGTGATAGTGATAGTGATAGTGATAGTGATAGTGATAGTGATAGTGATAGTGATAGTGATAGTGATAGTGATAGTGATAGTGATAGTGATAGTAATAGTAATAGTAATAGTAATAATAATACTTCTATTTATTCTTTATATTCATCTACTTATTATATGTTATATTTTGATTGTTGTTTGATTTGTTATATTAATGAAATGATTTTACCCCAAATTAAGTTAATGTTTACTTATTAATCATATAAATGTAGTATCAATGAATTTAATAACAACATATTTTAAACTAAAAGTTTTGTCCTTTTTAATAAATAAAAGTATTTTCATGAGAAGGTAATACTGAAGTTATGGCTCGTGTCATATCTTACTTCTTACTTTGAACCAAGTATCGGTTGGGGTCATTTGTACTGCTCCTGTTATTTATCGAAGTGAGAAGATGGTTAAAGACCCATGTCGACTCTTCATTTATTAATTGTCTATTTTTTTAAAATGTGTAAGTCATTAAAAAATAAAAAACAGAGGGGTTTTAAGTATTTTTTGGGATTTAATGGCGGGGTTAAAACTCGTATTGCATCTTTCTTCTCACTTCGAGTCGAGAATTGGTAGCGGTCACTTGTACTGCTTCTACTATCTATCGAAATGAAAAGAGGGTAAGCGATCAATGTTGATTCTTCGTCTATTAATTCCACTCTAATAAAATTCAAACAAATTTCTAAGCTTTAATTTATAAAAATAATAACAAGTTTTAATTGTTTTAGGATTCAATAGCGAGGTTACAACTCGTGTTGCATATTTCTCTTCGCTTCGAGCTGAGAACCGGTCACGGTCATTTGTACTGCGTCTACTATCTATCGAAGTGGGAAGAGGGTAAGCAATCAATGTTGACTCTTTGTCTATTAATTCCACTTCAATTAAATTCAAACCAATTTCTAAATCTTTTAATCACACCAAATTAAATTTTTTAACAACTACGTAGTCTTGATTTCCCTATTACACCCGGGGGTACGTAGGAGCAATATGAACTTGTCAGACACAAATAAAAATATAAAAAAATATTTTGTATAAGCTATTTAATTTAAATAAATTAAGGGTATTCAATGTATGCAATTAGTTAGATTACCATTTTATTACGGGCGAATGGGGTGCTAATACCTTCCCCAATTCGTAATCGACTCCTGAACCTGGATATCAAAAATCCAAAAGCCCAATGTGATTGGGCTTTACAGATTTTTCTACATTTTTAATCATAAAATGTAGTGGCGACTCTAAGAGGTCGCGTAACCGAAAACCCGGGCGCGACATATGTAACCTTTTCTAGCGACTCCACTAGGGAAATTTTTTTTTAAGAGGGTCAGGCCCAATACCACTTTTTGCATGTTTGCTTTATAACTTTATGCCTTCTTTGTTTATGCAAACTTGTGTATGCATCTTTATTTATGTATTTATTTATTTTCCGAGTCAATTGATTATTCTTGAACGTACTCACCTATTTCTTGTGCAGCTTTTGGGGGGTGGATTTATTTTAAGGTCTATGTGCTTCCTCACACACTCACTTGGTACACTTGAGTTGCAGACGCCCTACAACCGGGTGTTAGAGATTAAGATTAAGATAGGGGAACATCTGCTTTGCCGGTAAGTGACCAGGTGTCACATCGGGTATTGGCATAATGAACCACCCAGATTGTTCCCATATATCATGAGTTGGCCGCTTGGGGAGCTAGTCTCTTCTCGTAACTAGCTCATGATATGTGGTTTCCATTCTTTTGAGATTGGACGCAGTCTGGTTACCTTTAGAAGTCTAGAGCTTTATCGAGTCCACTTTAGTCAAGACCTAGCATTCCACCATAGGGTAGCAACTTTCAGAAGTTCCAAAAAACCTTCTAAGTATACCTTACATAGGACACAGGAAGCAAACCTTAATCCACTTTCCACTTGCATCAATGCACATCGTGAAACATGATTTACCATCATTCCAAATTATTTTAAATATGTGTGTGATATTTTCTAATTAAACATGATTTATAACTTACCCTCTATGGGCCCAAATACCCTCGGGACATTTTTATATCAACAAAATTGGATTCTACTTTTTTATATTTCATTATTCTATATCAAACATTTTTATTTTATCCTTCATACATCATTACATTTTATATAACATCACAAATCATATCTTCATGCATTCAAGTAACATTTTTTTATCATCCTTAATAAACAGATTCCTTTTCAGAAAAGAGATCCGCGGTATAGTAAGACATGGAGGCTGATTCCCTTGTTATGGGTCAAAGCAATAATTTATTGGTGAAAAAGGGAGTAAAAGCTGAGGTACAAGGAATAGATGTGAGCTGTTTGATAGAGTTGATTCCACAGATCCCTCAAGAAATTCAGAATGAGTTCAACAAAGAGTATGGAAGGCTGATTGATCTACTCCTTATCACTCTTGATGCAG
>NC_032012.1:19855140-19858734 GCF_001865875.1 Lupinus angustifolius
TGGGGTACGTCCGAGTTCGACTAACATGATCAAAAAGGGGATGACCTTTGGGCTCAGGTGGAAATTTTTGAAGAAACATATCAGTCAAACAGCGGGACAAGGAAAATGGGAGTTGTTCAAACCAACATTTGCCTTGGAAGTCTATGGCATGATCTTGTTCCCATTTGTCCATGACATGATTGATCAGGCGGCCATTGATGTGTTCTCAAAGTTCAGGACGTTTGGATCCAGTCCCAGCTATCTAGGCAGAGACCCTTCTATCGTTCCAAAGGTGTCATGAAAAAGATCATTTCAAGATCCGATGTTGTACTCAACTGTTGTATGTGTGGATGATTACTAGATTCAAATACCACCAGTATCCGGATTGGAGCAGACATCCCCTCTTGAGGTTCAGAAATATTATGGTGAAACCAATGCAATTGTTGGACTGGAAAAAGTTGTTTGACGAGGTTACTCCTAGGAATTTTGGTACAAAGACTCGCTTTTATGAGAGACACTCAGCAATCATGTATTCTTGCGGGGACGTATTCTTGCAGGGAGTAACCAAATATGATATTAATGGGGCCTCGAGGATGCATTTCCTTCACCCCAGCTCTGATACTTGGTCAGGTCAAATGGGGAATGACATCAGTACGACCCGAACAGCTACAGGGATTCTCCATATGGTACAAAAGCGAGGAGGCCATCAAAGAGAAATTGGACTCAATCAGAAATGCTCTAAAAAGGATTCGTCTTTGTGGGCCAAATGAGTTGGGAGAACACCAGGTCTTTTACACCGATGAATATAAGCTATGGCGCGCCGAAAGGCGAAATGGTCAGGCCGTCCCACCAATTGCCCAACCACAGAAACCATCTGGTCCATCTGAGAACGAGTTGTTGAAGGAACAGATCAAGCTCTTAGAGGCGAAGCTACGCTAGAAGAAGCCAGAGACACACATGAATAGGATAATCTGGGTCTTGAAAAGCTCAACAAAATCATCACCAATATGAAGAAGGAACAAACAAGCCTTAAAAGGGACTATGCTGAAATGTGCTCTCAGTCAGGAAAGGTTCGCCTAATTCGGACAGTAAAAGAGAAAGATGCAGAGATAGCTGACCATGTCGATCGGTTGAAAGCGCAAAGTCATGCCACACGCAAGGCTCAAGCCAAAGCAAAGTCTCTAGAACTTGAAATAGAGCAGATAAGACAGAGTGAAAGGCAAGCATGGTCTACTGTTAAAGACTATCAGTTGATATTGGGTGAAAGACACCAGAAAGAAGATAATCTTAAAACCCGCCTCGAAGCTTCAGAGAAAGCCTGCTATGATGCATTAACAGAAGCAAGTCAGCTATCAGAACAACTTCGAAAATTCAGAACTGCCAAGAGATGACAATGTACCCGGAAACAGAGCTTCTTCCAGAAATGAAGGCGTTTTTTGAAGCTTGTGGGGGAATAGCTAGACAACTTAAGAAATGGCGGGTTGAGGCTACAAAAGAATTTTAGAAATAAGGAATAGGAGAATAAACAATAAACGAATTGTAATCATTTGCTTGAAGTATTAATAAGAGATCTTGTTTTCGCAATTCTTTATATCTATGTGTGCAAATGCAAAATTGACTCCCATTTACAAATAAATGTTATCTCCAAAAAATGTTTAAAACGTCTTCTACTTAGATACAACCTTGGTCTAAAACTATATGTTTTCTCTAATGGTTGTCACCAACTGCATGCAACTTTGTTGGGTACGCCCTCAAATCACCAAATGTAGGGCAAGACGTTTAATGCTAACAACCTATAACAAGAGAACGAACAAAGATGCAATTGAGGTTAGAAACTTGAAGTTTCATTCTAAAATTGACGTCAACGCAAAAATGAGACAATAGGGGCACGCCTCAGGGTCGACAGAATGCGGGTCGAAATGTCTTGCTATACCGATCCTCTATACGAAAACGAATTTAAATTTTTTGTTCTTGTATGCATCATTTTTGTTCACTTAAATAAAATGAAAATTTTCTCACCCAGGTATCATATAAACATTGCTCCTAAGCATCCTTACCACACCAGACTGCAATCCAAGCTGATGGCAGACCAAGAATCCAATAGCATTGACAACCGGTCTGAGCTGGCCGAAATGAAAACGCAAATAAGTCAAATTATGAAAATTATCCAGGATATGCAAAAGGCTCGAAGCTCGGAAGGAGATGCCACTGCGTCAGGTGCCAAACCTTCACAATCCACACAAAAGGTGGGTCCCAAGATAGTTACTAGGGCCAACCGTCGTAAGGATGTTATTATAAGGTATGAAGACACAACTGATGGTCAAGAGGAACAACAATCAGATGAGGAAGACGAAGATGAGGAGGACGAAGATCCTACTCACGATTTTCCTCAAAGACCACCAACCACCAAGTGGAAGCTAAGATAAACGGGGGTACCCCAAATGAATCCTCAAGCCAAGAGAAAGTAGAGCTGGAACTTATAAAATAGAGACTAAGGGCCATTGAGGGCACAAGCTTCCCTGATGTAAAAAATGCATTTGAGATGTGCCTCGTACCAGATGTAGTGTTTTCACCAAAGTTTAAAACTCCTGAGTTCGAGAAATACGACGGTACTTCATGCCTGGAGAGTCATCTACATATGTATGCTAGGAAGATGACAGCTCATAACGAAAATGACAAACTGTTAATTCACTGCTTCCAAGACAGTCTGACAGGGGCAGCCATGGGCTGGTACATCCGTTTGGAAAAGGCTCAGATTAAAACTTTCGTTGATTTATCCAATGCCTTCATGAAGCAGTATAAGTACAATGAAGACGCGGCTCCTGACAGGGCCCAGCTTCAGAGCATGGCCAAGAAGCCAGAAGAAAGCTTTAAGGAGTATACGCAACGCTGGAGAGCTTTGGTGTCACAAGTCATACCCAGATTGGAGGAGGAAGAACAGTTGTCTATCTTCGTGGATACTTTGAAGGAGCCCTATTATGATTACTTGGTGGGAAGTGTTGCATCGAGCTTCAATGCACTCATTAAGGTTGGGGAGAAAATAGAAGGACGCATAAGGAGTGGAAAGCTGGTAGTAGATCAGCCCAAATCAAGCATAGGCAAAAAGCCTAACTTTATGAAGAAGAAGGAGGGAGAAGCACTCGCGGTGTTCACTGAGCCGAAGGGATACAAAGCCCAAAACCCTAAATACCAGGCCTCATACATTGCCACACCTTCCACACAACCCAACTGCACCGCCCACAATAACAACCGCCAAAACTATAACCAAACACAACCCTACCAACCCCGTCAAAACCACAACCAAACACAGGCCTACCAAAATCAAACCCAAAACCGCAATTACCCAAATCCGGAAAGAAGAGGCCAACAATTCGATCCCATACCTATATCTTATGCAGAACTATACAATCATCTGTTAAGGGAGAGAATGATAAGCCCTATAGTAGGACCAGTGCCCGAATCACCTAGGGCTTGGTTTAATCCCAATGTTACCTGCGAGTACCACTCTGGAGTCATTGGCCACTCTATCGAACATTGTAAGGCTTTGAAGCATAAGGTGCAAAACCTAATCAATGCCAAACAACTACATTTCAAGCCTACTGTGCCAGACGTGGA
>NC_032012.1:19858834-19859736 GCF_001865875.1 Lupinus angustifolius
GAGGAGTGTCCAGAATTTAAGATCTTGTTGCAGAAAATGTTAGATATGAGGTTGATCACAATAGAGAGGGGGCCTTCGTATCAAGCTGTTAACGCTACCACTAGAAGTGAGGAAGACATGAGAAGGACTATGAGGCCATCAATTACTCGATATGAACCTGTATTGAACATTTCGGATAATGCTCAGTTACAACCACAAATAACTCGATGGGTGCCAGTCATAAGTAGGACGGAGTCTGTTCTGAGGCTTCCAGCAGAAGAGAAATCACAACCTTTTCCTTACAAAACAGATAAAGCAGTACCATGGATCTATAGTGGAGAGAATTCAGAGACAACTGAGCAACAGATAGAAGTCACCAATGTTGTTGGGGACAATCAGATAACTAGAAGTGGACGTGTCTATGTTCCCTCAAATGCTGAAAAGGCCTTAGCCAAGGATAAAGGAAAAGTATGTATCCCCACGGAAGATGAATTGGAGGCCAATCTGAATGACTTGTTGCATAAGCATGGAGATAAAGGGGAAATTCTTGGAGAAGAAGATATGTTGGTATCAAGATCTCTTGACACTCCGTACATTGAAGCAGCAGAGGAAGCTATTGGAACATCCTTCCAAGCATTGGAGATTGCCAACGCTTCATTTGTAGGAGGGGGACACCCACACTACGCCCCCAACCTTCGGAGGCATCGCTGATGATGGCTAGAGTAATGCTGCAGAAGGGCTACCAACCTGGAAAAGGGCTCGGGAAGTTTGGCCAAGGAAGGGAAAATATCGTCATGATACATCATACTAAAGATCGGTATGGCCTGGGATATAGACCCACTCGGGAAGATAGGGAAAGAACTGCTGAAGAGAAGAAGAAAAGAAGAACGGCTCGCCTGGGGCAGTGGGAGTATGAAGCTGGA
>NC_032012.1:19859836-19861137 GCF_001865875.1 Lupinus angustifolius
CGTTTAAACTATATATCCAGATTCATTTCTCAGCTAACAGCTACATGTGAACCAATTTTCAAGCTATTAAGGAAGATCAGGTAGTTCGATGGAATAACGATTGTTAGAGCCTTTGAAAGCATAAAGGAATATTTGACCAAACCCCCAATATTGATGCCTCAAGTACCTGGTCGACCTCATTTAATGTACCTAACAGTGCTAGAGGACTCTATGGGATGTGTCTTAGCCCAACATGACGAATCAGGCAGAAAAGAGCAAGCCATATACTATCTAAGTAAGAAGTTCACTGAGTGCGAGACGAGATACTCATTGCTAGAACATACATGTTGTGCGTTAGCATGGGCATCTCATCGATTGAGGCAGTATATGTTGAGTCACACCACTTGGTTGATTTCGAAGATGGATCCTGTGAAGTATATCTTTGAGAAACCAATATTAACAGGGAGAATCGCTCAGTGGCAAGTCTTATTGTCAGAATATGATATAGTGTATGTGACACGGAAAGCAATCAAAGGTAGTGCCCTTGCAGATTATCTTGCTAGCCAACCCATAGAGAAGACCGAACCAATGAACCAAGAGTTCCTAGATGAGGGTATCATGAGTCTATCCTTGGGAGAACCAACAAAAGATGGTGTGTGGATGTTAGTATTCGACGGGGCATCGAATGCACTTGGACACGACATAGGGGTCGTACTCGTATCTCCAGAAGGCGACTTCACTCCTATTACTGCCAGGTTATGCTTTGATTGCACCAATAATATAGCCGAATATGAAGCATGTGCCCTAGGTTTGCAGGCAACATTGGAAAGAAAGGTTAAAATTCTAGATGTCTTCGGGGACTCAACCCTGGTCATCCATCAGCTAAAAGGAGAATGGGAGACCCGTGACAACAAACTAGTACCTTACAAGGAGTATATGCATAGAATGGTTGAACACTTCGAGCAGATTGACCTCTACCACATTCCGAGAGAGGATAACAGATTAGCCGATGCTTTATCCACATTATCCTCAATGTTCCATATAAGTGGGAAAGATCAACCTCTCATCAAAATAGAAAGTAGAGATCAACCAATACATTGTTGTGTTGTAGAGGTAGAGCAAGATGGGAAGCCATGCTATCATGATATCAAGGTCTATATACATAAAAAGGAGTATCCCATGGGTGCCTCAGAAACCGATAAGAGAACCTTGAGAAGACTAGCCATGGGTTTCTTTCTAGACGGTGATGTTCTTTACAAAAGGAATCATGACATGGTACTCCTCAGATGCCTAGAAGAGAAAGAAGCCGAAGTAATACTCAA
>NC_032012.1:19861237-19862800 GCF_001865875.1 Lupinus angustifolius
TTGGGACTCATGCAAATGGACATGCTATGGCTAGAAAAATCTTAAGGGCAGGTTACTTTTGGATGACAATGGAGACAGACTGTTGTGCTTATATCAAGAAATGCCACAAATGTCAAATTTATGCAGATAATATCAATGCTCCACCAAATCCTGTAAATGTCCTTTCAACACCCTGGCCGTTCTCCATGTGGGGAATGGATGTTATCGGACCAATAGAACCGAAGGCTTCCAATGGACATCGCTTCATCCTTGTGGCCATCGACTACTTCACAAAGTGAGTTGAGGCATGTTCATATGCCAATGTGACCAGGACAGTGGTACTACGATTTATCAAGAAGGAGTTAGTGTGTAGATATGGGTTACCCAGCAAGATCATCACGGACAATGCCACAAACCTCAACAACAAGATGATGACCGAGATGTGCAGTGAATTCAAGATCAAGCATCATACATCTTCACCTTATCGCCCTAAGATGAACGGAGCAGTAGAAGCAGCAAACAAAAATATTAAGAAGATTGTTCAGAAGATGGTGGTAACATACAAGGATTGGCATGAAATGTTACCCTTTGCTCTACATGGGTATCGCACATCCGTACGCACATCAACTGGGGCAACACCTTACTCGCTAGTGTATGGAATGGAGGCAGTGCTCCCAATTGAAGTAGAAATTCCGTCACTCAGAATCATGGCAGAATCAGGATTGAAGGAATCAGAATGGATCCAAGCGCGGTACGACCAACTGAACATGATAGAAGAAAAAAGATTAGCTGCTATATGTCATGGTCAATTATACCAGAAAAGGCTCATGAGAGCTCATGCTAAGAAATTTCGACCGCGCCATTTTCAAGAGGGGGATCTGGTGCTAAAAAAGATACTCCCAATACAGAAGGACCATAGGGGGAAGTGGACCCCAAATTATGAAGGACCATTCGTGGTGAAAAAGGCATTCTCTGGAGGAGCATTGATATTGACCACTATGGACGGAAATGACCTACCTCTTTCGGTAAATTCTGATGCCGTGAAGAAATATTATGCTTGAGAGACCTTTCAAAAAAAAGAAAAAAACAAAAAAACAAAAAAAAACAAAAAAGAAGTTGGTGCGTTGATCATGCATTTTTGCATACTTTTGTGCACTCTTTTAGGAGGATGATGTAAACAAATCTCACATGGTGTATACCCTCAAGTAGGTCGTGTTGATGACACAAGGCTTCTTTGTTATTCCAAACACCAAAGAAGATATCCCTAGTCACCCTTTTTGAGCCAAGACAATACGAAAGAAGTTTATTCAAAAACACAACACCTTCGAAAACACCAATAAACCGGGGAAAGGGTAGTTTTCCAACAAATCTTGAAAAGATCTAAAAGTGGATCAATTGGATTATAAAAAGAGCCCGCTAAGAGTTTTAGTAAAACCTTAGGCAAAAGCAAGGGTAAATAAAAATCTCAAACTAGAATGGTTACAAAACATTTTCTTTTCCAAAAAGGAATCGAAATCGTATCCATGATTGAAATATAAGATATGTTGGAAATAGGATTATGGAGAATATGGAGAAAGTTGGGGA
>NC_032012.1:19862900-19865373 GCF_001865875.1 Lupinus angustifolius
TGTAAACCCCTAACCAGACCACGTTACAAGCCCAAAAAGTCCTTGTCGAGACCCGAACTGTTTGAGATATGCACTAGGGATACCAAATAACTGACTCCAAAACAAAACAAAAAAAACATTTTTTCCTAAAATGTAACCATATATGCATGATCGATACACAAACTCTCTTTAAAAAAATGAATAATCCCATTAGGTCGAAAACCCGAGAGGGTGATCTAAGCAAAAATTAGGGACACAAAAAAAAAGGTCACTCATGAGGACAAGCCAATAAGTCAATACTGGGGCAAATTTTTGGTGGATCAAAAATTAAGACAATTTACTAGGGCAATTTTTGGATAGTCAATGATTGAATAGTGGGGCTCCAACATGTTTTGTTATTTATAGTGTGTATTAACCTTAGAATTATTTTGTGAAATATTGCAAAGGTATGATATTAAAATTTGTATATAGCTTGTCATAGTAAACATTGTTTTAAAAAAAAAACTTGATGAGTCAAAGCTTGGGCCTTTAAGTTTAATCATCAGTTCTTCATTTTTTTGGTCATTTCATTGTTCATATACATATGGTAACATTGTATGTCCTTTTTTCTTGTTTTGTTTATTTATTATCAATTGCATTAAAAGTCATGGGTGTAAATATACATAAACTAATTTCTATTATAATTATATATATATAAATATTGAAATCCGAAAATAGGAAATAATAAAGTAACAATTTGATTTGAAGTGAAGGTGCTTCCTGAAATTGCTCAACCACTATGTGAGTGGGAGTTAGTTACCCAGTTTTAAGGAAAGAGGGTTATGTTGCTATCGTTTTTTGAAGTAAGTTAATAAAATAAAGAAGGGGGCACTCGAATAAGAAAAAGGGGGAAGAGACCAGAGAAAAAAATATTGGTTAAGGAAGTAAAAGAGGAGAACACTGGCACTAAAGGAAAAAGTAAAAGGAAACAGTAGAGGTAGAACAGAAAAGTACACAGGAAAAGGAGAATAATACAGTAGCTTTCATAAAAGGTTAGTGTCCTTCTGCCAATACATACATTGTTTTTGTGTGTACATTGTACAATATTTGTATGCATTTTACTATCATTCACATCTAAAACATTAAAGGTCCTTTTTTGTAACATCACACTTTATATATCCATGACATTTATAATATCTACATCTTCATGTAAAAATCACTAAATAACAAAAATGCAGGCACATCTTTATTCGTTGTTATGCTATTGATTTGTATATTGCATCACTGGAAACTCATAAACATTATGTTATCTCTCATGAACAAACAGAAAACAACACATAAATTGAATCTATTAACATCAGTCTAACCCTTAAAGCATAATCACAATCATACCAATAATTAAGTAGAAGCAACCTGGGATTATCAACCAGTGAGTTAACTCAGAAATAATGTTCATTCTTTAACTTATCAACTAAAACATTCATATAATATCCATCATTATCCCATCTAGTAAAAGAAAAGGGGTCAATCGACCCCTGAATATCTAACCAGCATGAGACCATCGAAACCGTGCGGTGGTGACCGAAGAAGATGAAGAAGAAGCAATCGATTCGGTGGTTCACCCTACTCACCATCATCCATCAGAACCGAAGAACCATGAAGCTGAACCACAGCCATATGGCGGTGTCCCTCATTACTCGTTGATGGAGCCATTGGAGGCGCTACTCCTCCCTGTTCAACCGCGTCTCGGAGAACACCAGCTCCTCCGCCCATCGTCGGAATCCCGAATCGTCGGTGACCCATCCGCCGCCGCTGCAAGAAAATAAAGTAAAAGAAAAGGGGTCAATCGACCCCTGAATATCTAACCAGGGTCAATCGACCCCTGAAGAAGAGAAGAAGGAGTTCTGCTAATTAACAATTTCTAGGTTTTTTTGTTTTGATTCATAAAGATAGGGGTAACCGTGTGTTACCCCCAATCCTCTTTATTTACTTAAATAATAATAATAATAATAATAATAATAATAATAATAATAATAATAATAATAATAATAATAATAATAATAATAATAATAATAATAATAATAATAATAATAATAATAATAATAATAATAATAATAATAATAATAATAATAATAATAATAATAATAATAATAATAATAATAATAATAATAATAATAGTAATAGTAATAATAATACTTCTATTTATTCTTTATATTCATCTACTTATTATATGTTATATTTTGATTGTTGTTTGATTTGTTATATTAATGAAATGATTTTACCCCAAATTAAGTTAATGTTTACTTATTAATCATATAAATGTAGTATCAATGAATTTAATAACAACATATTTTAAACTAAAAGTTTTGTCCTTTTTAATAAATAAAAGTATTTTCATGAGAAGGTAATACTGAAGTTATGGCTCGTGTCATATCTTACTTCTTACTTTGAACCAAGTATCGGTTGTGGTCATTTGTACTGCTCCTGTTATTTATCGAAGTGAGAAGATGGTTAA
>NC_032012.1:19866472-19867180 GCF_001865875.1 Lupinus angustifolius
CTCATCCTCATCCTAATCCAAATCCTAATCCTATTCCTAATCCTAATCCTAATTCTCATGATCATCCTCATCCTCATCCTTATCCTCATCCTAATCCTCATCCTCATTCATCCTCATCAAAATCCTAATCCTAATCCTCCTCCTCATCCTCATCCTAATCCTCATCCTCATCCTAATCCTAATCATATTCCAGATCCTAATTCTAATCATATTCCAGATCCTAATCCTAATCCTCATCCTAATCCTCATCCTAATCCTAATTCTAACCTTAATCCTAATACTCAACCTAATCCTAATCCTAATCCTCATCCTCATCCTCATCCTGATCCTCATCCTCATCCTCATCCCCATCCTCATCCTATCCTAATCCTCACCTCATCCTCATCCTCATCCTCATCCTCATCCTCATCCTCATCCTAATCATATTCCTAATCCTAATATTAATCCTCATGCTCATCCTCATCCTCATCCTCATCCTCATCCTCATCTTCATCCTAATCCTAATCCTAATTCTCATCCTAATCCTAATCCTAAACCTAATCGTAATCCTAATCCTCATCCTTATCCTGATCCTCATCCTCATCCTCATCCTCATCTTCATCCTAATCCTAATCCTAATTCTAATCCTAATCATAATCCTAAACCTGAACCTAATCCTAATCCTCATCCTGATCCTGATCCTGATCCTCATCCTGATCCTGATCCTCA
>NC_032012.1:19867280-19869065 GCF_001865875.1 Lupinus angustifolius
TCCGCATCCTCATCCTCATCCTCATCCTCATCCTCATCCTAATCCTAATTCTAATCCTAATTCTAATCCTAATCCTAATCCTAAACCTACTCCTAATCCTAATCCTAATCCTCATACTCATCCTCATCCTCATCCTGATCCTGATCCTGATCCTCATCCTCATTCTCATCCTAATCCTCATCCTCATCCTAATACTCATCCTCATCCTCATCCTCATCCTCATCCTCATCCTCATCCACATCCTCATCCACATCCTCATCCTCATCCTCATCCTCATCCTCATCCTCATCCTAATCCTCATGCTGGTCCTAATCCTAATCCTAATCCTAATCCTAAACCTAATAGTAAACTTAATCCAAATCCCAATCCTCATCCTCATCCTCATCCTCATCCTCATCCTCATCCTCATCCTAATCCTAATCCTAATCCTATTCCTAATCCTAATCCTAATTCTAATGCTCATCCTCATCCTCATCCTTATCCTCATCTTAATCCTCATCCTCATCCTAATCCTAATCCTAATCCTAATCCTAATCCTAATCCTAATCCTAATTCTCATCCTCATCCTAATCCAAATCCTAATCCTATTCCTAATCCTAATCCTAATTCTCATGCTCATCCTCATCCTCATCCTTATCCTAATCCTCATCCTCATCCTCATCCTCATCCTTATCCTCATCATAATCCTCATCCTCATCCTCATCCTTATCCTAATCCTAATGCTCATTTTATCCATTGAAATTTTAAATATGTTGTTCTAATTAGTATTTGAAAGAAAATAGCATTTTATTACTGAATGGTAGGATTAATGGTCGCCCATACAATCTCACTCCCCGCAAACAACAATTTACAACCAACTGCTGAGGATGCGATGAAGCAATATCAATTGATACCAATCACAACTCAATTCGATTTAAAAAAACATTATAGAGTTACTATGCATGAGCATCTAATAACATGCATTTATAGGCAGTCATATGCATTTTGCACAAAAATGAAATAAAAAAAATGACATCTCACATTTATATAACTTGTCACTCCAAGTCCTGGCAGCACACCAACCTGCGTTCTTGGCTTTGACCCTTATGTCTCCAAATTCTGGCAGTACACCAACCTGCGTTTTTGGTTTCACATTTTTAACCCAAATTCTGGCAGTACATCAACCTGCGTCTTGGGTTTTAACTTGTCACTCCAAGTCCTGGCAGCACACCAACCTGCGTTCTTGGCTTTGACCCTTATGTCTCCAAATTCTGGCTGTACACCAACCTGCGTCTTTGGTTTCACATTTTTAACCCAAATTCTGGCAGTACACCAACTTGCGTCTTTGATTTTAACTTGTCACTCCAAGTCCTGGCAGCACACCAACCTGCGTTCTTGGCTTTGATCCTTATGTCTCCAAATTCTGGCAGTAAACCAACCTGTGTCTTTGGTTTCACATTTTTAACCCAAATTCTAGCAGTACACCAAACTGCTTCTTTGGTTTTAACTTTTCACTCTAGATTCTGGCAGTACACCAACTTGCGTTCTTGGCTTTGACCCTTATGTCTCCAAATTCTAGCATTACATTTACATGTGTCTTTGGTCCACGTCCAACTTTGTTACACTTTCCAAGACAAAACCTAGATTATGTTCAAAATAACTTCGGTTTCAAGACGATAAGCATTTTCAAGCAATGAGATGTTGTCAAGGAAATTTCTATGGATCTTGACAAAATTAGCATTCATTGTAATCCTCATGCTCATCCTAATCCTAATCTTAATCCTCATCCACATCCTCATCCTAATC
>NC_032012.1:19869165-19870308 GCF_001865875.1 Lupinus angustifolius
TCAAATATGTGTTCATTAATCACTTTTTATTTTTAAAGGTAAAAGTAAATTGGGTGGTAAAGTTGACATTGAGGTGATATATGGTTATCATTGAACCAATAAATGATCATTAAGTTATTAAAACATTTTTATATGACTGAGATATCCAATATTGTTTTCTTTCTCAAATTATTTTTCAAAATGAAAATATTATTTATTATTACTTTTATGGAATCAAACATTTATAAAAAACATTTTTATCCATTGATTTGTTTTATTATATGTTTTCATCTTTTATTATATTATTAAAAAATATATTTTTTGGAAAAATTGTGTTCTGGAATTTTTTGGTCGGACAAAATTGGGTCACATATTGGCTGAATTATTCTGATATATGCTAAGTAAAATAAACATATAAGTGTGAAAGTGCAAAATGTTAGGTATTAATGGCCTAGGAACACCTAGAAGGGGATTAAATAGGTGTAGCGGTTATCAATCACCACTTCTTGCACCAAAACCCAATTCTGAAAATAGCACAGTTAATCGATTAACACCTAGTCTTAATCGATTAACACATGCACAGAACAGAGTGATCAGAGAGGCAGATTGCACAGTTATTTAAAATCAATTGAACAGAGGTAAATCATATATTTTTAAGCATTATTAATAAGCAAATGGCAATGAACAAATATGCAAAATATCAGCTATAAATTCAAATTGAAACAGCAAGAAAAGTAAAGAAGATTCAGGGAGAGAAAAGCGTGCAAAGATGGATTTTTATCCTGGTTCGTTTGCGGTCAACTGCAAACTACGTCCAGGCCTCCCCTCTGATCTTGAGATATTTTCTTCTTCACAATATTGAATATACGAATGATTACATACACCAATTCAATTACAAGAACATAGGTCGCTTCTTTCTTGAAATCTAGGACACCTAAGCCCTTGGTTTGACACTACCTTTCGCTTGAGAAAACCTTTCTCACGAAATAGCCCCAGCCAAGATTCTTGTCCTGAAATCAAGACCTCCTAGTCTTGGTAAAGAATCCCAATATCTATGGTGGTACGACACCAAGAGATCAATCCAAAAATACACAAAAACTAGATTAAAATAGCAAGGTATTATAAGCACAATAATGCTTGAAATATTACAAGTAAAAGACCTCA
>NC_032012.1:19870408-19871665 GCF_001865875.1 Lupinus angustifolius
TACGAGATTATCTATGGTTAAATTCTTCACAACTTATCAATGGATATAACCCCTTTGGTATGAATAGTTTATCGGTCTGGGCGTGGATGTTCTTATTTGGACATCTTGTTTGGGCTACTGGATTTATGTTCTTAATCTCCTGGCGCGGGTATTGGCAGGAATTGATTGAAACTTTAGCATGGGCTCATGAACGCACACCTTTGGCTAATTTGATTCGATGGAGAGATAAGCCGATGGCTCTTTCTATTGTGCAAGAAAGATTGGTTGGATTAGCCCACTTCTCTGTAGGTTATATATTTACTTATGCAGCTTTCTTGATTGCCTCTACATCGGGAAATTTGGTTAATTTAATTCTTCATGGTATCCGAAAAATGTTATTTCCTTTCTTTCCATGCAATAGGTATATCCTTATGTTGATCTTCTACTATGTGCTCCGCATCTTTTTCGATTCATTCATGTCCTTGGATTGCACTTCTTCAAGTGTACCTGAAATGTCATCAAAAAAGACCATTCTCTTCTCTTTTGGAGAAGATTCGTCAAAATGAACATGAATAGACTCTTCTACTTGCATGGTATATTTATTGAATACACGAAATGCCTTACTATGTAATGAATACCCTAAGAATATGCCATCATCAGCCTTCGAATCAAATTTTCCTAAAGATCTTTTTCCATTATTTAAAATAAAACATTTGCACTTGTATGCATGAAGATGAGCAATATTTGGTTTTTGACCTTTAAGAATTTCATAAGATGTTTTCGAAAAAGTAGGTCTAAGTAGTATTAGATTAATTACATAACAGGCAGTGTGAACTGCATCAGCCCATAAATATTTTGGAGCCTTGCTCTCATTTAGCATGGTCATCGCGAGTTCCTTTAGAACTCTATTTTTCCTCTCAACAACTCCATTTTGTTGAGGGGTGCGAGGAGCTGAGAACTAATGTATGATGTCATGCTTATTACAAAACTTATTAAATTTATGATTTTCAAATTCTCCGCCATGGTCGGATCGTATGTAAATAATTTTCAGGTTAGACTTGTTTTAGATTTGTTTGGCTAGACATTTAAAATATTTATAAGCATCGCTCATTTATGCTAAAAACAAGGTCCATGCGAATCTAGAAAAAACATCAACAATTACCAAAGTGTAATAACTTCCTCCAAAACTCATAATTTGCGACAGTCCAAACAAGTCCATATGGAGAAGCTCCAAAGGTCTAGTAGTGGATATCACATTCTTTTTATTAAAGGAGTTCT
>NC_032012.1:19871765-19873331 GCF_001865875.1 Lupinus angustifolius
TTAGTTTAAAATTCTCGTTTTTCAAGTCCTCGCAAGACTCACAAGTAGTTGTTTGACATAAATTATTCTTAGAGAAGTCGCATGAAATACAAGAAAAAATTAGATCTAAAGATTCATTTTCCAATTTTAGCTCATCTAATTATTTTTGTAATTGAACTATTTTCTGATCATTTAACAAGATTATTCTCTTTCTATCAGCACTAATTTTTGCTAATTTCTTAAGCTCTTCATGCATCTCAACATAAGCATCATATAAAACATCATATGAGGGAGAATCAGAAGAAGAGGATGATGTGTCAGAATATACCTCATTTGTAGCATCCTTACTACCTGATCTGTAAGCCTCAGCTGTTATGGTCATTAGGCACAGCTTTGCGGTCTCCTCTTCATCCGAGGTGCTTGATATTGTTTCTTCCTCCGGTACATCCCAAACAATGTATGCCTTTTTCGATTTGTAGTCCCGGGGAGTGCTCTTCTCTGAATCAACTTTCTTTAAGGAAGTGGGGCACTAAAACTTCATGTGAACCGTCTTACCAAATTCATGGCAAGTGAAGCGCTCCTTGTTCTTGCATTTCTTAGTTGATTCTCGCGCTTCTCTCTTTTGAAATCGTCTAAATCCTCCTTTCTTCTTTAACAACTTTCCAAATTTTTGCACAAGAAGGTTTAGCGTTTCTTCATCAATGTCTGAATCAGAGTCGTCATTTTCCATCTCTTCATTGGGTTGTGATGTTGTAGCTTTAAGAGATATTCCTTTCTTTTTCCGATCAGACTCCTCATGTATGGTCAGACACCCAAGCTCCATCTCATGCTCTTGAAGCTTTCCGAACAGTGTAGCCAAAGGCATGGAATCTAGATCCTTGGACTCCATGATTGCCATCACTTTCGGTTGCCATCTCTTGTAAGACAGCGTAAAACTTTATTAGTGAGTTCTCCTCTGGTAAACATTTTATTCAGAACAATAAGATGATTAATAATGTGAGAGAATCATTTTTGCATGTCGCTAATCGATTCACTCGGTAACATACGAAATAATTTGTATTCATGTGTCAGCGTGTTTAGCCTGGCGCGCTTGACCTCGCTAGTGCCCTCGTGAGACACTTGTAAAGTGTCCCACATTTTCTTGGCACTTTGACATTCAGACGCCCGAAATAATTCATCATAAGATAAGGCCGAGGTAATTATATTTTTGGCGCGAAGGTTGAACTGGACCTTCTTGTTCTCCTCAACGGTCCATAAGCTTCTGGGCTTTACTTTCGGTTCGCCATCCACTAAGTCAAGTGGGACGAAAGGGCCATTGATTACGGATTCTCAAATATCCGAATCAAAAGCCTCTATGAAGATCTTCATTCAGACTTTCTAGTAGGCGTAACCCTCGCCACTGAATACGGGAGGGCGGTTAATGGATGCACCATCATCGCCAAAGGTGTTGGTGGAACCCATTTAAATTCCCTAAGGATCACGCGTATACGGTTGAACTAGCACGTCGTACCGGCTCTAATACCACTTGTTAGGTATCAGTGGCCTAGAACCACCTAGAAGGGGGTTGAATAGGTGTAGCGGTTATCA
>NC_032012.1:19873431-19876668 GCF_001865875.1 Lupinus angustifolius
TCAAAACTGCTTTGTATAAGTTTAGGCAATTTTCAGAGAAGTGTAGCATTGTATTTTATTGTATAGGACTGATTTAGAGAGCATATTTTCGTGTTTTAGATTCTGTTTTGAAAAGAGAAATGCTTGTGTGAGGAAGATAGATTAACATGCCATATTGAAGATTGATTCATTATTATTTGCATACTGTTTTTCATATGTTTAATCTCATCCTTATCTTGCTCACATGTTCATGCATTTTTTATAAAGATTCTTACAGAGATATCTTGTGATTACTGTTTTTGATTAACTCACATGTGTATGATGGCTTGAGTGAATTGTGAGTGAGTTAGTCTTAAGGTTTTTTATTGCTATATTTCGAGCATTATTATGCTTATAATACCTTGCTTTTGTAATGTTTTTTTATGTGTATTGGATTGATCTCTTGGTGTCTTACCACCACAGAGATAAAGTGATTCTTCACCAAGACTAGGAGGTCTCGATTTGAGAACGAGAATCTTGGCTAGGGCTGGTTCGTGAGAATGGTTTTCTCAGGCGATAGGTAGAGTCAAACCAAGGATTAGATGTTCTAGATTTCAAGAAAGAAGCGTCCTATGTTTTGTAAATTGAATTGGTGTATGGGATTATACTTGTATTCAATATAGTGAAGAATAAAATCTCCCAATATCAGAAGGGGAGGCATGGATGTAGTTTGCAGTGGATCGCAAACGAACCAGGATAAAAATCCATCTGTGCACGATGTTCTCTCTTAATCTTCTTTACATTTCTTGCTGTTTTAATATGAATTACAAGCTGATATTTTGCATGATTGTACCCTGTCATATACTTGTTAATATTGCATAATAATATTTGTTGTATCTCTTCTTATCTGTTAATAAATAACTGCACAATTAGTTGCTCTGATCATTCTGATTCGGTGTGTGTGTTAATCGATTAAGCTCACTGGTTAATCGATTAACTAGGCTGTTTGGGTTTTGGTGCGAGAAGTGGTGATTGATAACCGCTACACACATTCAACCCCCCCTCCCCTTCTAGGTGTGCCTATGCCACTGATACCTAACAAAGTGGACTTGACAACACATCTTAACTCAAAACCTTAAGACACATAGTCTATGAGTTAATCTACTTAAATGCCTTATAACTCATCCACTTCTACACAATGTGAGATTTCTTCACATTTAGAATATCCAACATCCCCTCCAATGTGGGTTACTCTCCCTTGAGCATTGAGTACACCAAAGCTCAACACTCTATATATTTCTACTGTCGTTGGCTTGACTTGTCATCAATGTAACATGCCGTTTGGCCTCTCGCCATAATGACTTTCGACACAATGGTCCCGCATCGATCTATCGACGAGTTGTCGCTTCAGTATTTGGTTGAATCGTTGAGATATCGGCTCTGATACCACTTCTTTGGAGATCTTCATCTATGAGCTAAATTCTTCTTCCATAGGCTAAACGAAAGACGTATATAATTGCTTTGATACTACATCTTGACCTACAACATTAAGACATTAGGTATATGAATCAATCTACTTATTTATTCTTTAACTCGTCAACTTCTAGTTCTATCCAATGTATGACTTTTTCTCCAAATTTGGAATAATGACCACAAGTTAGAGCTTGAAACTTCTCTCCATAAATAAATAGGCCTTTTCATATCTAAACACTTAAAATAGTTTTAAAAGGCAATAATGTTAACTTTCAGAATTAATCTAGTCCAAACAATTAAATAGCGCTAGGCACATGAATAACATAGTATGGGAAATTTTTTACTCGGTTATAAGGATGATAAACTATAAGGTATTAAAATCTAGGTCTAATTATTTTCACCTCCCTAAATATTGAAAATTTCCATTCACTACCCTTGTCAAAAACTATTGTGGTTAATAAGCACTCTACACCTACGTGATTAGGTATGAGTGTCAACTTCTGATTATTTTCATTTTTTTGGACTTTTCAAACAAAAACAGACAATTAATTGAATGAATAATCAATTAACCAGAAGACTATTCTAACTAAGTCAATTAGTTGGAGCTTAGTCGATTAAAAGTATCAATTAAGATTATCAGCATTCAATTTTGTCATGCTCATACTATTAAAATAAATAATATATATCTATACATCTTTATAAAGGAAATATAAAGGAAAAACAATTATTAACTATCATGAATGGAGTAATCTGCATATTCCAATTTTAACTCTTACTCTATTATTAAAGTAACCTTCATATTCTCCCATTTCACTCCAATGTTGTAAGTAATATTCCAAATTTAGCCTCTAAAATTGCTTCTTTATTAACCAATTTCACACTCATTTCTCATTTAATTTTTTTCTAGATAGGTTCTTCTTCTCACCCTTTTCTTATGCGAATGGGTGTAGTCCCACAGAGATAGTGCCAAACATGCAGGTCTTTACTCATTTCTTCTTACTCCTTTCTTAGTCAAATATTCATATATGTTTTAGATATCATGGTTTCATTCATGGTTTATTATTTATAAAATGATTAAAAAATAAAAATTGTTTTCTTGATTCCTTCTTCTTTTTAGGTTTTATTCTTGGTTTCATTCAAGCAAAATGTGATGAATGATGATAGGTCTTTCCAGTAGCACCATGTTGGGCAAAGTGATACCATTTAAATCTTCAATAGTAACTTTACTGGTGAATCTTGAAATGTGAACTTATTGCTTATTTTTAAGCTCTATTCTATTCTTTCTATTTCTTTTGAATAATAAAATAGTTTTACATGCAAGGACTTCATCATATGAATGGAACTCAAATAAACTGTTGGAAGCAAATTTACAGGAATGCTTTCCATGATACATGAAAAAGGTTAAGAATCGTCTCTTTGTTTCTCCAATTCTTAACAATCATCTCTTTTGCATTCATGTAACATGGAGAGGAAGAGGTGAGTGAAGAAATTTGTGAGCAAAACATGTTTGATGAAATGTTTCACTCACTGTATTTGGAGAAAACAAGAGACAATCAAACAAACATGAGTTCTCTTCTAAATTCTACGGTCATGTTTATTAAATAATTTAGACAATTCATATGACTATTTAGACAATTAATATGACTATCAACTAAACCGAATGTACAAAGAATTGATTTTATTTATGAAATTTTCATTTTTTTTTCACCTTATGTTGTTATTTTTGTTTGCTTAAGGCATAAATTCCAACTATTATATCAAGCAAATGTGAAAGTGGAAGTGATAATATGATAGGGTTTCTCTTGT
>NC_032012.1:19876768-19879062 GCF_001865875.1 Lupinus angustifolius
GAATTGGAGAATTAATGGAAATAACTGATAACGTGATAAAACTCAATGGAGATGAACAATTAATTAATGTTTTGTTAACTATTTTTGAATGGGAGTTGAATCCTTTTTGGTAATTTTATCTAATAGCATTTGAAGATGTTCATGACATTTTCATGTAATATTTGTTTTGTTGTTTTTTATTTTTTGTGAATCAGAATGGTGTGAACAAGCTTCGGATCTGGCTGATGTTACACTTCGACTAAAATGCAGAAATGTTGTGTTAGAAAGCAAATATTGGTTGCCTAAGATTGTTAATGATGGTTTTACTATCGGAAAAGAGATGTGTAATGTGTAGTGGATGATATTTGTCTCATTTAAATTTAGAATCTAAAGCTGATTTGAATTATTTAATGCTTTTGGTTTTACTGTGTATTAGGAATATTAGGATTAGGATGATTGTTTATGGATATTATGTAATGCTTTTAATTTCATTGTGCATTAGGAATATTTTGTAATGATTTTGGTTTTATTGTATATTAGAAATATTATGTTTTGTATGATTTTTTTGATTGAATTTTATGAATACTTTTATTAATACTTTGTTTCTTTTAAAGGTTGAGTTAGAGGACCCAATTGAGAACATTGGAGCTAAGTTGGTGAGATAGGTAATACTTTTGGTTTTACTATGTATTAGGAATATTAGGATTACAATGATTGTTTATGAATATTATGTAATGCTTTTAGTTTTATTGTGTATTATGACTATTATGTGATGATTTTGGTTTTATTGTGTATTACGAATGCTATGTTTTGCACGATTTTTTGAGTGAATTTTATGGGCACTTTTATTAATACTATCTTGCTTTTAAAGGTTGAGTTAGATGACCAAGTTGAGAAAATTGGAGCTAAGTTTGAGAGACAGACAGTTGCGAAGACAAATGACTTGGCTGAACCACCATAGCTATTGTTCTTGCTTAGGGTCTTATCACGAAAGGTGTCAAGGTAGCATTCTACCTTGCTAGAGAATATTGTAGAATGATAAGTACCTACAAAGCTATTTTGACAAAAAAAATGCGATAAGANCGATAAGATAGGCAATTGAAAAGAAAATATGGTAATATAACCATATTATACAATCATGTAATGGTAAAAAAATCTATGATAAAATAATATGATAAGAAAACCATATTATCTGATGGTGATATTAAAGCATCGGGTAATAAACCATATTATGCAATGTACTACTTTTTTGCTTTGATCTTTTCTTTCTACGATTGGTATATTGTTTTTGGTGATTGAATTATATTACTATTTCTCATTATAAACTAGGGTTTGATTCTAAGTTGTTTCAATGAATTTGGTTGATTCTAAAAACGTCTCTCACATATTCAATAGATTGTCTCTTTGATCCCTCACATATTGGAAAGAATGTATCTTTCACCATGATCCTCTTCTAAAAGGTGAATTTAGTATAGTAAATTACAAATCTTATCTTATTTAAGAAATACTGTAATATTATGGTTCGTGATATCTTCTTCCAAGAAATGAACAATGGATTTGAGAATAAGTTATAATATATAGTGTTATCTTTTAACCTAAATAATTTATTTTACCGTAATAGTGGTTATTGCTTTAGTATCTATAACATGAGCATCAAACCCATGTACATTGTAACTGATAGATTACTATAGATTCGAGTCTTGTGGATGGAAAAAATGCATGTTGGGAGAGTTAGCCCCACGTACCTGTGGATGTTCCCGGCTCGGACAGGATTGCCTCTAGTGCGAGGATACCTGTGGGAAACCAAAAAAAAAGATTACTTACTATTTGATGAGGTGAGACATTAAATGTGGTCAACAAAATATATAGCTCATTTTCATTCTTTGGACTTATCTTACATGTTTTCTTTGCAGAATTGCACTTATCCTATATGTTTTAGTTATCAAGTTTGATTTATTGCAAGTATTATATACTACTATCATTTGCATGTTTTGCAATATAGGATTGAAATCTTATTATTTCTACTTCATCATCAATCTAAACATTTTTAATATTTGTTGTAAACATATGTCATATTAGAAACATTTGTGGGAAATAATCCATGTTAAGTGTGTTACATTGTTACCATGATTTTTGAGGTAATTTCTTTTCAACGCTACACTTTATCTGTGGCTTTGTGCAAAATATAAGAATACATTTTCATTATCTCTATTTCTCAATGTGGGAATGCTCAACATCTTTTCTTTTGTTGCTCTTAATGCACAAAGGAGCTATTGTTGTTGGGATTCCTTATGATTGGTGAAATACCAATCCTA
>NC_032012.1:19879162-19903751 GCF_001865875.1 Lupinus angustifolius
AGTGGGATCGCTCTAATCGCATGAGTCTAATGATTATTAAGCGTAGCATTCCAAAGGTCTTTAGAGGTACTATCTCGGATGAGATAAACAGTGCCAAAGTTTTCCTTGTTGAGATTGAAAAACGCTTTGCAAAGATCGATAAGGCGGAAACAAGTACTATGAATGTCCAATATTGCTTCAAAACTTAAGGCCCTTAAGCTTGAGATGTCGGAAGACTTACTCGTACATTTGGTCTTACTTTCCCTTCCTCCACAATTCAGTCAGTTTAAGATTTCTTATAACTGTCAAAGGGAGAAATGGACTCTAAATGAGCTCATTTCATTTTGTGTGCAAGAAGAGGAAAGACTGGAGTGAGAAAGGACTGAAAGTGCCCATTATGTTAGTACCTCTAAGGACAAGGGCAAAATGAAAAACACTTCAGAGCCCAAGAATGAAGTTGCTAAGGTTCTAGTGCAAAAGAAGTAGAAGCAGGCTGATGTCTGTTACTTTTGCAAAGGAATTGGACATCAAAAGAAGAAATGTGTAAAGTATCACGCATGGGGTGCTAAAAAAGGTACATTTCTTACTTTGGTCTGTTCTGAGGCCAATTTAACTTCAGTACCTGGAAAAACCTAGTGGTTAGACTCCGGTTCAACTTCTAACATCAGTGTTTCAATGCAGGGTTGTCTGAGCTGCCGAAAGCCTAATTATGTTGAAAGATACATCTACGTTGGTGATGGAAAGTCGGTAGAAGTGGAAGCTATAGGGCATTTTAGATTGTTATTATGTACTGGTTTTTATTTGGATTTGAAAGACACTTTTGTTGTACCGTCTTTTAGACGGAATTTAATTTATGTTTCTTGTTTGGACAAATTTGGTTATTGTTGTTCATTTGGAAACAATTCGGTTCAATTGTCTTTAAATTCAAATGTTGTTAGAACTAGTTCACTTATGCTGAATGACAATCTTTATATGTTGAATACTATAGTTGATTATAGTGAAACCCTAAAGGTGGAATCACGTGGTACTAAGCGTAAAATTGAAAATAAAAATTCAAGTGCATTATGGCACAAGCACCTAGGTCACATTTATCAAAAGAGAATTGAGCGTCTTGTGTCAGATGGCATTTTGGATTCCATTGACTTCACAAACCTTAGAGTTTGCGTCAAATGCATAAAAGGAAAACAGACCAAACAATCGAAATCTGGTGCATATAGTGCTTCGGACGTCTTAGAATTGATACATACGGATACAAACTCAAAACCCTCAAGAACATGGACAAGAGTTGCAAGAGCCAATAGATTTGCGTAGATCCACTAGAAAAAGGAGAAATGCAATTCCATATGACTACATTTGCTTTCTCCTTGAACATGAGGGTGATGGCTTAATGGATAATGATCCATTAAACGTTCGTGAAGCCATCCAAAGTTCCAATTCAGAAAAGTGGATTGAAGCAATGAAAGAGGAGTATAAATCCATGCAAGACAATAAAGTTTGGGAACTTGCCCCATTACCAGAAGGTAAGAAACCCATTGATGGATTTTTAAAACCAAGCGGGATTCTAATGGGAATGTGGAGAGGTATAAGGCGCCTCTTGTAGCTAAGGGTTTTACTAAGAAGGAAGGGATTGACTATAAAGAGACTTTCTCTCCAGTTTCAACGAAAGACACTCTTAGGATAATCATGGCTCTTGTAGCACCTTATGATTTGGAGCTTCATCAGATGGATGTCAAAATAGCTTTTCTAAATGGAAACATTAATGAAAAGATTTATATGGTGCAACCAGAAAACTTTATAACGGAAGACCGAAAGAATATGGTTTGCAAATTGACAAAATCCATCTATGGGCTAAAACAGGCGTCTCGTCAGTGGTACCACAAATTTCATGAGGTGATTCTCTCTTTTGCTTTTGAGATGAATTCAGTCGAAGATTGTGTGTATCACAAGTTCAGTGGGAGCAAGTATATTTTCTTGCTCTTGTATGTGGATGACATACTGCTTGTCACTAATGATGTGGGTACCTTGTTAGAAATCAAGAAATTTATATCCAGTAATTTTGAAATGAAGGATCTTGGTGTAGCTTCATTTGTATTAGGAATTCAGATACACCGAGACAGATCTCGGGGTATTCTTGGATTATCACAAAGGAGCTATATAGAAAAGGTACTTGAAAGATATGGCATGCAAGACTGTAAAGCAATGGATACTTCTATATAGAAAATGTACTTAAAAGATATGGCATGCAGGACTGTAAAGTAATGGATACTCCAGTTGCTAAGGGAGACAAATTTAGTCTCAATCAGTGCCCTAAAGGAAATCTGGAAATTCAGGAAATGAAAACGATCCCTTATGCATCAGTTGTAGGGAGTCTTATGTATGCTCAAGTTTGTACGCGTCCGGAGCGTTCATAGTTGGGGTTTTAGGCAGATATATGACTACAGGAATGGATCATTGGAAAGCAGCCAAAAAGGTCATAAGGTACTTAAAGGGATCAAAAGATTATATGCTCACATAGGATATCAGACCAATTAGAAATCATTGGGTATTCTGAATTCGATTTTGTGGGATGCCAATATAGTAGACGATCTACTTCGGGCTATGTATATCTGTTGGATGGTGGTGCAATTTCTTGGCGCTCTGCCAAGCAAACTCTTGTGGCATCAACCACCATGACAGCTGAATATATAGCATGTTATGAGGCATCACATCAGTCATCATGGCTGAGAAATTTTGTCACTTGGCTGCGAATTGTGGAAAGAATTGAAAGACCACTAAAGTTATATTGTAACAACAGATCACCCGTGTTGTTCTCCAACAAAAATAGGAGTTCAGCAAAGTCGAGACACATCGACATTAAGTTTCTATTTGTTAAGGAGAAAGTACAACGTGGACAGCTTTCCATAGAACACTTAGGCACTAACTACATGATTGCGGATATTCTTACAAAAGCTATCACACTCAAGGTCTTTCATGAGCATACTGCTCACATGGGTGTTCTGCAATGTGAATATTTTTGGTTTAGTGGGAGTTAGAATGTGCACACCTTTATTATGTTCTATGTAATTTCAGTATTATGTATGAATAGTTTGTATTCAAACTTCAGTTGATTAATCATTCAGTTTAAGCTTGAGATGTCGGAAGACTTACTCATACATTTGGTCTGACTTTCCCTTCCTGCACAATTCAGTCAGTTTAAGATTTCTTATAACTGTCAAAGGGAGAAATGGACTCTAAATGAGCTCATTTCGTTTTGTGTGCAAGAAGAGGAAAGACTGAAGCGAGAAAGGACTGAAAATGCTCCCAGGAATCAAACCCTTGACATTTTGGTCATCCTAGGATCTAGCGAAGCCTTACACCACTAGACCAACACCTTGTTGGTAGAAGAAGGGTATCAGTTAACAAAAGAAGTTGTAGCTGATAAAGTTCAAGTTAAGTAAAATAAAAAGTTAATAAAAGTAATAAAGAACGGTTTTAATAGACATAAATAGACAACGACTTCAAAACTTTGGTCCAATATAATGAATAGACAAAGTTCTAGAATCGTAATATTAAATTACAATAAGTCACAATTTTGAGAATAATTATGGCAATGATATAAAAAAATATAGTCCCATACAATAAATAGACAATGGTTTAAAACTATGATCCTAAAGTACAATAGGCCATGATATTAGAATAATTACAACGACAATATCTAAAAAAAACTATGGTATGATACTATAAATAGGCAACAATTTTAAAATTTGTTGCCTGTTATACTTTAAGACCATATTTTTAAACTCGTTGAATGTGGACACGTCATCGTAGGCCAAAGATGTAGTAATGACATCATGGTCAAAGGGAAGAGCCCTTAACTAGAAATTGTGGAACTACTCACTCGTGATAATAAATAAATAAATACAAATATACTTTTATTGAAGAATAAAAGAAAGATTACATAAATCTTATTATCTAATTGTGAGTGTAACTTGTGTTTTGCTCACTCAAATTGTGTGAATGAGGATCCCTTTCCATAAAAAATTACGTCCTCATGTACCAAGCCAATCAAACACTATCAAATAGCATAAAAAAGTTACTTTATATTTTATTGATTTTTCTTTATAAATAGATGATAATTTCCCATTGAATTATGTTGTTACTGTAGCTTGCAGCAATTCTAAATGGCACGAAATAATACTTACTGACTGAGTCACGACCAGGTCGCTCTCTTTAAGACATTTCCTGGCACTGCCCAAAATGTGCAAGCAGACTATCAACCACGTCGTCCTCAGGATAAGACAGCCCAGATCTCTGTTATCGAATTCTTACTGTACTGTAAAAACCAATCTCGAATACACCCTCCACAATATGGCTACCAGTTCCAATTCTCGAAATTTTCCACAATATGGCTACCTGTGCCAATTCTCTACCCACAATACTGACTATCAATATCAGTTCACGAAATGCCCATAATATGGCTACCTGTGTCAATTCTTTCCCTCAATACAGACTACCAGTGTCAGTTCTCGAAATTCCCACAATATGGCTACCTGTGCCATTTTTTAGTGCCACAGAAAGAAAAAGGGAGAAGTTTGCCGAAAATGCATCGGCGGAAAATATTAGGGAGAAAGAAAAAGTTGAATGAAAGCGCATTCAACTTGGGGCAAGAAAATATGAAGGCAGAAGGCTTCTATTTATAACTTGGGATTTTTTCCAAGTTCCTAGTTTCTCCAATGTGGGACTTGAGAATTGTTTTTTTTCTTTTACAAAACTCTTCAATGTGGGACTTGAGAGTTGTTTTTTCAAAATTCTCCTATGTGGGACTTGGGTGTTTTTTATATTTCACACCCAAAAGTCCCCACTCATGGTTTTCAACAAACCATGTTCCAACAATCCCCCACTTGAAATTAAAAAACAATTTTCGAGAATATTTGTGGTCTCAATCTCCAACATCAAACCGCACACAACCTTTTCAAACATGTATTATGTAAAGCATGTGCTTTAAAGGCCATGCACGTCTATCCTAGTATAGTGAACGCTCTAGAAATTTTTGCCCCAAAATTTCATAGGAAGCGGCCCCCACTTCCACATTCACATAGGTGAGTCTATCAAGAGTACTCCTATAGCCTAGGTACTCCACTCCAATTGGAGTATAGATCTCATTAAGAGTTTTAACTCATCCTTACATATGCTACAAGAATCATGCTGCTCATAATTTTAAAATTTTATAGCATGTTCATTCTCATATCACTTCACAACTTGTTATTACCCATTGAACCTATTTCTTGGGATCTCCAGTCAGTTAGGTCGGGTTACCATCATGAGTGATCCTCGTTCTAACGGCAATAGTCACAAAATCTTAGAAGTATTATGGACTTTCTATCTAGCTAGTCCTTTCGTCAAAGGATCTGCTAAGTTATTCTCAGTGCGTACATGATCTACTCTAACAACTCATGTAGAGAGTAATTCTCTAATGGTGTTGTGCTTACAACGTATTTGTCGCTTCTTACCGTTGTGAAAGTGATTCTCAATTTTTTGCAATAGCCGCGGTACTATCACAATGGATCAACACAATTGATATATATTTTTCCCATAGGGAAATATCTGCAAGCAAACTTCTCAACTAACTTGTTTCTTCATTAGTTGTTGCTAATGCAATCATCTCAACTTTCATAGTGGATTGAGATAACATAGTCTGTTTCTTGTTAGACTCTAGATAGTCCATCTCATCATTATTGGCTTCTCGCCACAAATCAACATTCAAAGAAGTCAAAACTTCTTGGAGAGTTGATGGATTATCCTATAATATATAGACCATATAATCAGGTCTATACTCTCTAACAATTATTTTTCTCTTACTTCTTCTAGGTTCTATTTCAAACCTTTCATTTTCTATCATTATCTCTAATCACAAGTATGTGACTAGTTGATGTGCCCCCAATATTCCTCAATTTAAAAAGGAATTTCTTCTCATTAAAGTCAACATCGTTAGACTCAATGATCATTTTGGGTTAAGGTCATAATGCCTATACACAATATTGTTTATATCATACCCAATGAATATACATTCATAGGCTCTTTGAGTTTAACTCTCTAGGGTCATATCATTAGAAATGATTTCATGAGCAATTTTATGTATCTCATAGGACTGAGACTCTACTGATTTATTATCAGTCATTTAATACTTGAGGTAGTGATAACATCATTTATATATTTTATCTTAACTTCCTCGGTATCATATTTCTTTATTTCTCAAGTGCATACCAAATTAATTTGGCACACTTGTATGAGTTGTAGTAATCATACAGATCATCAGACAACCCATTCAGAATGAAGTTCTTACATAAGTAATCATTTTGATTCTAGAGAGCTATTTCAATAGCCAGTTTATCCCTTTCATCTTTTTCAGCCTCATCCATCAAACCTAAATGGCTTGTTCAGGTCATAGTTGTTCGGACCAGTAATATTATCTACGAATGTCATTGTAGTCGAAACGTCTTAAAATTGTTGTTACCGTAGCTTTTAGCAATTCTAAATGGCATGAAATAATACTTATTGGCTGAGTCACAATCAGGTCGCTCTCTTTAAGACGTTTCGTGGCACTGCCCAAAATGTGCAAGCAAACTATCAACCACGCCGTCCCCAGGATAAAACAGGCCAAATCTCTATTATCGAGTTCTTACTGCACTGTAAGAACCAATCTCGAATACACCTTCCACAATATGGCTACTAGTACCAATTATCGAAATTTCCCACAATTTGGCTACCCGTGCCAATTCGCTTCCCACAATACTAACTACCAGTATCAGTTCTCGAAATGCCCATAATATGGCTACATGTGCTAATTCTTTCCCTCAATACTGACTACCAGTGTCAGTTCTCGAAACTCCCAAAATATGGCTACTTGTGCCAATTCTTCCCCCAATACTGACTACTAGTGTCAGTTCTCGAAATTCTCACAATATGGCTACATGTGCCATTTCTTAGTACCACGGAAAGAAAATGGAAGAAGTTTGCCGGAAATGCATCGGCAGAAATATGAGGGAGATAGAAAAAGTTGAATGAAAGCGCATTCAACTTGGGACAAGAAAATATGAAGGGAGAATGCTTCTATTTATAACTTGGGATTTTTTTTCCAAGTTCCTAGTTTCTCCAATGTGGGACTTGGGAGTTGTTTTTTTACTTTTTCAAAACTCTTCAATGTGAGATTTGAGAGTTGTTTTTTTCAAAACTCTCGTATGTGGGACTTGGGTGTTTTTTATATTTCACACCCAAAAATTCTCACTCAGTTTTTAACAAACCATGTTCCAACAAATTATGACATAAAAAGTGGGAGATGTGATCTCCTTTCAAATTGTGTTGTTGTGAATTTTGTCTTCCTTGTTCGTGTCGTCCACTATTTATTGATGATGAGAAATGAGATTCAGACTATCTAATTTGAAGTCCAAATCTTCATATTATTTTAAAAAAATGCAATTGTATCTTCATCAGTTACTTCAAAGTATGAGGCTTTTTATTTGTGTGGGAAAATCAAATCCAATTTTAAATCTCCATAATATCTACCAAATAAGAATATCAATTAAATCATGGTTTCTTTTCTTGGTGGTATTGATCCTTGGTCATGTCAGAATATCAATCAAATCATGTTTATTTAAAATATAATGTTTTCTCAACTTTTGTCTCTTTTTTAGTAAATTTTGCACAAAACAACAAATAACATACATTTAACACAAATTGTGTGAAGTTATAACAAATATAAATTTATATATATAGTTAGTGGTATGATCATCTTACAATAATCTTTATTAATATACACAATGAACAGAAGATATTTGTTATAACCTAACCACAATTGATTATTTGTTTGTGTTAGTAAGGATTTAAATTGAAATTTATGATTTATTTTCTATTTAACCATTAAATTAAATTATGTTAAATTTAAGAACGGTTGACTAATATATAAAAATTTAGAAGAACATAAATAATTTCACATAAGTAGGACGGAACCCTATGGTGTGCCATATTGGCTTACGAGCCATAACCTTGTTTAACAATTTTGTTAAGCATAAATCTTAATGATATTAAAAGGATGGTCGGAGTATTGTACTAAGTCAAAAATTTAATTTTTATGATAATATTAGTTGAGAGAGATAGTCATGCACTCAAAAATGGATTAATTCATTACCTATATAGGAAGTGGATATATTTGGTTATATAAAAAGGAATATTGATTGCACTTAGTGTGAAATAGTTAAACAAAGTACCCTAATAAGATGTAGATGGTAGTCGTGTCATGTAGGGGTGTAATGGTTTATTTTTTGGTGGAATTTAATGGTCAAACTGAACACAAGGATATGGTTCACTTTTACATTTTTTGGTATAATGATTCGTTTATTGGTTCAGTTTTACAATTTTCCTCTTCTTTTTTAAAATCTTGCAGCAATTCAAAGTTTAAATTGTATTTCATGAGGTACTATTTGTCAATTTATACTACTATTTCTACTACAATTTAGATGCATAATATTTTAATAAAAACCGAAACAAATCATATTCAGAAACTTACAAAATATCAGTACAATGTACAAACATATCCAAATCTAGTTCTATTAAAGAAAACACTAAATCATTCTCAACAACCTTCAAAGCAACTACATTGTACAAACATATTCAAATCTAGTTCTATTAAACAAAAAACTAAATCATTCTCAACAACCTTCAAAGCAACTAAATAAAATAATTAAACAAGTAATCAACTATGCCTCCAACTAGCTAGCTAGATTGATCAGTCCTCTGTTGTTCTGCAAGCATAAAAAAATTGGTTCTTGAAGTATCAGTTACAGTTAAGGTCATGTTATAGATAGGGTGGTAGATTGTTGATTTATTATTTAATGCTAAATACCACAAATTGTATGTGCATGATTATGTTGTCAAGTAATAAAAGATCTATCACATGATGATTGTAAAATTCTTTTATAACAATTAATTTATACTTAACTCAAATAGGAATTAAAAGTGAATTTAGAACAATTAACAAGAATAATTATGAAAATAATAAAAAGGGATTGAGATCTAATTTAGGAAGAGTTCTCACGATAAGGGTTACCACATTTACACTCGCAAATCCTTGTTTTACTCATTTTCATGAACTTTAAGTTGTGAGGGTGAATTGCTCTTTGATATGTGTCACCCCTTCTCGAGCTTTGACACGTGTACTCAATTAAAGTCGCACCTACTCTCGTGGTACGGTTATCAATCGAATCTTTTACATAGATCTTTCTATCTAATCACTTCATAGCAACACAATGTGAATTCTAAAAACCCCAAGAATCATAATACTACTCTCGTGAATTAGGATTCTAGTTTAAATAACTGAATGGTCAGATAGTTGGGTTCATCTCTCGGTCTTTGCTCAATGTATCTAAGAGGTGTAATCTGTTTGCCACACAACTCACACGAATAAAATTCAGTTTAATGATTCAAATCACAATACTCAATAAAATAGAAGTATGAACAAATATTTATTGAATGTAAAAGGGCATAGCCCCAACTCTAGAAACAAAGAGAATTACTCACTCATGATGGAGAAAGAGAATATCAAATTCTAAATTAGAGAATTGTAATGTAAAATGTGTTTCATCCTTGATGAAGAACCTTCATTTATCCTAATTACAAAATATTGGGCTAAACCCAACAAATCAAATCTATAAAATAGGAATAAAATATAACACCAACTACCGTGAGTGTATGTGGCGCCTTCACTTCAAATTGCTTCTCTTCTATCCAGACTCCAAGGCGACTTCTTTTGGTCCTTCAATTGGTATTCGCATAGCCTCAACACTGAATTTCATCTTCTTGCATCAAATCTCTACTTTTTTTGCTTCAATCCATCCAAACTGTACAACATAACCAAAAATACTCACTCAACCCGAACAAAGAAAAATAAAAGTTAAAAACAATTATAAAATCCTAATTATATCATAAAATACAAGTCAAATACGATGCCAATATAACATAATTTTACACTCATCAATGATAATGATGAGTTCATTGATGAGTTTGTAATAATATTAGTGCACTAAATAGTAAGTCGAATGAAAGTAAAATAATAAAAGCCACTTACTTTTGTCCATTGAAGTATTCCATACTTCTTATAATCAAACACGCAAACACTACATAAAGTGATAAAAGAGCAAGACTTGTGCTTTTGTCATGCATTTTTAATTAGAGATTTAGGGTTCTAATATTACGATTCAAAAAATAGAGTTCATACCAATTATCTTTGAAATTAGAGTCCACACTAATTAGCGTAGAAATTTGAGTCCGCAGTAATTAGCTTAAAAGTTAGAATTCCTAGTCATCCATAATTTAAACATCTATTATTTAATATATATGGTTTGGTTCCCACCGTTCTTTCATTTCCAAAACTATATATGAATTTAACCAAACTTAAACATTTCTTTAAAAAGAATCAAACCAAATTTTTTATTCAGTTTGATGCCACTTATATCATGGTTTAAACTGAAATTGTTAACATCCCTAGAGCTATCATGTTTCTGGGTTATAAAATATTGCCAAGGAAAAATTGTTACTAACATAAGTAGTTGAATAATCAAATTTAGAATACTTATATATTTCAGTTTCTTATATTTTTCGACAAACCAACTTAAATTCTAATAATTTTAAATTATCAATTTAGTACATAATGTTTTTAACATATAACGACATTATTCTTTCTATTGATATACTTTCCAGCAACATAACAAAGGAAGATAAGCTACCAACAAGTGCCTTGCTTCCTAAGCTACTCATCAACAAATAAATCTAGTCTACTTTTACTTCTTCAATTCATACTAAATGTACCTGGATTCATTATAGCCTTATCATTCATTGATGCATCTATCCTACTTTTACTTCTTTCTATTAGATACATTTTTCGTTTTCTTGCTAACCAAGAAAACAGATTCTGTTATAACAGAATCAGCTTCATTTATTCCTGCCTTTTTCTTCTTCAATGTATAAATACTCAATAATATAAATTGAAATGTATTGAATGAATGAGATGAATTCTTCTTTTGGCAAATTGCAATATGGTATCAGAGCTTGTCTCTGACTACCAAAAGTTGCGCACACATCTCTCACCAAAATCTCTCAATCTCTTATGCAAATTCTCTGAAAATTCTTTCTGCATTTCTCTGAATTCACTATGACAAATCAGATAGATAAGCTTCTTCATTCCTCAACAACACTGATGTCTAGAGTCCATTCTATCTGCATCTAGGTGAAAATCCAGGAGTTGTTCTGGTCACACCTCCACTTGATGGTGTGAATTATCATGCCTGGTTTAGAGGTATGAAATGAGCTTTACTTTCTAAGAATAAGTATAAATTTGTTGATGGAACGATTGCCATACCTAATTCAATGGATCCTGAATTTGATGTGTGGGAATGATGTAATAACATGGTGGTTTCATGGATTACTCGTTGTTTGTCTCCAAACATAACACAAAGTGTGGTATATATAGAAAATGCAGAAGAGTTGTGGTTAGATCTAAAACAGAGATTTTCTAAGGGAGATTACTTTATAATGTCAGATGTTCTTCAAGAACTTCATTCAATTAAACAAGGTGATAGGAGCATTTTTGATTACTTCACAGATTTAAAAATTCTATGGGAAGACTTAGAATCATTGAGATCATTGCCTTCATGTGTATGCATTGTGAAATGCAAATGTGACTTAATGAAAACTGTAAAAACGGCAGAGAGACATTGAGTATGTTGTGTGTTTTTAAAAGGATTAAATGATGAGTTCAATGCTACTAAGGCTCAAATTCTGTTGATGGAGCCTTTGCCTTTGATAAACAAAACCTTCTCGTTGCTAGTTCAGCAAGAGAGGCAACTAATTGGAATGAACTCATTGCTCCCAAATCAATGATCAATGCTGCTGAAAGATCTAATTTCAGATCAGGGAATAGAGGTGGATTTGTAAGAAGTTTTGTGCAAAACAGAGGAAGATACAATTGCAGAGGTTATGGAAGAGGAATCTCAACCAAAGTGTGCACTTATTATGGAAAAGAAAGGCACACAATTGAAACATGTTATCTCAAACATGGCTTTCCACCACATTTCCAAAGCAGCAAGGGAAAACAAAGCACTGGTGATGTCAATATTGCTACAAAAATTGATTCAGAACCAGAAGAACAAATGGATTCATTGCCACTTGGTAGTCACAAACTCTCACCCATCCTCAATTTTAGTGCTGAACAATGTAATCAACTTGCAGCCTTGCTCAAAAACTCCACTATGTCAAACACTACCACTCATAATGTCAATCAAATAAGTCATGTCCCTGATGGTGAGTTGCAAATCCACAAAGGTGATTGTTCAGGTAAATCAGAAAATTGGATTTTAGATTCTGGTGCCACAGATCATATATGTCATAATCCTTTGTTGTTCATGTCTTATCATTCTATCAAGCCTATCCATGTTAAGTTACCTAATGGAACTATCATACACACAAACTACTCTAGTTCTGTAAAATTTTCTGATTCACTAATACTATATGATGTCTTGTTCATTCCTAGTTTTAAGTTCAATCTCATATCAATTAGCAAATTAACTAAGTCTCTTAATTGTCAGCTAACTTTTTCTGATTCAAAATGTGTCATCCAGGATATGATTACATTGAAGATGATTGGAATTGCTAAAGTGAGAAATGCTTTGTATGTGATTAAGACTACTACTTTCAAAGCCAAAACCAAGCTTCAAAAACATAATGTAAACATTGCTGTAAACACTGCCTTTCAAGCCAAACACAATGAGCCTCAATTCGACTTATGGCACTTCAGACTGGGGCATCCATCAATATCTGTGTTGCACAATGTATGTAAAAGGTTTTCATATGTCAAAACTGATAGCAAGATAGTTTGTGATCATTGTTACTTAGCAAAGCAATCTAGGCTTCCTTTCTTGAGTCAAAAACATAGAAGTCCTGATTTGTTTGCAATTGTTCATATGGATATATGGGGTCCTCTTTTTATTAGTTCAATACATGGACACAAATATTTTCTTACAGTGGTTGATGATCATAGCAGAAACACATGGACTTTTTTGATGAAATCAAAGGCTGATACAAGAATCTTGTTGCAAAACTTCATAACCTTGGTCAAGAACCAATTCAATAAAACAGTAAAAATATTAAGAACAGAAAATGGAATTGAGTTCAATGATTCACAGTTTTTTAGTAACCTATGCATCATTCATCAAACCTCATGCACTGAAACTCCTCAGCAGAATTCAGTGGTTGAAAGAAAGCATAGACATCTTCTCAATGTCACTAGGGCCTTGCTGTTTCAATCGAATTTGTCTCAGCATTATTGGTCCTATGCTTTACAACATGCTACTTTTCTTATAAATAGATTGCCAAGCAAAATTCTTGAAAACAAATGTCCTTATGAACTTTTGCATCAAACAAGTCCCAACCTATCTGATATTAGAGTCTTTGGATGTCAAGCATTTGCCACCACAAGTCCTCACAACAGATCAAAACTAGAGGCAAGGTCAAGGAAATTTTTTGTTTTTGGGATATAAGTTAGGGACAAAAGGTTTTATTCTTCTAGACTTACATAGTAGACAAATTTTTGTATCTAGAAATGTCATATTTCATGAAAACATTTTTCCTTACATTGTGCACACTGAGTCTAGTATTGATACACTACCATCATCCATTTTTTGTGATACTGGCAACACTAATGATCTTTCTTTCCTAGACATTAATCCCATTGATCATCCAAACACAAATAGAACATCTATGCACCAACATATCACACAAACCTCACCTACATTTAGTAGACATTCATCACCAAGTGATTCTCATCAACAAAACCATTCTCTTTCACCTTCTTACCAATCCATACCAACCTCCAACAATATTCCAACATCAACTGAGCCTAGAACCTCTCCCTTACCATCACACACCCGAAAATCAGACAGACTAAGACATCCTCCCACATACCTTAGAGACTTTCACTGCAACATTCTCACTTCATCTCCTCCATCATCACAGAAAGGTATTTCTCATCCTCTATCCTCTGTTTTGTCATATACAAACATTAAACAACCATGAGTCATATTTTGTCCATCACCACCAATGTTGAACCTAAACACTATAGTCAAGCTGTCAAGTCTCCTCATTGGGTCAAGGCTATGCAAGCTGAATTAAATGCACTAGAATTGAACAACACTTGGATTTTAGTTGACTTGCCTGGTGACAAGGTTCCCATTGGTTCCAAATGGGTTTATAGAATAAAATACAAGTCAGATGACAGCATAGAGAGATACAAAGCCATACTTGTTGCGAAAAGTTATAATCAAACTGAAGGGGTTGATTTCTTTGACACATTTGCACCAGTCATCAAACTTACAACTGTGAGATTATTGTTGGCCATTGCAGCATCTCAAAACTGGTTGCTTCATCAACTTGATGTAAACAATGCCTTTTTGCATGGTGATTTAGAAGAAGATGTGTATATCGCTATCCCTGATGGTGTCCTCACTTCAAAACCAAATCAAGTCTGCAAATTGCATAAGTCTCTTTATGGGCTTAAACAAGCAAGCAGGCAGTGGTATAACAAATTGTCCTCTTCTTTGATCTCTATTGGTTATAAACAATCCACCCATGATCACTCTTTATTCACTAAGAAGAACAATTCAAAATTCACTGCCTTACTTATATATGTTGATGATATGATCCTAGGTGGAAATGATTTCAAGGAAATTTCCTTTGTGAAACATCACCTTGATTCTGAGTTCAAAATAAAAGATTTGGGGACATTGAGATACTTCCTTGGCTTGGAGGTTGCTAGGTCTCATGATGGGATAACTCTTTGTCAAAGGAAATATGCTCTTGACATATTATCAGATACTGGTTTTCTTGCCTCCAAACCAGTCTCTACCCCTATGGTCAAAACCACAAAACTTCATCAGGATCCTTCTAACACACTGGTTGATCCAGTCTCCTACAGAAGACTGGTTGGTAGGCTACTATATTTGACAAATACACGACCAGATTTATCTTATTCTGTGCATCAATTAAGTCAGTTTTTGACTAATCCTACAATCATGCACCATCAAGCTCTCACTCGAGTATTGAGATATATTAAAGGATCTCCTGGTCAGGGACTTTTCTATTCCTCCAACTCTTCTCTTCAACTTAAAGCTTTCAGTGACTCAGATTGGGGTGCATGCCTTGATTCAAGGAAATCAATTTCTGGTTACTGTGTGTTTCTTGATTACTCTATGATTTCATGGAGAACTAAGAAACAAACCACTGTTGCTCGTTCTTCTTCAGAAGCTGAGTATAGAGCTTTGGCTGCCACTGCTTGTGAGCTTCACTGGCTCACTTATCTATTTGCCAATTTCCGCATCTCCTTTTCTGCTCCTATTGTTTTGTATTGTGATACTGATTCTGCAAGACACATTGTTGCTAATTCAGTGTTCCATGAGAGAACTAAACACATTGACATTGATTGTCATGTTGTTAGAGAATGATTGCATGCAAAACTCTTCCATCTTCTACCTATTTCCTCTGCTGAACAGGTAGCTGACATTCTCACAAAACCCTTGGACCCATCTCCTTTTCACTATCTTCTTGCCAAGCTGGGAATCATCAATCTATATTCTCCAGCTTGAGGGAGGCTATTGATATACTTTCCAGCAACATAACAAAGGAAGATAAGCTACCAACAAGTGCCTTGCTTCCTAAGCTACTCATCAACAAATGAATCTAGTCTACTTTTACTTCTTCAGTTCATACTAAATGTACCTGGATTCATTATAGCCTTATCATTCATTGATGCATCTAGCCTAGATTAGATACATTTTCGTTTTCTTGCTAACCAAGAAAACAGATTCTGTTATAATAGAATCAACTTCATTTCTTCCTTCCTTTTTCTTCTTCAATGTATAAATACTCAATAATGTAAATTGAAATGTATTGAATGAATGAGATGAATTCTTCTTTTGGCAAATTGCAATACTTTCTATCTCTTCCCATCTATATCTTTAATAAACTTGCCTTTATGTGCCATAAACTGCTAAAATGGCCAAAAACATTTGTATGCACACTTGCAAGTTTGGTGTAATAAAAAAGTAGATACTGTGATACCCAAATAAGAATAAGAATGATATTTATTATTATGAGATAAAAATAGAAGTTGTAACAATTTATAAAAAAATGTGTGAGACCCAAATAAGAATAAAAATGTTGTTTGTAATTAGAGATCTAACAGTTCCATCTCCGATCCCTTTCTCTCACCTTTCAAGATCCTCGAGCAATCTGAAGTTCTTTGGAATTGCATTGAAACATAAATACATTTAACTAAATAATATGAATGATTTCAAAAAACAAATTAAAAAAAACAGACTGTGCCAAGCCAATAATGCCATTATGCCAATACATACATTCCTTTATCCAAATTTTCAACATGAACAATTCAGAGTACTAAACTGAAGGACCAGAACAGAAGTGTGCTATATTTAAACCTTCATATCATTCGTTAAATGTTTCAAAATCATTTTCAATAAGTATAAGGAGCTCATACAACACATTGGACATTCCGAATTGACAAGGTATCTATAATGAATTCAGATTTGCATCATTTTTTAGAAGAAAAACAACAAAACATAAGCAAGCAACAAGTACCTCCACAAATAAATAAATTATCATATTCCAACAAAAGGAACTTAGTTATGTTCGAAATATGGACTTATACATAATAGATATTGGATGTAGCTTTTATCTAAAAGTGCAAAGAGTCAAGACTTGCATGTTTGAAGTTGACCATGGTTTTGATGAAGAAAATGGACATTCAAGTAAGTTTGAAGATCTTACAACAAACAACAAGCCGAAGACTAAGGGTGATAACTATAGACTTAGGGCTTTGTAGTTTTACTTTACTAGAAGTATTAAGATGATTGTCTTAGATCGAGTCTAGTTAGGTAAACCTAGGTGGGAGTCTCACAAGAGCTTTAAAATGAATAAGAACTAAAATTGAGACATAACATCTAGATATTATATGATAAGTAAGCTCATGCATATACATACATGGTTTTTTGCATTAAAGTTAAACATATTTAAAAAACATGTATTACATGATCCCATGTCATATAGGTAGTTTACGATTTATCAAGAAACAAATGTTCATACAACATAATCGATTATGTATAATATTAATCGATTATCGGAATTATAGTAGCTAACCAACCTGAAACTTATGATGTGTTAGTCGATTAAGTCATTGGTTAATCGATTAAGAAATAACAGAAAATCAATTTTAAACATCTCATTAATCGATTAAGTAACTGAATAATCGATTAATGGCAGCAACAATGCGGTTTCTATAAATGTTGTAATTCTAGCCCATGTGGCTTAAGTTGCATAACTAGAAAATAAGTTTGAGCATACATTTTCATACATTGCATTAGAGTGAGAAAGTACATTAAGAGAGCTTAGAGAGGGAGAGCATTCTGAATAAGGCTTAGAAATTAAAATCATTGCATTTATTTTTAGGTTACAGTGCATTTCATTCTTTCATAGTTTTCTTGATTTCTAGAAGAGTGAAAGTGAGGATAATCTTTTTCTGAAAAGTTTGCAAATCAATTTTACGAAAACCTTATACATGAAATCTCATTTAGATTAGGTTCTTATGAGTTTTATGCCTAGAGTTTAGATTGAGTTTAATTGTTGTATCCAAGTATTAAGTACTCAAGACAACTCATCAAAAAAAGTAACGAACAAGGACTTTGATCTCTTGGTGAATAGTATCACATCAAGAGAGGTCTTGATAATCTTCACAGAGACTAGGAGATCTTGGTTCGAGCGATATCGAGATTGGGGTCGAATCACAAAAGGATAGGAGATCCTAGTAGGCGAATTAGATAGGTCAACACTACGCCAAAATTGGTATTTAACAATGCTTATGTGTTGAACTCTGTTAAATGTAAGGCGAAAGAGAATTAACATCACTTATTTAAGCAAACGTTGTTAAAGGTGTTATCTTTAATAGCTCTTATTGAAGAAAGCATTGTTAAAAATCATACTTCATATATTTAACAACACTTCTTTAATAAGCGTTGTTAAAGGTGTTATCTTTAACATCGCTTATTGAAGCAAGTGTTGTTAAAGGTCATACTTCATATATTTAACAACACTTCTTCAACAAGCATTATTAAAAGTGTTATCTTTAACAATGCTCATTGAAGCAAACGCCATTAAAGCTTCATATATTTAACAACACTTCTTCAATAAGCATTGTTAAACGCTTGTTTTAGTGACCGAGAATCTTTTCAAATTCAAAAACAAAACCTCACACAATAATACATATCACTCGGTTTATTATTTCTCTTACTTTCTTCTTCTCCATAAGTTACATTTTTTCTCTCTTCAAGCATAAGGTAAATCGTTATTTTGTTTTAACTCATTTATTTTTCTCTTCACCAATAGTGTGACCTTTATTTGTTGTGAAGTTATGCAACTACTGTGAAGTTATCGATTTTGTGTTTCTCTCTTCAAGCATAAGGTAAATTGTTATCTTATTTTAGCTCATTTATTTCTCTCTTCACTAATAGTGTGATCTTTATTTGTTGTGAAATTATGCAGCTATGGTTTTCTAGATTTTTGGCTATGGTGAACATTGGAGGAGAAAGAATGAACAATTTGCGTAAGATCTCATTACTCATGTTATTTTATAATATTGGAATCTGCTAAGGTTGAATGTAGTTGAGGTCCTTGGTGATTTAACAAAACTATTGTAAATGTGGTGGAGTTGGACATACTTGTCATGTGTTTGATAGAATGTCTGGGAGATATATTTTCTTGTTTAGAAAGTAGACATTTAACAACGATTACTTCAGTGAGCGCTGTTAAATGTCTACTTTCTATAGTGCTACAAAAAACGCTGTTGAATATAACCTTATGTACTACTATGCTCACATAGAAAGCGCCACAAAAGCACTGTTAAATGACAATTTTAAGCGTTGTTGTTGTGCTATTTTGTCGTAGTGCAAACCAAGGTTGTTAAGCTCATAGGTTATTCAGGATAATTGATTATCCACAAGTATAATTGATTAAGTCCAAGTACTAGTTAATCGATTAAAACCAAGTGTTATCAATTAAGTGTAGTAGTTCTCAGTTTGGCATAATATATCGGAAAAGCGGAAAAAGTAATCGCTACACATGTTCAACCCCCCTTCTAGGTGTTCTAACCTACTGGTACCCAACAAATGGTATCAGAGCTATTACGAAAGTGCTAGCTTGTTCGTGTATTCGTTTGATCCTAGAGGATAATAATATGGGTTCCACTAACTCTATTGGTGGTGATGGCGCATCCATTAACCGCCCTCCGATATTTAGTGGCAAGGGGTAAGCCTACTATAAAGTGCGCATGAAGATCTTTATCGAGGCGATTGACATGGATATTTGGGAATCTGTGGTAATGGTCCTTTTGTTACACTCTACTTGGTGGACGATGAACCTAAAGAAAAGCCGAAAAGTCTTTGGACCGATGATGAATGTCGAAAGGTTCAGCATAACCTTCGAGCTAAAAACATTATCATATCAGCTCTATCATATGATGAGTTCTTTAGGGTGTCGCAATGCCAAAATACGAAAGAAATGTGGGATACATTACAAGTGACTCATGAAGGCACTAGAGATGTTAATTGCGCCAGACTAAATGTGCTAACATACGAGTATGAGTTATTTCGCATGTTACCAAATGAATCTGTTAGTGAAATGCAAAAGCGATTTACTCATATAGTTAACCATTTACTTGCCCTTGATAAATCATTTGATAAAGGTGAACTAATGAATAAAGTTTTTGCATTGTCTTGACTGGAAATGGCAACTGAAAGTAACTGCAATAATGGAGTCGAAAGATTTGAAATTCATGCCTCTAGCACCATTATTTGGCAAACTCCAATAGCACGAGATGGAGTTAGTGCGCTTGACGATGCACGAGGATTCAGATAGGAAGAAGAAAGGCATCTCTCTCAAGGTTACCACCTCAGAAGATCAAGAAGATAAATATGATGATGATTCTAACTCCGATCTGGACGATGAAACTTTGAATCTCCTAGTAAGAAAATTCGGAAAATTCTTGAAGAAAAGATGAGGATTCTAAAGGTTCCAAAAGAAGAAAGCACGAGAATTAACCAAGAAAGACAAGAACCCAAAACAACGCTTTACTTGTCGCGAGTATGGGAAAGTTGGACATATGAGGTTCCAATGTCCGACCTACCTTAAGAAGGTTGAACCTGAGAAGAGCACTCCTCGAGACTTCAAATCAAAGAAGGCTTATATTGTATGGGATGTTCCCGAGGAGGAATCAACATCGAGCACATCTACGAGGAGGAGTCTGCAAAACTATGCTTAATGGTAAAAACGCAAGATGCTTGAAGCTCGAGTGGTCAAGATGATACAAATGAGGTATATTCTGACACTTCATCTTCTTCCGATGACTCCCCTACATTTGATGAATTTTATAATTCTTATGTTGAATTACATAATGAATTGAAAAAGCTTGCTATGATTAACGTAGATAGAAAATGGGTAATCCTATTGCATGAACAACAAATTATTAAAATGCAAAAAGAGTTAGATGAACTAAAATTAGAAAATAGAACTCTTGATTTAATCTAATTTTTCAATTCATGTGATTGCTCTAAAAATAACTTATATCAACCTGCTCTATGCGATACTTGCAAGACTTTGCAATCTGAGAATTCAAATTTAAAATAAAGAATTGCAAAGCTCACATACAGTAGATTTTACCTAGACACATTACTTGTTGAATCAAGAAATGTTGGTAACCATATAGGAATAAGATGTAAACCCCCAACTAATAAGAAAAGGCCATATAGGAGACATGTAGTCCATACTCATAAAAAGTCACATATACACATGCCTACATGTTTCTATTGCGACACTCATGGCCATACCTCCACCACATGTTATATTAGGAATTATGGTGTGCCCAATGGTTCTTATGTTTGGGTGAAAAAGGGACAAAAGACATTGGTTGCTAACAAAAAAGGACCCAATATCACTTGGGTACCTAAACAAGACAAGTAATTTGTTTTACAGGTATGCCTTCGAACGCATGGACAACATTGATATTTGGATAGCAGTTGTTCGAAGCATATGACCGATGATAGACCTAAATTCCTTTATATTTCACTTAAAGACAAAAGGTATATTTCTAAGGTATTCGATGCATAGTAAGGCATTTAGAGTTTTTAATAAATGCGCCATGTTTGTAGAAGAGTCGATCCATGTTCATTTTGACGAATCTTCTCCAAAAGAGAAGATAAAGGTTTTGTTTGATGATCTTGCAGGTGCTTTGGGAGAAGCATATACTAAGGACTTGGAAAAAGACAATGAGAATAAGGATGATCAAGAAGTCAACGAGGATCACCAGGACTTGTTGAGGGTGTGGAAAACCAAGAAAGACCATCCACTTGATAAAGTTATAGGTGAAATTTCCACAAGGGTGGTAAATTGTAATTCTTTGCATAATATTTGTAATTTTGTAGGTTTCGTATCGCAAATAGGGCCTAAGACCATAGATGAGGCCATAGAGGATGAGAAATGGGGTATAGCCATGCAAGAAGAGCTAAACCAGTTTGAACGAAATAATGTGTGGGACTTGGTCCCTAAACCAAAAGATCATCCAATAATTGGCACCAAATGGGTCTTTAGAAACAAACTTGATGAATTTGGCTTAATAATACGAAACAAAGTACACCTAGTGGCTAAGAGATACAACCAAGAGGAAGGTATCGATTACGATTAGACCTACGCCCATGTTGCGAAGTTAGAGACTATTAGAAAGCTATTGGCATTTGTATCGAACATTAACTTTATTGTTCCAAATGGATGTCAAGAGCGCCTTTTTGAATGAAGTCATTCAAGAGGAGGCTTATGTTGAACAACCATCTGGTTTTGAAAACTATAAATTTCTGAACCATGTCTATAAACTCAAAAGGACACTTTATAGCCTGAAACAAGCTCCTCGAGCTTGATATGATAGATTGAGAACTTTTTCTTTCAGAATATGGGTTCCTAAGGGGCAAAGTCGACACAACACTCTTTATCCAAAAATTAGATAATCATGTTTTATTAGTGCAAATATATGTTGATGATATTATCTTTGGAGTTATTAACGACCTCCTTTGTAAGGAGTTTTCTGATTTGATGTAGGGTGAATTTGAAATGTCAATGATGGGGGAGCTTACGTTCTTCTTTAGATTACAAATTAAGAAAATGAAAAGCGGAATATTTTTCCATGAGTCGAAATATTGCAAAGTGTTACTTCGTAAGTTTAAGATGGAAAAGTCCAAAGAAGCATCTACACTGATGGCATCCTCATGTTACTTATACAAAGATGAAAAAGGAAAAGCGGTAGAGGTAACTAAATATCGCGGTATGATAGGCTCATTACTATATTTAACTGTGAGTTGCCCTGATATAATGTTTTGTGTTTGCATGTGTGCGAGATATCAATCTATGCCTAACAAATCGCATTTTAGTTTTGTTAAACGAATCATGAGATATCTTAAGGGAACCGAAAATATAGGATTATGCTATCCTACGGATGCATCACTATCCTTGATAGGATATTCCTATTCTGATATTTTTGAGTGTAAGTTGGATCGAAAAAGCACTAGTGCAACTTGCCACCTCTTAGGTAGCTCCATAATGTCATGGCATAGCAAAAAGCAAGCTCGTGTTGCTTTATCCACTGTCGAAGCGGAGTACATTATCGTCGATGTGTTGTGCTCAAATCCTCTGGATGAAGCAGCAACTTATGGATTTCAGTCTCAAGATAGAAAAGATATCGATCAAATGCAATAATAGAAGTGCCATAAACTTATCCAAGAATCTTATTTTACATTCTAGAGCTAAGCATATAGAAAATAAGGCATCATTTCTTGCGTGATCATGTTCAAAAAGGTGATTGTGTGCTTCAATTTGTTGAAACCACTAAATAACTAGCAGATGTTTTCACCAAGCCCCTTCCATGGGATACTTTCTTTGTTCTTAGAAGAGAACTTGGAATTCTTGATGAACAATGTCTCAAATAGTAGTATTGTGTGCCTTTGCATGATCAATATGCTTATCTATGTAATATATGTTGAATGCATGATTCCTTTGTACTTATAAATTGTATTCATAATTTTGCGTTTATGTGCTAGAAGTGTTTAATTTTGTCTGGAATAGATTCTTAGGTTAAGTGTCTTAGCATGTCATGCCATTCTAAAAAATGTACTCTAATCTATGATTTTACTAATAATAATCGTTGAACTTGTGTCATAACCTATTAAGCTGAGTTCTAGTAGCTTCAGTGTACTATTTCTCTAACACTTAATCAATTAAGTCTTTCTTTAATCGATTAATTGGGCTCATGTTTTCAGAATTGTAAGACTTTAATGCATCTTAATCGATTAACAAGTGCCTTAATCGATTAACGGTAGTAACTATTTCAGATTCTGTACTCGTTTGAGAAAGGTTTTTTCAAACCATAATCTCAAAATTCCTGCCCTTTTTCAATCAATTTGTGAAATTAATCTACCCTAATCATATATTAACCTAAATCGAGCCCCAATAAGCCTTATTAGACATCAATTAACCCTTCAATTAACAAACCCCCCCAATCAATAGAAATCCGAAAACCTAGATTTTCCCCCAATTCAAAACCCTACCCAGAAACACATTAAGTCGATTATATAATCGATTAAACCACTCCAATCCTAGAAATATGATATATGGAAAGCAAAAGAGATTCAAAACTACGGAAAATCCTTCAAGAATAACTTAAACTAGCTCTTCATTTGGCCATGGTGATAGAAGGGATTATGGTGACCCCTATTATTCACTAATCCTTCAAGAACCCGCTTAGCCAAATTCCAAGGGAGAAAACCAACTTACATTCGCTACACGGATATGGCTTGGATGGTAGATCAAGGCTTCGAGTTCCCTCATGGATTGGAAATATAGGGAGTAAATCAGTTTCTTGAGGTTAACGGAAAGGTATACCCTACTCTCGTTAGGGAATTTTATGCAAACTTTTGATATAAGAATGGAATGGTCGATGGTTTGGGAAACATTATTTGAGTTGAAGGAAAACTTATTTATGATTGTGGGTGGCCTCTCCAGTGATGGTTCCGGCCAAGGGGTTGCTGAAATGAGTTATAGAACTCATTTGACATAACTGAAATGTACAAATCTTGTCTGAGAGGACCACACTTATATGTGCAAGCAGAACTAACAAAAGCCGTACCGTTATTGGTGGGAAACTGACTTCTTCATTACATAGTGCATATATACTAGTACAGAGAAACACAAACTATGCCCAACCAACTATTAGTGACCTCAAATTTATATTTGCTATTCGAGAAAATATTCCGATAAACTAGCCTGAGGAAATTCTTAAGGTCATGTATGGTATCTGATGAGCAATATATTACACACTATTCATAACCTTAATTTAGCATGATTGATGATTCTTGGTGCCTAATTGTCTTTGTTTCACATGGTTTAGTGTTTTAGACTTTATTGGACTAATATTCCTAAAATG
>NC_032012.1:19903851-19906404 GCF_001865875.1 Lupinus angustifolius
TTAGAAACTGGTTGGTTGAGTTTATCTTCACTTAGTTGATTTACTCTCTCTAGTGCATGAGTGCTTAGTTCGTATGAATTTGTTAATCGTTTCATGCTTTGACTGATTTTGCTTAGTTTGATGTTTAGGTTATGGAACTTTGAATTGATTATCGCTTAGTTAATTGATTCTCAACAAATTAGGAAGTTAATGGTTGGAATATGAAAATAATCTTTTGAAACTGAGGATAGAGTTGTGAACAAATGAACCAAATGGATTTAGCCGTTTTATTACATTGTTTAACTATTGGTTCTGAATTTGATTTATGTTCGTACTATCCAACAACAAAAATCCCCTTGTGTGTGTGAGTATAAGGTGTTTGAAGCTTTGCTTAAAAGATAATCTTTGGGAAATAACCTAGGAGTCACTTCCTAATAGTGTAGTTTTAATTGTTATATAATTTGTATCGGGTACGGCGTCGATCACCCTAGATCTGATGAGACCTAACCTTATTCAGGCTGAACACAACTGAACTAAGCGTGTGAAAGGTGAGTCTTGCTTCCCTAGAGTCACTACTGACATGTGCAGTTATAGAACATTTAAAGGTTTTATAACTTTTTAAAAATAATTTTAAATCTATACCATACTATTTGCATGTTGGTTGATTCGGGTGTATGTTGGTTAATATAGTTGTGGTTGAATATTGGATGCATAATAGCCAATCACCTTGCTGTTGGTTGTGAGATACAAACAAGTAGTGACTAGTTTTACTGTTGATTTTCTATTTCTGGTTGTGAGATACAAACAAGTAGTGACTGCGTCTGTAGAAGCCCACCTGAAAATCCAAAAAGAGTCTGTTTACTATTTCTTTTTTATTTTACAAGTTTATTTTTCCAATTGTTTTGATTTTGTTGCATTTAATTAAATTAGTTAGGTTTTGAGTTTTGTCTTGAAATTTTTTGTGTATGTTTCCTATGGTATTAGGATTTTATTGATGCAACGTTTTGAATGATTACTGAAATTTAACATGTATTTCCCTTACTACCCTACATGTTTCTTACTACTGCATTTAGTGCAAGACTAGGGCAAATCCTGACTCTTTGCATCCAATAAATCCTGAAATTGATAGAACATTTCATAGTTTAGTTAGACATGTTAGGAATTTAAATTTAGATAGTAAGTCTTTTCATCTTAGTGTTAATCTACCTTATAGTGATATTGATTCTGCTGTTTTTATGCATTCTGCTGTTTCTGTGCATTCTGTTATGAAAATATGGCTGAACTACCTCCAATCCCACGTGAGAGGACATTAAGGGAGCTGGCTGCACCTGATTTCACATATGAAAGCTTGTGTATCTAGTATCCCAATGAGGATGTGCCATATGTGCTAAAAACTGGACTAATCCATTTGTTGCCTAAGTTTCATGGACTTGCAGGTGAATGTCCTCATAAGCATCTTAAGGAGTTCCACATTGTATGTTCCACCATGAAGCCTTGTGATGTTCAAGAGGGTCACATATGTTTGAAGGCATTCCCACATTCACTTGAGGGTGCTTCAAAAGATTGGTTGTATTACTTGGCCCCTGGTTCTATTACTAGTTGGGATGACCTGAAGAGAATCTTCCTTGAAAAATTCTTTCCTGCCTCCAGGACCACTGCAATCAGAAAAAATATTTCTGGCATCAGACAACTACATGCAGAAGGTTTATATGAATATTGGGAGAGATTCAAGAGACTATGTGCAAGCTGCCCCTATCATCAGATCTTTGAACAATTCCTCATACAATATTTCTATGAGGGTCAGAACAACATGGAGAGGAATATTATTGATACTGCTAGTGGTGGTACACTTGGAGATATGACCCCTTTTGAGGCTAGAGGTTTGATTGAGAAGATGTCTTCCAACTCTCAACAGTTCAGTGCAAGAAGTAGTGATGCTATAGTGGTCAGAGGTGTCAATGATGTTGGGACAGATTTGGTGAGGCGAGATAAACTTGAGAAAAAAATTGAGTCTCTTGCTACCTTGGTCACTCAACTTGCCATGAATCAGCAGAAACCTCCAATTGCAGCACGAGTTTGTGGCATTTGTACCGCAACAGACCATTATGTTAATGTTTGCTCTTCTCTCTTGAAGCCCAAAACTGGTGACAATCCTAAGGCATATGCTGCAAATATTTTCAACAACATACCTCAACAACAACAATAGAATTATGATCCTTCATCAAGCAGATACAACCCTGGTTGGAGGAATCATCCAAATCTTAGATGGTCTGATCCTTCATAGTCTCATACAGGGCCACCAATTCAGAATAATAATGATGCACAAAATAGACCATATGTGCCTCCTCCAATCCAACAGCAGAGGCAACAACAAGTGAATAGTAATCCTGCTGTTGCATCTAGTGAACCTTCATTAGAAGAATTGGTGATGCAAATGACATTGCAGAATATGCAATTCCAGCAAGAGACCAGAGCTTCCATTCAGGGACAAGAGTCCTTCATTCAGAATTTGACCACCCAGATGGGATAAATGGCTACTTCATTAAACACATTGCACTCTCAAAATTCTGATAA
>NC_032012.1:19906504-19906777 GCF_001865875.1 Lupinus angustifolius
AACAATCTGATTTACTTGTCCAGGTACAAGCTTCATAATCTATGTCTGCTACTTTGGTTCCATTTATTTTGCAAGCACCTGTCTTGGAGCTTAAACTTTTTCCTGAAAACCTCAAGTATGCTTACTTAGAGGATGATGAGAAGCTTCCTGTTATTGTTTCCACCTCCCTTGATGTTGATCAAGAGGAGAAGTTGTTGCAAGTGCTGAAGAAGCATAAGAAGGCAATTGGTTGGACCTTAGCTAATATTCCTGGTATTAGCCCATCTATGTGCA
>NC_032012.1:19906877-19907887 GCF_001865875.1 Lupinus angustifolius
TTGCCTATAGGAGGATGCCTTTTGGCCTATGCAACGCCCCTGGTACATTCCAGCGGTGTATGGTGAGCATTTTCAGTGATTTTTTAGAGAATTGCATAGAGGTGTTGATGGATGATTTTACAGTTTATGGATCTTCATTTGATGCATGTTTGGATAGTCTAGATAGAGTTCTTCATAAATGCATCGAAACTAACCTTGTTCTAAATTACGAAAAATGTCATTTCATGGTAGATCAAGGCATAGTTTTGGGGCATGTGATCTCAAATAAGGGAATCGGGATAGACCCTACCAAGATAGATGTTATTTCATAATTTCCTTACCCCTCTTGCGTGCGAGAGGTTCGTTCTTTTCTTGGTCATGCAGGTTTCTATCGCAGGTTCATTAAAGATTTTAGCAAGAAGGCTCTTCCACTATCCAGTCTGTTGCAAAATGAGGTGGTATTTGATTTTGATGAGAGATGTATGGAGGCATTTGATTGCCTCAAGATAACATTGACCACCACCCCTATTATCCAGGCACTTGATTCGACAGTCCCTTTTGACCTGATGTGTGATGCTTTTAATTATGCATTGAGGGTTGTCCTTGCTCAGAAAGTGGACAAACTGCCTAGGGTAATTTATTATGCTTCTAGGACTTTAGATGCTGCACAAGCAAATTACACCACAACTGAAAAATAGCTTTTAGCTATTGTAGATAAGTTTAGGTCTTATTTGCTTGGTTCTAGAATTGTTGTTTTCACAACTTTGAAGTTCCTATTGAAGAAAACTGATTCCAAACCAAGGTTGATTAGATGGATGCTCTTGCTCCAAGAGTTTGATTTGGAGATCCGTGACAGGAGTGGAGCACCAAATTTGGAGGCTGACCACTTGAGCAGGATTGAAGGAGTTGTTGATATGATGTCTATCAGACATGATTTTCCCGATGAATATATTTTGAATATTTCTGTTTCTTTCCCCACCCTTTGGTTTGCCAATATTGTAAATTATTTGGTTGCATATGTTTTTCCTCCA
>NC_032012.1:19907987-19908342 GCF_001865875.1 Lupinus angustifolius
ACATGAGTGTAAACACTTTAGAGAGTATATCTTGTGAGATTTTATCACTGTTGCAACTCGCCTCTTGGTTTGATTGGTTTCGTGGCATACTTGAATTCATTGCATGATATTCATGGATATTTTGATTTGATTCTTTTACCCTTGTGTGTTTGAATTTGCCCATTTCATTGCATCTCCTAGATTTCATTGTGAAATATGTGATTTTCTTAGGTTTCTAGTTTTTGTGATCTTCTTGCATGACTCACTTTGGTGCATATTGGTTAGCATAGCCTTATTTCTTGATTTTGCCCAGGAGTGCAAAAGGTTAAGTGTGGGGGTATTTGATGAGCAATATATTACACACTATTCATAACCT
>NC_032012.1:19908442-19908760 GCF_001865875.1 Lupinus angustifolius
TATTGTAATTTGGCTTTGGGCCCATTGTTTAGGCCCAATTCGGTTTATGTGTGTTGGAGTGGTTAAATTCAGATTCCCCACTCCAAACACACACACTTCATTTTGAAACAAAAAGTCATTTTGGGTTTTCCCTCTTTTTGCTCTGCTAGGGTTTCACTCTTCTTCATTTTCTCATTTTCGGTTTGCTCTTCCATTGCCATGGAAGGCTAAATTTCTTGACTAAGTTCCTTTGGTAATGTATCACAACTCTTGAGGTTTAGTTATTAATGCATTTTCGGTTTCTTTATTGTTGATTTCTTCTATGTTAGAAATTGATTT
>NC_032012.1:19908860-19954029 GCF_001865875.1 Lupinus angustifolius
TTGTTTAACTATTGTTTCTGAATTTGATTTATGTTCATACTATCCAACAACAAAACCCCCCTTGTGTGTGTGTGAGTATAAGGTGTTTGAAGCTTTGCTTGAAAGGTAATCCTTGGGAAACGACCTAGGAGTCACTTCCTAGTACTGCAGTTTTAATTGTTATATTATTTGTATCGGGTACGGCCTCGATCGGTATCTCAGCCTCTCAATTCAAGTTGTTTGCATATGGTATTTTCATATCCCGAATTATTGATTATCTAGAAATAGATACTTCGGATACGGTGATTATCTCTACAAATGCTCATGAGCACTTGGTTGGTGACAATCTAGTCAACAATATGGGAATTTATAAGTATGATAATGCATGGCAGTACTAGGAAGATCACAACACAACTGTGGATTTAGATTTGTGGGATGAAGATGCTCCTATAGATGAGCAGATTGCTAAAAATCAGGGGGTGGCTACTGATATGCCTCAAGGACCGCTTTTCGGGATAGCTCATTTGAATGATATGGAACAGAGACTAAATGCTCGCATTGACACACATTATGAGTCTCTGGGGAACTTGATCCAAACGGGGTTTGAGAGACAAAGTGAAAGGTTCAATGAAGAGATTAACCGCTGAGATTTCCTTATCAGGACAAACAATGACATTATTCATCTACAAGCAAGACAACCTCCTTCACCACCTTATGAGTAGTTTAGGAGTGTCTAAGTCTAAGGATATTATGTTTTGTTGTTTAGTTTCTATTTTTGGGGTCATGTACTTTATCTTTCATTTGGGCATTGTACTTTCTAGTTGTAATATGTTTCTTTAAAACTCGTGTTATGTACTTGTTGCAAATTACTATTTTCATATCTTGTTGAACAACATTATAATTATGTCGATGGTTTATGGATAATGGTTATATTAATAATCATTTTGTGCGTGATTGCTTATATACATGACGAGTATGTCATATAAATCTTGTCCACATCTTGTTGTTAGTTAATTTAATCGATTATAGGGAGATGCTAATCGATTAAATTCATAAATTTGTGCACTTGTTTAAGCTTTTTAAAAATGTTTAATTGATTATAGTCCATACTTAATGATTAATTACAGTTTTTTTTCACAAAGTTTTATATCTCTTCTTAATTATTATCATTTTAATGCTTATGCTTTTTGATAACGTGAGAAGGGACAGAAATATTGTTTTGTTGTTTGAAGTGTTTTTTAGGTTTTTATGCTTCCGTTAATGTGTACCTACACTTAAATCTTTTCACCTCGTTTCTTGATTGAGTTGGAGAACAAAAATTTTGCACAACTTTTTTTTCCACTTTTGTACAAATTAATTTAAACTTATTAAACTTATGTTCTTTTCTATTAATCTTTCTTCGGAAATAGACAGATTTCCTTTTTATTGTTTTATTTCAGGAAAATGGATCAACATATCAACATCCAAATTGAAATAGAAAATTTCATAAAGGAGTTTCAACAGAAGCTCAAACAAAGTGCACCAAAAGTTACAAACACTACCAAAACAATTGGAGGAATAACACTCTTGGTGTCATGGTTGTGCAAATCAACAATCAGTTTGTTTCATCAGTAACCACTTAACATCACACCTATCCCAAAGTAAACTGGAGGAGATACTTGAGCAATTCATGCAGATAACCATCAAGCATCAACAAATCACAGACAATGCTATTAAAAATATGGGGAATCAACTTAGATACATAGTTGAACATCATTCAGCTATTTCAGAGCATTGCAGAAGTATCACAACAAGAAGTGGAAAAACGGTGGGAGGGGTTATTGAAAAAGAAACATAAAAAATAAAAGAAGAAAAAGAAAAAAATGTACATAAAAAAATAGATACACTAGAAACTATCGGGGAACAAAAAGAAGAAAAACAATACCTGCTAGTTCAGAGAAAAATACCTTATCCCCCAGCTTCATCAAAAGTCAAGAAGGAAGAACAGTTTGCTCGGTTCATGGAAATATTCAAGACATTACAAATCAACATTACATTCTCCGAGGCCTTGGAACAAATGTCTACTTATTCCAAGTTTATGAAAGAACTGCTATCAAAGAAAAGGAAACATCAGGAGAAAGAAATTATTCAACTTAATGCAACCTGCTAGTACCCAACATTATCTTATGTGTGTTCTAACCTAATGCAATATATCAAGAATATCATAAAAGCGGAAAAAGTAACCGCTACATCTATTCAACCCCCTCTTCTAGGTGTGTTCTAACCTGCTGGTACCCAACATTATCTTATGTGACACCAATTGATCAAGAATTTACTAATTGGTGCTTATATCCTTTGTTTTGTATTACTCATCATGTAAAAAGACTCGTAATTGATCTTTGATCTTTTCTCTTGTATTGGGTAGACACCCTTATGTTCGTTTAATACAAATTTACTTATAAAAAAATATATCAAAGTCTATCATACAACATGTCTTCAACAGATGTGGAGATTTAGCATTGGCTGAGGTCTCATACTAGTTTTCATCTTAGAAAAGGGCTAGGAATTTGTGGTAAGAAGATAAGCAAAACATGTCAACATCTGATTTACCAAAAGAGTGTGTCACTTCATGTGACATTTCTTTTGATTGGTCAGAAAAATATATTTAAGTTTAAAATTTAATAATAGTTCAGAGTAAGTGGCACAAAGAGTGATATATTTTTTGGGATAGAAGATGTGTTCCCAAACAAAACAAGGTCGTTTTGGATTTATTTATTTTTTAAAATAAATCTAAAACTACATCGTTTTAAGAAATGAATTATTAAAAAATAAAAAAATTGATCTCGCTTTGTTTGATAAAATAGGGGAAAAATTAAATACATTGTCTAGTAACGTGTTAAACTTGTCAACGTGAAAAAAAAAATGTTTGATCATATCAACTGTGAATATTCATATTGTCCGACATTTCTTTTATAAAATAATAAAAAAAGATGATAGTTTCAAGATAACAAAAGATATTTGAAACAAAAATTTTAGTTGTCCTAACTAATTGTATCTCCTTTGATGTTTGGTTTTTTATTACCATTTAGAAAATATTTGGATTACATATAGTTTTATTTTAATGGATTAAATTATAAAACATGCATAACCATGAATAAAACTCTTCATATGCTCAAACAGCTATAATAATTGCTTGTAAATATCTATTGCATTGATATTGTGAATAAAGGCAAGATTCACCCACCCGAACAACAAGACATTATTTCTCAACTCTCTCAAGTCACTGCACCTTCACCTTCCTCTTCCTCTGATCAGAAATCCTCACGAAAAGAATTAATACAACTTAAGTGAAGCATTAGGGACAAAGAATGTTACCTAATAATAATACCATATCTTCATCATCACAAAGATTTTGCTTATGTGAGTTTTCTAGTGTTGTTCAATCTTAACAACCACATGGTCAGCATAACGCTGGTCCTTGCACCAGTCTCTTACTAAGTGAGGTAATGGACCATGGTGTAACTTCCTCTAAAGGATATTAAGATCAAGTTTAAGACAAGAATGTGAAAATAATTCACTCTTATTCACACTTCAGTTTCTGTATCACACCACTTCACACCATAGTCCATGAGGATGGAAGTTAGAACCGCGAGTCGTTTCCATCTTCCTCTACCGGCGTGAATGGGACCGCCGCCGCTGCCATTGGAAAGGAAGATGGAATTAGGGATTAGTTCCCTTAGATTTGGTATGAAGATATGGGGGTAACCACCCATTTTCACGTAACTTCACTTTTTTTATTTAATCATTTTCCTTTTTTATTTACTCACTTATATTCCTATTGTATATGTTTATTATTTCTTTAAGTTATTTATTTTGGTAATTGAAATACGATACAACTAATTAATAAACTTTATATTTACCAATAAAGCATTGGTCTGGTGGTATAAAGCTTTGCTAAATCTCAGGATAACCAAAAAATTAATAGTTCAATTCATATGAGCAATACTTATTGAGAGGGATAATCACACCCAAAAAGAGATTAATTTCTACCCAAAAGATGAAAAAATATTGTGGTAATACCCAAAAAAAATATACTTCATATTTCAAACAATGGTGGTCTATTTTTACCCTATCAATTATACTAACATCTATTTTAATAAAATCTATTAAAAATGGTTCATTACATGATATAAGAAAATAATTACCAATAATTTTTATCCTAATTAATTATGAAATTTTTATAGTAAAATCATAGTTCGAGTCGTCTCTAATTTCCTTGAAAATGGGAAGAAGGTTTGAGAGTGCAAAGCGTCAAGGATTGCATAAGCAACGTTTGCCTATATTTTGATGAATGCAATGAATTAATTAAAACTTGAAGATGGTTCAACAATCAACATGACGAGGGCTCAAGTGGTCTTTTATTAGACTTAAGTTATTATTATTTATTATCTTTTTAGAAGTCTATGATGCTTGCCATATATATTGAGTCTAGGTTAGGTAAACCTAGGTGTGAGTCTCACGTGACTTAATAAAGTAATTAATCCACTAAAATGAGACATCATCTAGAAATATATGATAATTAGGTTCATACATTTGATTACATTGATTTTGTGCATTAAATGTTGAAGCATAACATATAAGTAGTTTACCATTTAATCATGTATGAAAAATACACTGGTTAATCGATTAACCCCAAGGCTTAATCGATTAACATGTATGTTTTTCTGTTGTTTCAATAGCATAACTGAAAAACCATTTTTAGAGACAAAATTTGTTTTGTATAAATACTGGCTAATTGCATAAACGGCCAAAAAAAGAGAAAAAAAATAGATCATCATTGTTAGAATCTATTATAGAGTGCTGAATTAGGAGAAAGATTAGATCATGTTAATGCTTTAGTTTTCATATTCATATTGCATGATTCTTTGAAAAGCTTTTTTGCATCATTCTTGTGTTTCTTGAAAAGAAAAGAGACAGTCTTTAAAAGATTGCATATTTTCACAAACTTCATGCATGAACATTAATATTAGACTAGGACGTTTTGTGAGTTCTCGCTTAGGTTTTAGGCTTTGATCTTTATTGTAATATCTGAGTATTAAGTACTCATTCATAACTCAAAGCATTGTTATTCAAGGATTGGGAAAATCCTAGCTGCGGTTAGGTAAGGTGTTCTTCACACAAAGACTTGGAGGTCTTAGGATAAATAGCGATACCTTGGCTGGGCCGAATCGTGGTAAGAAATGTTTTCTTGGAGGCGGTTTTGGGAAAGGTCAAACCAAAGGTGACGAAGTTCTTTGGGTTCCAAGAAAGGAGCGTTTGAGTCTTGTATTTGGAGGCATGTATGTAACGTACATTGTGTTCTATAGTGAAGAATGAAAATCTCCCAAATCAGAGGGGATGACTGGATGTAGTTTTGCAGTGGTCAGCAAAACGAACCAGGATAAAATCCCTAAGCAATCTTTTCTATCATTTTCTCTTTTATATTTCAAGATGTTTTAATGCGAGTTTGAAGCTAATATTTTGCATACTTGTTCCTTGCTATGTTCTTGTTAATCTTGCATAAAAGTATTTGTTGTATATCTGTTTGTGTGTTGGTTAATAACTGTGCAAGTTGTTGTTCTGATCATTCTGTTTCTGTTACTGGTTAATCGATTATGAACAGTGCTTAATCGATTAACTGGACATTTTTCAGCAAGTGTGTAAAAACCCAAAAAGTAGAAAATGAGCTCCGCCAAACCTAATCAATCCCCCTTCTAGGTGTATTCCGTCACTGATACCTAACAATGTCTACTACTGATACCGTTTTTAAGCTATCAATTCCATATAAAAAATAATTTAAAATACTTTTTTCACCTAAATGAATTTTATGAAAGGTGAGGTCATAGTTCGAGTCACCTATAACTTCTCTGAAAATGGCAAGAAGATCTACGACCAACACCACTGCTATGCTATTAATTCAATATTAAAAATTAAAAATCATTTTATCACCTAATTAACTATGGAATTTTTGTAATCTGATTATGGTTCTTCTCCCAAAATGAGAAGAAGGTCTATGACCAATATCATTTATTCGCTATTAGTTCAATTAAATTGAAACAATCATATACTATAAATATTTTTTAAACCAATTAAAATCAACCCACCAAAGCAATGTTGTCAAATCAAAAAAATAAAACCAAACTAAACAAATTAATCACTTTTATAACTAGAATTACATACTTTTGACTTCCCTATTGCACTCAGTGATACGTGAGAGCATGATAATCTCTTATCAGACACAAAAATAAAAAATAAAATATTTTGTTACAATAAATATCTTTGTTTAAGGGTATAAAAGTTCATGTTGTTAGTGAGGTTATCGTTTTAATATGGGCGGACGAGGTGCTAATATCTTCTTCGACTCGTGAGCTTAGAACTCAAGTTCAAAAGACAAAATTATCCAGATTGGATATTAAAGAGAGTTTTCTACGTTTTAATCACAAAAAACATAATGACGACTCCAAACCATTTAGTAGAGGTAGAAATCGAGTTTACCTCTTGCTAAGTCGCAGACTCGGTTTTCTAACTGAAAATCAAGTCATGACATCAACAATTAAGGACACACGTAGGCAATTCCATTTACATATAAAAACAAGAAGGGATGAAAGGACTAATGTGATTCTACATTAAAAACATCAATAACTAACTAGTAATTTAAAATTATTATGACTAAGTTAATATAGTCGAAAATAAGATATATTGAAATGAGTAATTACTCTCAAATTTCCGTGTAGATATCATATTTTATACCTAGGAGATACTAGGAGAATGTCTCTCACTAAAACTTACATAAAAAAGTAGGCACTTATCAATGGGAAAAATAATTATCGTGAAAAATACAAGTACACTTTATAATATTTTTTACAGAATACAGTTAATAAAATATTATTTTGTTGTATAGAGTTTGGCAATTTTTCTGTCTAAATAAAGTATTAGATTGTTTTTTAAATTAAAAATTATGAATTTGTAAATTGTATTATGGTTGATTATATTTCCTCTATTTTTTAGAAACATGTTTTAAAAAATATTTTTATGACCTGAATTGTAATTTTATAAAAAACTTCCCCAATATTACACCAAACCAAATCAGTATAAGATCATTTTATTTTGTTTTTTATAAGCAAAATTTCAGGAAAATCATTTTATTTTTATTAAAAAAGTTAATGGTATAATCACAATTTTTGCACCACAAATATAAATACGGTGTTTAAGGAGGGAAAACAAAATAAATTGCTTTCAAAAATGGAGAAACCATAGCCATTGGAGCTTCCTATATAGCAAGCACACAGTTGTTGGCACAAGGAGAAATGGCTGAGCAGCAAAGTGGTCGAATCTCCGTAACTTTCAAGGCCTCAAAGCCACTTCTTCCTCTTAAAAGACCTTCCAATGATTGCCAGTAAGCATTACTAACTCCTCTTTCACTTTAAATTAGACATCGTTTTAATTTGTGGTCGCAATTGTGTTTATGTTACATTTACCGCAATTGCTGGAAAATGTAGCCGTTGTGATCGCAATTGTGGTCGTGATGTTGTCAGGGATACTTCCTAAACTGTAATATTGCGGCCGCAATTGCAGGTGCAGAGTTGCAATTTAAAACACTGAAATTAGGTTTTAGAAATCGAATAGTTATATTTGCTTATTCCTGCACAGCACGTAGGTTAGGTTAATTGACAAATTAATTACGTCAATCTGTGTTTGATGTTTATAGATTCAAGAGTGCATGTGATGTTAATTCCTCAGTTCGGGGTTTCGTTACAAAGAGGGTTCCTCTTTCAGAGGTGCCGGTGAACACCCGGGGCAATGCAATAGGGAATGAGGACTGTGGTCCATCATTACCTGATGTGATTGAAGGCTGTTTAAGTGAAAGGGCTATAACTGCTACTGCAGTTAGTGCTGGGAAGGAGAACACGTGTCAATCATATTTCAAAACTCCTAGGAAAGAGCCTGATTGCGCAAAGTCTCTGGATTGTTTCACTGTTACTGGTCTTCTCGATGATGAGTTTGATGAGTCTGTTTTTGAAGAAATTGATGTTACTGGTCTTCTCGATGATGAGCTCGATGAGTCTGTTTTTGAAGAAATTGATGTTTTGGTTCAGCAAAAATCTGCAGAAAAAGCAGTGGTGCAAGAGTTAGAGACTAGCATTGATGAGAAAATTTTGAGTGAGGTCGATGTTGTTGGTGGTATTACTTTGACTTCGGAAACTACTGATTCTGACGGTATAAGAATTGGCGACCTATTGAGCATTGGCATTGATTTAGAACCTAAAGAAGAAGAAATGGATAGTCTGAAATGTTTACAAAGTGGTAATATGCCTGAGGAATATTTGAAATACTTGAAATCCCTAAATGATAGGCAAAGAGAAGCAGCTTGCACTGATATTTCAACCCCTTTAATGATTGTAGCTGGCCCAGGGAGTGGAAAGGTCTTCAGCTTTTTCTTCTATTATTGTCCATTGCAATATTATTATATTTTCCCCCTTCAAGTATATGTTTATCATATTGGAGCTAAATTGTCTTTATTTGTACCAGACATCCACAATGGTTGGGCGTGTTTTGATGCTGCTTAATGAGGTGCTACATATGTTTGTGCTATAAGATATAGATACTGTGGTGGATTTAACTGATTATTGTCCCTCTTTCTCTATCTTTCTGACTTTATTTGTTTTTACCTTTTTATTTTAAATGCTATTGCTCAATAAATCATTTGTAATTTCCATTTTCTTCTAAATAAGTAAATATGTTGCAGGGCATTAGTGCTTCAAACATTCTTGCTATGACATTTACAACAGCAGCTGCTTCTGAAATGAGAGAACGGATTGGATCCATAGCTGGGAAGGCGACAGCTAAAGAACTTACGATCAGTACTTTTCATTCATTTTCCTTGCAACTTTGTCGCGCACATGGAGAGAAGTATGTTGCTCTGAATTGGATGGAGATTTCCTCTTAACTTTCCCTTAAGTTTCTGCTTATATGTTATAACTTGGGTGTTTTGTCATGCTTACTTGAGTCACAATTAATTTCCCCCCTATTTGATTGCTAATTATGGATGTGGCATCAGTGACTATTCATAATCGATCGATCAAATCAGAAACTGATAACTCATTTACAGAAATGCTACACAAAGTTAATTTTGTTCCGTCAATAACTTAACATGCTTAGAATACGTTAGCAGAAGCAAAACAGCTAGTTTAATTGAAGGGCATTTTCATACATTTAACTAAATAAAATGATATCCTGCATTTTAAGATAAGTTCCTTTAGATACATGTAATTTACATTGCCCAGCTTTTAGGAAACTTGCTTAGGTTTGACTGAAATATTTATAAGTTGGGTGAAAGAATAGGAAATTCTTTACCATTTTTTTTTTAAATTTTTTATTTCTGAGAACTTATTTCCTTACCACACTACTTCACTTTCCCTGATTTTGCTAGAAATTGTAGCTTTGACACTTTAATACTACGGGACCTTTCCATTTGTCAGTTCATTCATTATTTCATATGCATTGAAGAAAAACTAAGCTATACACTTTTGTCTGTCTATTTTAAGTTGCAAATAAAAGCATACATGTATCATGTAACATTGAAGGGAACACATCATGATTTGAAGAAAAAGGAAAGAGTGGAAAAGAAGGAGCAAAATGACAAAGGTTTATGATGTTTGTAATGACTGAAATGTTGGAGGAAATTTTTCTTCACAATTATGGATTAACTATTTCAAGGACTAACTCTTCTGAATCTTAAGATGTTAAGTAGAAATTAAGGAGTATTTTTGTATCTTTACCATGCCCCTCATGCTAGGACACTTACAAGCTGTAGAGTTTCATGAATGTTTTTATATATATTATATAGCCTACTTGCTGATACATATGGTGATGTTTACATCTTGGTACATGGGTAGGTGGTTGACTGGCTATAATGAAGTATCACCATGAAAACTGGCACAGAAGTAAATCATCAGTATAAATATAATTCTTGTAATGCACTTAATATTTTTACTTCTATCTATAGGTGTTGGGAATAGTGGTTGGGGTAATAATACTCCTAAACCTTAGTACTTTAGATAAAAGGTAAAGTGAATATTTAGCAAGTATCATATTTGTTGTGAATTTTTGCAAACTACAATAAAAGTTTTGCTATGGAAATTGAGGGCGAGGCTTCATATTGTGAAGTTAGAGCCTTAGAGACTTTTTTGTTAGAGATATAAACTAAACATGTATTAAAAATTTGTATGCCACTTCAGGTTTAAAGCCATATTACCTAGTACTCGGCCACAATGCACACACAGTATATGACTGGATCCAAGTAAACTGTATTTTCTACCCATAAGATTTTAACTCACTTGCTCAAATAATTTCTGAACTTACATTGCAGGCTAGGTCGTACATCTGAATTCCTAATATATGGACAGGGGCAACAGCGAAATGCAGCTATCGAAGCTGTCCGATTATTAGAAAATGGAAAAGGTAGGCATAAAGATGATGGATTGTTGATTGGTGAAATGTCCAAAACAAACCCTAAACAGGTCAAGGATAAGGCAAAGAAATGGCTTAAATTTGTGACTCAGGTGTGCAGTTCTTTTTAAAGTGTAAATCATTCTAAACTTCTTTTTGAAATGTTAAACTGATGCTTAATTCTAAATTGCAATGTAAAATTATCATAACACTATTAGTGTATGCGTAAAGTCAATAAAATGTCACAAAGCATGATTGTTCTTTGCCCAAGAAAGATTGTCCTTCATCTGGCCAACTGCTTGAAGTTTTAGCAGTTTGATTATACACAATTAGGCATTTAATTGGAAAAATTGTGCTTTGCTGTTTTCTCAGTGGCTACATTAATCTTTGACCTGGATTCTTTATGACTGCTCTATAAAGGTCTTCCAATTCCTGCTTTTCTTTTCTGTTTTCATATGCTGTAAAGTTGAGCTTTAACCTGGTCATTTGCAATAACTCTGCAACATCTCAGGCCAAAGCTTATGGACGAACTTCTGCAGAGTATCATGCATTGGGCAATGAAATAGGAGTAAGCTGATAAAGGAGTTTTTCACTCATGCATGCTCACACACACACAGACCTTTGTTCTGCTATAGCACTTCTGATTCCTTGCTCTGGATTTTAATCAGGCAGAAATTCTTGACAATTACAATAACATATTAAAATCTTGTAATGCTCTGGATTATCATGACTTAATCAGCTGTTCAGTGAAGCTACTTACTGATTTCCCTGAAGGTAAGTAAATTCTGAAATATACAATTATCTACATTCTATTCACTTGTTACAGTTGGTTGTGCTAACTTATGTTTGTTCAAACTGTGAATAAGTTTTCAAAGAATGTCAGGATTCTTGGAAAGCCGTTGTTATTGATGAGTTCCAAGACACTAGTGCCATGCAATACAAGCTTCTAAAGATTCTTTGTTCCCATAATAAAATAACAATTGTTGGTGACGACGATCAGGTTTGAATATTTTCTTAAATTTTAAGTCACTGAAGTTTGAGAAGTCAGTCGTTCGATATTTTTATCGTTTGGTCTCTATGCGCTTAAAAGGTCATCCTTGTAATAACTGGTCTAATCAATGTCTTACTCCTGTACAGTCCATTTTCAGTTTCAATGGAGCTGACATTTCTGGATTTATTTCCTTTCGCAATGATTTTCCAAACTTCAAAGAGGTTTCTCTTGTCCTTGACTGCTAATTTTTTATGCCTTCATGATTCATTTGTATTTGGTATGTTACATGTATTGATCGAAAAACACATATTCAGCTTTATTAAATGTCTTCATTGGGATTCTTGCATAGCTTACTTTTCTGGTTCAGGTTAGGCTTAATAAAAACTATCGGTCTACCCGCTGCATTGTTGAGGCTGCATCTTCTCTTATTCAAAATAATGTCAAGCGATGTCAGTTGAAGAATGTTCTTACCGAGAATTCTTCTGGATCCAAGGTACCTGTGTCTTACTTTGTGCTGTTTTGAAAAACTGTTTTATTGTTGTTTTCCTTTTTATACGGCAGAGTGATTTTGATAATAATCTGCAGATAGTTTTAAAGGAGTGTCATAATGAGGATGGCCAATGTTCATTTATTGTTGACAAGATCTTGGAAATTTCATCTAATTATGCAGCAGCTGAGTGTTCTTATGGCAACATTGCAATTCTTTACCGTAGGCAGGTAATGTTGCTTGATGTTATAAGTATGTGCAAAAGCAATTACCCTTCATTTTTACTTAATGGTCTTCACCTCCATTTCTACCTGTTTCAGGTATCTGGGAAAGCATTCCAAATGGCTTTCCGTGATAGGAAAATACCATTTAACATTCACGGTGTGGCTTTTTACAGAAAAAAGGTAAAAAAATTAAGATTAAAAATGTATTTATTTTTAACGATTTCTATTTAACTGTTGTTAAGATATTAATCATTTGTGTGCCTCCAAACAGCTTAAGTATATTTAAAAGTTTAAACATAAAATACTGACTACCCTCAAACAACACTCACGTACGCAAACCCAAAATAGGTAACATCATAGTGTTACGTAGGCATGAAATTAAATTAGGTGCCCTACTTCCCTAGTTACACTTTCACATTTCATGAATCTGTGTTAAGAAACTTATGGTGAACTTCCTGAGTCATTTGTCGGATTACTAAACTATGTAACAATATGTTTATATAGTGAAATATATGGACTTGTCCTACATTATGTTTGTCTTGTCTGATAAGGTGCATAAATAAGTTGATATTTGCTTGGGCTACCTCCTTCTAGTATACAGTTAATATATACTTTCATAAGGTCTTGAAAGTTCTATGATCTTAATGATCCGATTTGTTAATGGTTGTTCTTTACATTTTCATGCACACCACATAAGCTGTTAACTTGTCCCTTCTAATAACAGGTAGTCAGAACTATCATTGCCATGCTTCAAACAGCGCTTCCTGGTTGTGATGATGGTTCATATAGTCGAGTCTTCAAGGCTTTACTGCCTCTTGAGAAAGATGAAAAAAAGAGGGTACATGTTTTATATAGATTTTCAGTTTGAATGTGCACAAGGGAGATGTAGCCATGTTGACTTTCTATCTTTTCTTTAGTTTTCAGATATTCTTCCAGCATGTGTTTGAGATTAGTGTTTCCCTTTGCAGGTAATTGACCATATCAACAAAATTTCAACTGTTAGAAAATGCAGTTTCTTATCAGCTGCCTGTGACATCTTTAATGCAAAGGTTTCTGGTACCTTCAAAAGGTTTGGGAAAACATATCTTTATATACATTCCTTCCTGGAAGTCTATTCATATTATACAAGGTAGTTGAAAATTTGTATTAATTTTTTCTATTGTGCTGCAAGAGCATGAACCCTATGTTCTGAAACAGTGCATGGTGTTTTTATATATTAAAAAAAGCAAATTAGTTATACCTATCCCATCTTTAATATTAACACTATCAAAACAAAGTAATCTACTTGCACATTTTTTAACTAAATAACCATGACTTGTTGATGAAACTGTAAAACATTTGCCCAATCTGTCAAACTTTTCCTCAAAATATTGCATATTATGGAGTCCTTTGTGAAAAATATTGCTTCTCAAATTTTGGTAGCTTTCTTAATGAGGGCATATTTCTTGCTGTTGTCTGTATATATCTGCTAGCTTGATTTTTTCCATTGAAAATTTTATTTCTTTATAACTCAAAAAACATTTCGGTTGCAATGTGTAGATAGGCAAAAATTGTTAAGAGACAGATGTTGTTAAAGTACCATAATCATATGGACATCCAATAATATTGTAATACCATTTTGATTGTAGGATGCTGCCTTTGTCTAAATAGTGAATTAGCAATAGAGTGGTTGTTGTTGTTTAAATAATGCAGCAGTTATCGGTTAAAAATCGAAAATCAAGCTGACAAAAGGACAATACCCAAGATTTACTGCCCATCAAGTTGGCATGTCTACATCATATTAACCAAACTTACTGCAAGGACCTCTAAGGGACTTGTCGAAAATATCTGCGAGCTGGACATTGGAATTTGCAAATGCAGTAGAAATTTCATCAGACTGAATTTTCTCCCTTACAAAGTGATAGTTAATTTCAATGTGCTTGGTCCATTCAGTGGTTGCCATTCACTGGATTTTGTCTCTTTGAGCAACTACCTTATTCTTAACCATATGAGTTCACATGTTGTTTCCAACAGTTGATACATATCTTCCATACTTGACCTGATACGTATAGTTTGCTTCTTGCTTTCTATGATATTAGGTTTCTTACAAAGAGAAAGTAATACCCTGAAATAGAACATTTATATGAATAATTGTCTCCCAAAATAACTCTTCCCAAAACTCTAACTAAGAATGTTAATACATCTTCATATTGGAGTTTAAATGTGCCTAGTTTTGCATTACAATGTTAATACGCATATCTTAAAAATTGTGCATGGTGTTTTGCTTCTGAAGCCAGTTGATATACATGTCTCTTAATGTATGCTTATTCTGTTGTATATAGTCTTTAAAAATAATTGATATAGTGACTTACGTAGCTCTTATTGATTATAGGAGTCAGCTTACCCATGGAAAGAAGGTTTTAATGACACTAGATATGATATCAAAACTTGTTCAGAGGGTAACACTTTTTGTACACTTTGATTGCTGCTCAATTTTTTTGGTGTAATAACTATTGTATCACTCTTTTGACCAGAAAATATATCTTTGTGCTATTTCAATTTATGTATGGGAAACCTTGGGTAAGAGGACTGTTTATCATGAGAGGAGAAAGTTGAAACCAATACACCAGAATTTCTATAACTTGTTTTACTAAAAAGTTAGGTTTTAATTTTCATTTTTTAAACGGTGTCTATTTGTCCATCCGTCCATGTAGCAAACACACTAGAGATTGTTGTGTACCTTTCTTCCACTCATCGTTGTTGGCTCTCTTCTGAACTTTGTAAGAGAGGATGCTTTATGCTCATGCATTTATCTCTTGTCTTTCTTAATAACATGGATGATGAGAGAATGAAAGAAGAGTCAATCCAGAGCAATGACAATGTTTCATGCAACCAGCTGATTCAGCTCCATTGCTCCTTAGAGAGAATTTTGACAATTTGTGCAAGCTGACTTTTTCCTGTTAGGGATAATTTGTTTTTCCGTACTATGTGGTCTCACTCTTGTTGGGTTGATCTCTTATTTCTTTGGATAAGGACTGGAAAATATTAAAGACGTATAAGGACATTGAATCAGAAAAAGTAATTAATAGAAACAATGATACTTTATTTTTTATCTTTTTGATTAATGCAGATACAGAAAAATAATTAGGTACTTAGTTTAATTTTTTTTAAGTACATGTGTTTTAAATCTATTTATCATTTCTTCCAGGTAACCACTGGTTAAACGGGTTGAACTGTGAAACACTCTCTTCTTCAGCTAGTGTTTATGATTTATTCCTTCCATTTCTCATAATAAACACTTCTTTCACTTGAAATGCATGTCATATTTTGACAGGAAAAATCAATCTCCGCTATCATAACTAGTGTGGCAAACTTGATACCTGAGGTTTGTCTCACCTCCTACTTGGAATTTTCTCATTAAAAGATCCATTGGTTATTACTTATTAGTATTTTCTTAAATTGGTACAACCTGTGGGTTTGAACTTTGAAGTGACTTTTAGCTGTTCTTTGAACTTATTCTTTTGTTAACTTTTCACTTAACTATTTATGTTGTATAGCACCACGAAACATTATTGTGGGTGCCTTCATCGATCACACATTTGTAGCAGTGCACTGTATTGAATGTTTAGCTTGTTACATTTAAGGTTATGTTTGTTGTGTTCCGTAATAGTTGTACACAAGAACGTATTGCAAGATTAATGTGGGGTTAGAAATAGAATATTAGAGTTATGGAATGTTAGATGAAGGACTATACTTAGGAACTCAATGTTGTATATTACGGGGCTAAAGTATTGTACAATTGTGGTATATTACGGGACTATACTTTAGTGTCTCACTATTTTTACATATGAAAAGAGATGCAATCTTGATATATAGTACAATTGTACAACTGCTTCTTACAGGAATGTTTTGTAAGTTAAACTTTTCTGGTTAGCAGGATTAGGGAATGGGGACATAGAAAAATAGTAAGGCAAGCAAAAGTCATTCAGTTACCTTGTGTGATCTGGCACCATACATTTAAACTATTTGCTGCTTTTTTTGTTAGATAAATCCAAAGAAAATAAATTTTGACAAATATATTTTCATATATTTTTAAAGAGGGTGATGCCTCGACACAATGGTAAGGTTGTTTGCCTTGTTACCTATTATGGGTTCAAATCCTAGAAACAATCTCTTCACTTGTAAGGGTAAGGCTGCATACATCTACCCTCTATAGACATCACTAAGTGAGTACCTTGGGTACCTTGTGCATTCGGTCGTCCTTTTAATATTTTCATATGTTTTTAAATAAACATGGAGATCTTTTATAAAAATATTTTTCGTAAAATGCCATGATTTTTTATACTTTATTCATGTAGTTATTATTCCATGAACTTTGAATTTTAGAAATATCTTCTTGAGAAACGGGCAACCATTGATGTTGATGGAGGGAAGTTGTTGAATGAAGACTATGACATTAGATCTGTAAGTATTTGAGGCAAGATAAAATTCATGGTTTCTATTATCAATTCTTTTTTGTCAGGAAAAAATGCTTGTTGTCTTTGTACATTTTTAAATATAAGTTTAGTTAATAATAATTGCGAAAAACCAACTTTCCTAAAAATTAAGTTGTTGGGTGAAGGCAAATGAATGTTTTATATATTTTACATGCCCCTCCAGGTTTGCCTCGGAGTCCAACTCTTCATTCTTCTAATATTGGGCAAGTTTCTCCCCTTTCTGAGCCTATTTGTCAATTCCTGGCCAAATCACAACAAAACCCACGCTTAACTCGAACAAAAAGGATTAAATGTAAAAAGTAAACTAAAAATCCTAATTAAGCTACAAAAATCATGCAAAACATAAGGTTAGTATGCTACAAATTCACACACATCAGTGTACTCATCATACAGTAAGGGTCCTTTTGAAGGTAGAAGCTCTTTTGGAATACAATGTATACAATTGCTTAGCATATAATGTTTGAAACAACATCTTGTTCTGAATGTTATAGTTATCAGTATAACTTTAAATGTTTTAATTTTCATGTTGGACTCATTCTTAACTACACCTTTCTTTAGGTTCTTCAATACCTATTAGATGATGTCTCTGAGTTTCTCTCCAGCAAATTAGTTGAGGCAAATGGGGAAAGGGAAATGTCAGAAGATAAAGGCTGCACTTTTGTGCTTAAAGCATTCATAGATTTTTTATTTGAGCGTGAGAAAGAAAATTTCCGTGCTCGGAGGAAGGACAATGAAAATTCTGTGACATTGACTACCATTCATCAGGTAATATCTTAATTAGTAACCAGGGAAGTCTATCTCAACAATAGTACAAGCTTAACTTACTTTTACATGCAGGCAAAGGGTTTGGAGTGGGATGTTGTCTTCATAGTTAAGGTATGTGCTCTCGAAGTTTTTCAAAAATGTGTTCTGATGTTTATACACATTTATTTGTGTGATTCTTGAATAACTACATGGCTTCCTTTTTTACACCTGATTAAATTGCAACACTACCACACAACTGTTCATTGGAAGTCACTGACTTGGCATAGTCTGGTGGTAATTTATTTGTTCCAACTTATTTAAAGTTCTATTTTACAAACAATTAATTAAGATTGAGTTACACGGTTAACGAAGTGTTTCAGTTGACATTGTGGAAGAATTCATCTTTGTTGTGATCTTAATCTTGATATGTCATGAATTGTAATTCCTTGCTTTGTTGTGCATGATTTCTGATGTTTCTCAAAAAATATGTCTGAGGTTATTGTTTATCAATTAAATGGCCAGTATTTATACCTGGTTTAAGTGCAACATGACTACACAAAAGTCACGGTTGGCATAGTCTGGTGACAAAAAACATATCAACTTATTTATTTCTTACTCCTGAGAAATTATTTAAATATTGAGACACAGAGTTAGCAAGTTTTACAAGGTGTAGGAATTTATCTTTGTTGTTATTTGGCTTTTGATCTATGACTTCCTTGTTCATGGATCATAATTCCTTGGGTTGGTCAGTGTGTTAATTAGAAAGGTTATGATAACCATATTTTTGGTGTGCTTCCTTGACTGATGCTTTGGTATATGAAATAGGCAAATGAATCTGAGATCCCTCTGTTACATGATTACAAAGGTACTATACAGGACACTGCCGCCTTGGTTGAGGTACTTTATTATTGCTTGATAGTTGAATGAATAATTCGTATGTTCATCTGTATCTTAATGGATTGTTTTAGACTTGTTATGATTCTAATTCTCATATGATTCTAAGGAAGAAAGACGTTTATTATATGTTGCAATGACTCGTGCTCGGCAAAAGCTTTTTATTCTCTATGTTATGATGGACTCAAACTGGCAGGTTTGTCTTGCATAACTTTCAACTCAGATATACTTTTTTGTTGGATTTTACTAATTTTGTGTGTTTGTAGATGCTTCAACCTTCACGGTTTTTGAAAGAAATCCCCCGTCATCTTCTAGATGTCCAGGTATGTCATGCTGCCTTTTTTAAGCTATTGTGACTATCAAGTTATCGAATTTTTGTTTGAAATTATTGTTTTAAGGTTTAACTGTTTAAGTAATAGAGTTCATCCCTCCAATAAATCCCCTAATTATTATATATATTATAGGAAACTACTCACGTGATAACAATGCGCTATTGTGAGAAATGAGAACACTTAGTATAGACTACTTGATATTGATTCAATGGTTAAGATTAAAAGATACATGCACATGACTATCATGTGACCAATAACTAACTTTTAATCCTAACCATCCATGATTGTTTGTAAGGCCCAGATCTGTTGTTCTCACAATTTTTATATGAGAACTGTTCTCACTTGAGTAGCTCCCTATATATATATATATATGGCTATGACACTTATCAAGATTGTGAAATATTTTATCTGGAATTGTTGTCTCCACTTGTCAAAATCAAGAATTTAAGTATACTTGCATAGGAAAATAAACTCAACTCAAATTCTTGACTTTTTAAACTTCAACAGTAATACTTTAAAAACATATCCTAGTGCCCAAACATAGAAGAACATCCATAATTTATTTTCAATATTCCAACTCCATGTTAAGCAAATAGAGAAATCGATAATCAATAATTAAATATTATACTGACTCTGAACATCTGCCTCATGTTTAAACCCAATAAGAGACCAACTTCCAATGGCATTTTTTCTCATCAAAGCTTTTCAAATAGTTAATTGCACCTGCATAGAAGTTTTCCTTACCTGCTTGAGTTTCAAAATTGCTTGAGGGAAACACTTGTAACAATTTTTCACTTCTATTAGAAAAGAGATACAATTTAAACTAGTTTAAAATCCCTAACTAATAGGGATATCATATATTTCGTATACTATGCATTCCTAACAGATATTGTCCACTGTTAAAGTATGTTATATGTTATGAGTATGACAGCTGTAATTTCAGTTAAGCTTACAGTTAGAGACAGCTGTAACATTTGTCATATGGTTAGTTATGCAGTTAGTTAGGACTTAGGACTTAGGATTCTAGTTAATTGAGATAGTTCTAACTCAACTGTACAAAAGTTAAAACCTTGAATCGGTTTTCAATCTCAGTTTTCCAGTTAAAATCAGTTTCAGTTACTATTCTCTCTCCTCACAATTTTCTATGATTTTCTCTGTGATAATGATTTCTAATAATCACTGCCAACAGTTTCATGTTTAGATTAAAAGAGCCAAAATTCTATCTGATAATTGTGAACATATACTTTTATAACTAAAACGAGTGAGCCTTTATCTGGAATTCAGTTTATGGATTGTATCTAAGTAGACCATATTCTAAAATGTTCCCTTCTGTTCCACAATGTAATGCTGCATTTTCTTCCTAGCATGTACCTAAGTTTTGCTAGTGTTGCATTTATGATCAACTATGTATAGATATGCAATCAGTGAATAGTATGTTTATGTAGGGTGAAACATATATACAAAAACCACAAATGAAGCAAGTAGATCTTAAAAAGGAAACTGCCAAGTGTACAATGAAAGAGCAAGAAGCAGATGTGGTCCCTATGCCCAATGACTTGCTCAATAATGATTTTAGTGAGGCTTCCAACGAGCTTGCAGAAGTTGCAGAGGCATACAATGGCAGTAATTTCATAAGAAGGTCTGGATCCTTATGGTGATAGTTATATTATGATTATTGGTTACTGATCTAATCAGTAATTGATTTTAATCATTACATGTTAATGTTTTACAGATTTAGTGTCGAGGAGAGATCTGTTGTTTCCCATTTATTTCACCAGTGGGCCAAAAAGAAAGCATTTCAGGATGCAAAGAGGTTGCTTGACAAGGTGACTGTATATCTAAAGTAAAAAGTGCTATGAACTTGTTGCATTGAAATATATGTTGAAGTTATTCTGTAAAAATATCATTCACATTTCTTATTGGATACAATTATCTTAGTAATTTGAACTTGCAAGGAAAGAGCTATCAAAGATATATAGAGACATTAGTGAGCCATGAATACACTTCATATGCAAAAGCATAATATTGAAGTAAGCAAAGTTTCCAAGAGGCACATAATAAAAAAAAACTTTAGAGGAGAGGAAGATATTGTTTTCCCTGAGGGCTGTTCTCTAAATTCTCAGAACGCATTAACCTAATATTAGTAATTTTTGTTTTTGGCCAATGATAGTCCTTCTTCCATAAACCAAAACTAGAGTGTCTTGAAGTTGTCCTCTTCTATATTATCTTTTCATCTTCTGAAAATTAAGGTTGCAGTAGTGATACTTTATGATACGAAATGTTGGACTGTAAATTGCTTTCAAGAGCATAAGATAAGTGTGGCAGAGATGAGAATATTGTGTTGGATGAGCTAATGTACAAGAAAAGGTCAGATCAAGAATGAATGTATTAGAGGACTAGTAGGAATTTATGCCTATTGAAGAAAAAATGCTAGACTTGCATATAAGATGGTTTGGATGTGTGATAAGAAGACTCGTAGAAGCCTCAGTTCGAAAAGTTGATCAGATGGAGGATAGGCCGATAATTATAGAGAAAGACCGAGGAAAACATTAGGTGAAACATTATAAGAAGATTTGGACATAATGTGTAAGATTTGAGTTTTTTTATTTCTATGGTAGACTTGTAGAGGGATTGACATTGTACCGCTCTATCTCCTAGCATAGTTGTTTCTCTTTCTTTTGTTCTTTGTGAGGATGTGTTATCTTCTTTTCTTGTACTATTCTCTTTATTTATAAAAACAATATGGTGAACACAAATGAGTCATGTTGTTTGATATTTAATTGCCCGCACCTAGCCTAAAAAAGCATTTGGTGGTTGTTCTTTTCTAAAAATTAAGGCATTGGTGCATGAGAGGTAGCAAATCAACGGGGTCATGAATCCTTCAAAAACCAAAGAGAAAATTGTGAAGACTATGGCAAAAGATGTAAAGAGAGGGGTCTAAAGTTCCTTTGTATATTTGACAGAAGTCCCTCTACAAAAGTTCATTTGATGAAGTACACAACTAAGAGAGACAATTTTATCCCAGGAAATACCTCTTTTGTACTTGTCATGGAGGTTCTTCCAAAAGCTTAAGCTTTCAGGTGAAAACAATTTGTTTTTTATCTCTAACACGCATACTCATGCAAGAGACCTTTGGGCTTTAAGTGTGGACAATGGGCAGGTCCATCTTTACAACATCCAAACCTTAATCTCACTAAGTAGGGTCGGCTACATAGATCGAACAATGTCATAATGCTATATCACACATCATTGTTTACCATGTGCTAAAGTTCAACTCTTATTTAGAAGGGTGAGGGCAGCAAGAATCAAATGCTAGACTTGGTTATAGAGGCTTTGTTACCATGTTACAAACCAACTCTCCTATAAGCTTAAGTTGTTAGGTGTTGACATGTGAATAATTTTATTTAACTATGCTAGCACTAGTTTTTCAAACAGAAGTGCTGGAGCCCAATAATTAGAGGTAGGCTTATATGGTTTTCATAATGTTGAAGACCATGTGCACAGTGAACTGATTAAGTTCCTACATGTTGATTTCAAGGAAATAGTGCTCGTTATGCCGTTAACTCATTAAGTAGCTCTCTTAATATTATTAGAATATATTTTCATTATATTGTATCTTGAAAGTTAAATATTTTCGGGGGAGATTGGTAAATGAGTTATTTTACAGATATTTGCATTATGAATTTCAGGACTTCTCAAAATAATTATTGTGGGATGCACAGCATAAATATAATTAGATTAGCTTTGGTAACTAATTTTTTTTCATATTGGATGTACAGGTTGGTTTTGTAATTGATGAACGTCTTAGGCAGAAGAAAAACAAACACAAGGTCTAGCAATATCTTTATCTTTCGGGCTTCTAGTTATTAACTGCCTATCATTTGCTTTATCTATTTATTTCACACATCTAACTTCAGTTATGTATCTGTGGAATGCTTCTTTGGGTTGCATTCATGCATTCTCGGATACATACTATTAACTTGGAGTTAAAATGGATTAGCTTATTAATGTTCAGTTTGTCTTGAACAATTCCAAGTTTTTAAATGCATTAGACTTGAAATTGATAGAGAGTTGCTTAAGATTACAATGAATAAGGGTTTGGTACTTTGGCACATGTCTGATCTACATACTCTTTTCTCAAGCATCTTCCAGAAAGTAGACAAATAATTTTATTTATGTGTTGGTATATTGCAATCAACTGTTTTCCTCACATTAATTGCAAATTTAGGATTTGTTGAATACACTGAAGTCTTGCTTAAGCTGTGACGAAGCGTTTGAGTATGCTCAATATGTAAGTGCCTTTAGATGTTGCTGAAACCAAATGTAGTTTCGTTTATAAGATACTAGGAGCTTTTAAAGAAATGAAACTCCTATTATATCTTATTTGCTGTCTAATTTATTTCCTTCTAGATTTTGAGATGGGAGCAGATTCCTGCTGATAAACGTGCTCATCTTATGAGGGAAAAACAGGTATGCTGTATTTTTGCTACAATATTGGCGTTGTTATTGTTTTAGGGGTCTTATGTTAGTAAAATATGGTCATTGGTATAAATAGGCGCTAGTAGGTTGAACCATACAACACAACAAAAATAATCATATATCAATTTTCAAAGTTTCTCCATTTCTCCTTTTTCAGCTGATCCCTGTAATTTGAGCAAGATCCTTTCACTAATGATCATAATAAATAAATATGCACCTATCTCTTAGTAGGATGGTTTACATAAAACTTTTGGGGTGTTGACAATTGACATATCAACGTAGCAAGGCATGAATTTTCCTGTTAGTTTTGATATTGAAGATGAGACTTGAGAGTATATTTTGCACTTTTCAGGAACATTTCCTGAAACTAAGGATTGAGAATGCAATGGGCTCATCAGCAGCAACTGACAAGCAGGTGGGAATTCTTGGGCATGTTATATCTTTTCTTTTTAAAAAAATTGTTCATTCTTAAGGTATATGGTTAATGGAAGTTCAAATTAAAGTTATTCACCCTAAGAAAGTTGATAGAAGTACAAAATTTATGCTATTCAATGTGATTTATTTGGTTCAAGAGTTTGGAGAATTACAGAACATGTAAAGGTCTCATAAATTATTCAAATTTGCTTTCTACACTTTTTATTATGAATAAAAAAATAGTGAAATTTTCTGTAAAAAAATTGAGTAATTCTATTAGTGTTTTAAATTACAATGATGGTAACATTGCCTTTTCCACAGTTGCTGGAAAATGTGCCAATGTGGTCGCAATACTGTTGGAGACTCTCAAACCTGCAATATTGTGGTTACAGTTGTAGTTCGACCACAAATACAATTTAAAATACTGAATTGTCATAGATACCTTGCCTCTTGAGATTCATGCTTTGTATGTATTTACTTAATTATAGACATAACTTATATTTGTTGACAATGATGATAAGAAGCATTGTGCTTTTTTGTAGGCTTGGAAATGCTAATAACGTATTAATTGTTTTGCAGATATCTTATTTGAAAAAATTGGGTTGCACCGAAATTCCTACATCACGTCTTCATGCGTCTCATCTTATTGAGCAATACAAATCTTTGTAGTCACAGGGTCGTTTTATTCCTCTTCCAGCCCTTATTATTTTAATCTTATTCAATGTTCCAGTATATTTCAAAGGTAAAGTTACTTTTTTTTTTTTTTTTGTATTATCAAGAGTATCCTTTCAACCTATGAATAAGGAATTGGTCCCTTTTAGGGTGCTTTGCAATCTAGTCGGTAGTCACTTCTGTTTTCTTCAACTACTCAATACAAAGTTATTATACCTCTTTTGAATTGAAATATTTCATTGGAGAGATAAGAGATTGTTTCATTTCACCAAACAGATTGTTGTGTAGTAATGTAGCTACGGAATTACTAGTTCTCCTCTAGTTGTTTTTCAATAATTTTGTGTAAAAATGAACGATTAAGATGTTGACACATTTATCTAAAGCAAAGATGCATTGCGAATTTTTCTATCTTGCTTCTCACTACTTTTGTGAACTCCACTATTTAATTTTACTGTAATATTTTCCAGTTGTCGAAATTGTGAATAGTAATACATTTCACATGGGCTGTACATATTTTTTTCCTAATTCAATTTAGATCTCTCTTTATTAACAATTAGTACATTCTGATTTCTCTTTGTCGTAGTTCTTGTCATTGTTAAGAAAAATGAGATAAATTCCTAAATACGAAAAATCCAGAGCTTAAGCTAATATTGTTTAGTTCTTATAGGATTATTGGACAAAGGTGTAGATTCGGTAAGCAACATCAACCCTGTATTGTAAATGACACCGATTATTTGGAGTATATTTTAAATGAGTGTTATAATCAATGTTGTGAAATCTGAGAGATTCTATATTAAGTTTAACTTATTAATTTATATTGAAGTAACATTTCTTTATTTTTTTTCGAATAGAAGTAAAATAAAATATTCGAGTAGTATTTAATTTTTTATAAAATTATATGAATCATTCTATTTATTTTATAGGTTATTGCAGTTTAACTGAATTTAACATGATCAATCTGTCTGATCTGGTTCTGATAACATTGGTTCTAATGTAAACATATAATATATTAAAAATCACTTGCACTTTTAATGTATTTAAAATTATTATTTTTGAATTATAATTATAATTGTTTATTAAACACCCTTAGATACTACTTAACATTCCCTTATTTTTATTTCTAGTACCAAAGCAAACCCTTCATGCAATTAGGGGTGAGTTTGGGTAAAGACTTGTTCCTTACCTGATTATAAATGTTGGTTGGGTTATTTCTTTGAATCCAAATCTGACCTTAGATTTAAAGACTAACCCGACTTCAAATGTCGTTTGTGTCAAATATTGAACCTGTGAAATGATATATATATATATATATACAAATATTTTGTTAATCATTTATATATCTATATATGATGAAAAATTAGAGAATCAATGATACATCAGCCAAAAAGATGTTATAACTTTGTGTTTCATTCAGGTTCCACGAAACATCATATTCGCCCATAACTGCCTAGGTCTCAGTCAAACATCAAGCAAGAGAGTCCAACTTGTACAATTGTTAATCATGTCCGGATAGTTGGCCTAGCCAGGTAAAGAACAGCATTGACATGGCAGGCCCTCGTCAACATTATACAGGATCACAAACCTTTATAATAGGATTGTCACATCATCTAAACATGATTGTCACGCCGCCTGCACAAATAAAGGCCTATATTATACATTTTGCCACACCCTTTGTGCCTTAAAAATCCTAAGAATACTATTGATTAGGATTCAAGTTTGGTAATATAAGTCAAGTATTAAGGTTCATCTCTCGGTTCCTCAACAATCTACCTAAAATGTATGATTATATAGCTAGTACTCCACACAAGTTTGATCTCTAAAACACAATACAATATTTTAGAAAAATCATCCTCTTTGTCAAAGGCAACAGTTTTGTAATTGTGATAGTCTAAGACATTGTCTTTTCTTTAGGCCACCATTTTTTTATTTTTGGAAACACTTTTTTAAAAATGGTTTCTAATTTTAAAATAGGCAACAATTTTCCTTGGTCATTAACACCAACAGTTAAAAGTTGTTACCTATATGAAAAGTGAAAATTATCGTTGTTGGTCATTTAGTACGACTTTAAAACTATGGTCATTTTCCATATAGGCAACAACATGAAAATCATTGTGTTTGATAATTTAAAATAGACAACGATCTTCCTTCATCGTTAATACCAATGGTTAAAAATTATTGCAAATGTGAAAAATGTTGTCTTTTATAATTTAGTACGACTTTAAAACCGCGGCAAAAAATTATGGTCTTACAATACATTTTTTATTATCAAAATGAGATATTTATTTAATCAACTGCTTAAGAACACTGTTGTCATAATATTACACAGAATTCTTTAATCATGCATTTTTTATGTCAAACATCACATTCAACATATAGCAAATATGATAAAATACAACCAATTCTCAGAAAGTATAGGTTTGAAGGCTAGTCCCACAAAATGCAAAGTCTACTTTGGGGGATTGACCTACAACTCCAAGAAGCAATCCAACATGCTACAGGTTTCACAGCGGGGACACTCCCCTTCAAATACCTTGGTGTTCCCCTCGACAGTAAGAAAATGACAGTGAATCAATGCTCTCCTTTAATTGAAAAAATCACAACAAGACTGAAGCACTGGAGCACAAAGCTTCTCAGCTATGCAGGTAGGCTGCAATTGATAAGGAGCGTGCTATTCTCCATAGCAAAATACTGGATGCAAGTTTTCCCACTACCAAAAAAAGTCCTTTCACACTTAGAAACCAAGTGTAGGATTTTTTTGTGGAGTGACAGGGATGATAATAATAGAAAGGCTCCTCTAGCTTGGAGTAAGGTTTGTGACCCAAGCAAGTTGGGGGCTTGAACATCATAGCTCTCACAGACTGGAATAAGGCCACTATAGCTAAATTGCTTTGGCACCTAGCTTCTAAATCAGATAAGCTTTGGCTCAAATGGGTTCATACCTACTACCTGAAGGATGCAGATCTCAGAACATACAGAGTAAGTTCAAACTGCTCCTGGATTCTAAAATCCATACTTAAGCACATGACTGATATAATGCAATCCCTGAGCTGGTTTGAAGCTACTGTGAATGGAAAATTTAGCAGTAAAAGGATATACATGGAACTTAGGGGCCCAAAACAACAGGTGAGTTGGAAGAAAATTTTCTACGGCAACACTGCAAGACCTCGGGCTCACTTCACATTATGGATGGGGTGCCATGACAGGTTACCCACCAAAGATAAACTGCACAAATTTGGGATTTGGACAGATGGTAATTGTGCTTTTTGTGACCTCATGGAGTCAATTGAACATCTACTATTTCTTTGTGCCCACACGTCAAGAATATGGACATATGTGCTAAGATGGATGGAAAATAACCACACACCAGGAGGATGAACGGTTGAACTTCAGTGGATTGAACAACAAACAAGAGGGAAGAGCATGAAATGCAAACTGATGAAGATCTCCATTGTTGAAACCGTGTATACAATCTGGAATCTGAGGAATGTTTGTCTCTTTCAAAAACAAAATAATAATTTAGACATTGGGCCTTGTGTTATTAGAACAATTTGTGATAGAGTTACGGTGCATAATGGGCTGAAATTGTACTGTGATAAACTCAACACCAATTGATTATAGGGACCATTCTAGTCATTTAGTGTAATAGCCTGGATTGATTGATCGACTTATACTTAACCATTTTGGTAATAGAATTTTCTTCTTGTTCTAAAAAAATGATAAAAGTACTTGAAACATAAATTAAAGATTCATATAATTATGTATTTTTTTGTCTGGAGAATATCGCTTATGTATCCATTACTGGTTAACAAGATCTAAACTCTTAAAAGATTTTATTTCCCTAAACAAACACACTTAAATAGCACAAATTTCAAACTGCCAAAGTAGTTTAGCTATAAACTCCTTGACAGATTCTTCACAAGAAGAACTTCAAGTTCTGCAGGAGGCACCTAGCAATACAATGAATGATACACATAAATATTGGAGAAACTAAACTACCATTATCTTTAATGAAGAGAACTCAACCAATTATTGAGAACGATGTTAAATTATACAAATAAGATCGGGTTTGAATTGAAATCTGGAAAAGCTCCTTGCAAACCATAGTTTCTTAGACTTCTGATAAGTAAAAGAGGAAACATTCGCTCAAAAAAAACAAAATGACTCATAGTCAATTCAAGTTTCAAATCCTAGCTCTATATTCTATAGATTTGAATATGTTTTGACCATAAACGAATTGATATTGTTTGAAAGGAATTACAGTGTTTACATATGTATCTTTTTATTTTTATTAGAAGTTGGCATTCCAAAAAAAAAAATTGCAAAGGTCTCAAGCCTTTTATTTGGAAGTATTGGAAAAAGGCTACTTGAAACGCTTAATATCATCATGATCATTTCTAATAATCACAATAAAACCTCGACATAGACAAGAAGATAAATACATTAACAGGGGGAGAAATGCCTATAGAATACAAATTGATCATTTTCACTACAAATTGTACCAAACTTTTGGACAATAGGGCTAAACTTGTTGAACCATACTTGAGAAGACTAATTAAGACCCAATGAAGACTTGTGAAATTGATAGAGAAATTCATGAGACTCACCAGGAGCAACAAAACTAGTTGGTTGCTCCATGTAAACTTTTACCAATTTTTAACGAAGAAAAACCTTTCTGATGGCCAATTGATGTGAGGTCATGCACACATGGCTTCCATAGACAAGAAGAGACGGAAAGAAGACATTTTTGTAATTGGGAAGAACGTCTCACATGAGTCAAGAAAAGACCCATTGTAGATTTTTGAGATAGAAGAGGGCCGAGTTTTCAAAGTGTGATTGGATTTTAAATCTATCATCTCTTCCATCAAATCCTGGTACCACCATGGATGAGAAAATGCTTCGTATCAGTTTTAGGGATAGAAACAAAGGAAAGCATATGCGCAAAAGCGTAATGGGATAAATATAAAAGATGAGATGAGGGTTACGAGTAGAGTGTATATCTTTACGAACAATTATGGACAACACAACGAAAGATATAAGTGGATTAGAAGCAAGTACAAATGATTGAACGAGAGTGGAATCACTTACGTGGGTGTCACTGGTAAACAATAATAGGTCGAGGAGTATGGGGACATAGTCCATGTTGATGATATTGGTGACATCGATAGCACCATTAACTTTAGTGGTATCTGAGTTATAAAGTCATAGAGGTATTGAAGTAAAGAGTATCCTCGAAGAAGATGACATCAACTAACATATAGAACCATGAGTGGAAGGATTATACCACCGATAAATATACATTTGATTTGCAAAAGCTAACAACTTATCCTAACGTGGAGATAAGTCATGTACAAAACATGTAGAGCCAAAAAACATGGAGGAACTTGGAAATAATAAGGAATAAGGTACTTTATTATTCAAATCAAAAGATGACATACCATTAATTAAGAAAAGAAAATTAATAATTGCATCACCTCAAAAATTTAAAAGTGCGTTAGCATTTTGTAAAAGAGTTCTCTCAGTTTCAATGATGTAACGATGTTTATGCTATGCAATACCATTTTGTTGTTGTATGAGGGTAAGTAAATTGATGGATCATGCCACAAGAAATTATAAATTATTGAGGAAAGCAGGACAAATATTCATTTACGTTGTCACTTTGGAAATAATGGGCCATGTGATTCAACTCATGTGCTAGTCATATGTCTAGTACTTTAACCCTGTATAGTGTAGTTATTAGTGAAGATTATAAAACAATTAAAAATATGAGTGAGTTGACTAACCAATAACAAATTGAAGAAATAGCCTAAATATCAATAATACAAATTTTAAATTTAAGAAGTGGAAGGTAACTTAATCGACTTTATAGTCATTAGCAAGAGTGACGTAATGCCATATTTTGAGTTGTGGTAATTGTGAGAAAAGAGAGACGTCATAACTACATGATTTGAAGCTCTGAAATACATTATTCATGATCCAATAGAAGATGATTGATGGAGACAAATTATAGAATTACTAGTATAAGTCACATTGGTTGAAGAGGATAAGGCCTACTGTATTGCCTTGAACCATGGAAAGTAATTGTATTATTAGACAAAACAATCTAATGCACTCGTCTAGATCTAATACCACAAACATGACCAAACAAAGGTATGTACAAAGTAGTGATTGGCTAGTCAAAACAACCCTTAAAACAACGTATGATTTCCACGCATCATCGATGGTTCTATGAGGTTGGTTCAATCACTAGAAGATTTGGGGATGAGTGCCCATGAACAACCATAAGAGTGGCTAGACAACATATTTGCTCTGAGATTATCTACATAGAAATTTCTCTTCGACCAACGAACCAGCCTTGAAAGTGGCTGATTGATAGGACAACTAGGGCAATATAAGAACTAGGGTTTAATTTATGAGGGCTACAGGATGTGAACTCTAATACCAACTTCAGAGGGACAAATTATTTATATGATTTTTTTTTTGGTATCCCCCACCATTTTGGGTAAAGAACTAATCCCTTTCGGGGTTTGTGATTGTTTCTCCCAACAAATGTCACTCCCAAAAATCGAACCATCAACCTTAAAGATCCAGTGAGGTCTTACACCACTAGAACATCTTGTTGGTATTTATATCTGAATTGTTTGAGTATATTGTGCATTCAACCCTTTTATGTTTACGTAAGATAATCTTTATCCTTATGGAACAAAATCATAAGAAATAATTACAAGATATGATTCACAAATCATATAGACAAACCTAATCATCTAATAAATCTCAGGAATATCACTTTCATTATAAATTCAATAAAAAATGTAGAACCAATGGTGAAATTAATATAGAATCAGGTTCCCTTTTAATCCAAACATAAAACGGATGCCTTGTAACCTAAGAAACAATAGTTCCGGGAGAGAGTTATCCCCCTCAAACCCCAATCAACTTCAAAGCCCAGGAATAGATTCAAGATTTAACTTTTCTGAGGAAGATTCAGAATTCTTTTTCTCTACCAATTCTGGTTTTGTCATGCCATCAAGAGCTTGCAGGTATGTAGAAGCAGTGGTATTAGATGGTGGGCATGGATTGCTTATTCTGCTGGCAAGGAAGCGGCGGATTAGACCCCTAAGAAATGGAGCCATGGTTTCTGGCTCATGTTCCAAGTAATACATGATCCCTCCCATACAGAGAGAGAACAAGAACACCTGGTACCAGTTGAAGGAGATGACAGTATCAATAAACCTTGTATATATAACACTAGAACTTGGTTCCTTTTACAGTTTACTATTCGTATTCCTAGTTCTTCAATCCCCTTTCATAAACTCTCACATCATCTAATTATATAGATGAATATAAGAACTAACAGAAACATCAAAAGAAGCCTCAACAGTAAAACTGACTTTCATTTCCTAGCAACAAAGGTTGTCACTGAGTTTTAGAAGCACATAAGCACATTTTGGGTAGTGTTTAAAACAAAAAAGGATCAGAGAAGTGAATCTGTAAATTTAGCACAAAGTAACTTTACCTCAGCATTCCTAAGATCTGGAAGTAGGTGCCTATTAACCGAGATATACCATAATGAATCTACTGCTCGGGGAAGAACATATAAAGCTAGCTCACCACGCCTTGCTTTTTTCTCCAATAGCACTGAAAGGGCAGCTACTCCCCCTGCTATCCAATATACAAGTTTGTGATCTCTCGGAGCAACTTTTCTATGTAAACATATGACTGCCTGCAAAACCAGAAAGACATTCAGAACATGAATGATATATTTATTAAATAGAAATGTAAATATAACTAAGACAATAAAAATAAACAACAAATATCCACCTGAAAGATTCCAACAAAAGCAGACAAAAAAGATGTTGAACGAATAGCGCCTTTAATGGCAAACCAGCATGTCCGGAAAGGAGCAGAAGTGAACTGCAAATACAATCATCATCAGTAAAATAAAATGTCCATAACAACAATGGCAATGGCAATGACAAAAGTTATAGCACTAGCAGAAATAGAAGCAACTAGCAAGGGGCATTGGTGGATGTAGACCAAAGGCAATACACATATAACCAATTATCAGGGTAATAATCTTATTCAAGGTACAAAAACAATTCATCTTAGAATTGTTTTTAACTTTTGTCCTTCGGTTGCTATTCTTAGGACCTAGAAAATAACTGAAAATAGCATAAAATCATTACTTTCCAATAAGTGATACTATATATAGTACGAAAAAACTTCAAATTAATTGGTTTCAAAACATGTCCGGGTAATTTGAAGCAACTCACTCACAACTAAGTCATACTGGATAAAGTCAACTTCTCTCACCCACATCATTCATATGCATCGGTAGAAGTGCTTTTCGTAGCAACAAGCATTATTCTTTTCAACATCCATGGAACTGGACTATTAGAATTTTATTTCTAATATACACACACAATACAATATAATTGGATTGAGAGTTCCAGTTCTAATTTCAAGGCTCAACACCAAAGCCTAATTCCATATGTCAAACAGCACCTAAGAAACTTTCACTGAAAAAGATACGGTCAACTACATGGTAGTTTCTGACAAGATATTTGATCAAGATTTACGATAGCAATCTTCCAGAGTACATAGAAAGGACACTTCCCATAAACGCTTCTAAAATATGGGCATGCTCCCTTCACACAAGCTTGCTTTAATTATTTATTTTTTTGCTTATCTAACATATATGCATTTGATTTTATGCTACACTAATAACAAAAATAATTTGGTAAGGGAATACCTTCTGCAGATGCAGGACAACAAACGGCACAAAGGTCAAAGAGAAGTAAAGTGGGAATGTCTTCTTGAACGTTGCTGATGTTGCTTTTCCTTGGTGAGCTAAACATGAGTTAGTTCCTGGATGAATAATGGAACAAGGAATAATGGAGGGGAATTCTTCCAACTTTACGAAGTCAGGTTTTCCTATGCGAGATAAGTAAGCATGCAGCGAAGCAACATCAACTGGATAACATCTACAACTATCCCTTACAGCCTTGTATACAGGCTCTGCAACTGGCCCTGTCTTTTGAATGAAGTCTTGATAGGCTTTCGGCAAGCTCTCAGGACGCATTACAAAGGCATACATAACCTGAAATAATATTGTACTGATAAAAGTCATATAACCATGAGATGATAAGAAATAATTATTTGGAACATAACAGTAGATAGGAAGGTATACATAAAAGTCTTAAGATGTACAAGTCACAAGAAAACCATAATAAACAGCCACAGGCCTTTTCTTTTTCCATTTAGTTACTGCCAATCCTAATAATCGGGTTCTTTCAATAGACAACTTAGTAACTCACCTAGACAGTTGATTGATTAAAAGGCAACCTAAATGTCTGGAGAAGTCAATAGATCAGTAACTTGAGTCCAATATTTTTAATTCAGAAAGATTACAAGGTATTTTGATTTGGATTTGTAAGAAAGAAGAAACTGTAAACTATATTCTGATTTACAAATCAATACAGCAAGGAGGTGAATATATTTAAAAAGATGGGTGTTTTTCCTATTTTTGGTTTAAAATAAAATAAATTTATTAAGATGGCATCACTGCTCTAAACTACTGCCGATACTAGCTAATATAATTTTAGCATACAAAATAGAATAAACATTCCTTCATGGCTTGTCAAGGCTATTTATAAAATTATTTCCCCCGAGTTTTATGGCTGATATGCTGATACCAATTATCAGACAAATAAAGATAACAAGGAAGATAGGTTAAAAATAATATCCCAGCAAGAAAATTAAGAATGAGATTTGAATACCTGCGCACAAGCTAGGGCAAACAGCAAAGAATCTCCATGTCTCCAATGACTTCCCCAAAGGTGAAACTTGTTCTTTGATTTTGCTGAGTTATATGCACACTGATATATAAGAATGTGTATTAGACTGGTGTATGCAGAACATTTTGCCGAGACTAAAAATGTTAGATACATCCATCACAATCAGAATTCCCAGAAATTGTTCCAGGGATATGCTTTCAAGTACCTGGGCTAGCCTAGCCAACAGATATAAAGCCAGTGTGCGCCTCCTATTTTTATCATTTAATGCAAGAATTGAGAAACCAGCAACTGAACCTGCTAAAATTCTGCTCCATCATCCACTTAAACAAAATCATAAATAAGCAAGGTGTGCAAATGTCAACAGCATAAAACAATATCCAAGCATATATACAGCAAAAAAAAATCTAGAAGAACAAAAGGTTAACTGAGAAGCTATAAAAACAAATCAAGATGACAGTTTTTGTTGCAACTTACGCATTCATCGGAGTCTCTTTCTTTCTCAACTTTCGCAGCAAACATCTAAGTGCGTGATAAGATCCGGTGAAACCACCAAAAAGTAAACCAATACGGCACGCTTCTTCCCTCACAATCAGATCTTTTTCTGAAACAAGTTGCTGGAAAACAAAATACATATACATCCTCATATGATCTCTTCAACTTGTATTAAAGCAAAAACAAACATAAAATACATAATAACCAACACATTCATGCAACACACATATTATTACCTAATAACAAGTGAAAGCTAAAAAGCTTCAAGTAACCAACCAAGCCACCCAAAACTATTAACAACAGAAGAATTTACCGAACCGGATAATACCCCGCCAAATCAATTTATACAAAATAAATAAAAACAACAACAACTTCAAATGTGCAATTACTTGAAGGATTTCATTGTGATGTACCTGTACATGTTTTTTACACTATTAATCAATTGTGCATTACCACATTGTTAAAAATGTTAGACTCTTGAAATAACTACCTGTCACATTTGGCAACAATTAAATCTGACATTGCATCAAAATTAAACTTGCACTTTAAATTGTTCCACAAAATCCCTATTTCTGTTGTCTTATATTCGAATTTAAATTTTATTTCAATCAAAACTTAAACTAACTTCAAAACGAAAAAATATTAAACTAAATTTTAGAAGAAAAATATTTTCTGTTAAACACACAAATGGCAATTATTTATCTAATTGCCACATTTTTTTATACTACCAAGGTCTCTCCTTACTAAGGAACTAGTCTCTTTCAGTCTTTCAGGATGCGTGGTTGCCCCTCTCAACAAGTGTAGCTTACGGGAATCGAACATTTAATCTTTTATATATAGTTGGGTTGTGTAACAGCTAGACCAAGGCTTGGTTGGTAAGACACATTTAATATTAAAGGATGAAATGAATGCTGTAAAAAATACGAACCCCAAATCCATTTGAATTTCACGATCGACTAACCTTGAGATCAAGGAGAGAGGAGTAGGAATGTCCACGAGCAAGCTTGAACGCGCGAAGAAGAATCCCGATTCCGACGCGGACGCCATAGGAGAGGAGAAAGGTTTGACAGAGGTTGCCAATGGCATGAGCAACACATGACTCGTCGGGGCTATGATCGCACGGAGGAGAGTCGAGTTTGTTGTTTTCATGGTGGTGTTGAGCGGCAGCAGCACGACGCTGGCGGAGCTGAAGCTCATGGATTGCGTCGCGGAGGCGCTCCTCGGCCTCGCGAAGGCGGCGGTCGGCGTCGAAGTTGTCGGCGGAGGTAGGAGAGGACGGTGCCATGAAAAAAGCGAGTAACTGTCAGATAGAGAAGAGAGTGTGTTGGTTTGGCATATGAAAATGAGGGAAGTGAAGAAAATTGAATGTTATGTTAAGTTAAATTCATTATCTGATGATCAGTTTGTTAAGGAATGGATCAAAAATCAAATTTATCACTTAGAGTCATATCATTTTTATTTGACAAAAAAAAAAAGAATGTATGTATTGACGTTGAATTTTATACACTAGCAATATGTTATATTTATATACAATAACTATATTATTTATTTATAGTTTCAAAAAATAAATAATAATTATATATAAACTAAGAGTATATAAACTAGTGTGTTGACATGCACTGTCGTGCCTGTCAACCTGCTTTCCTATCATTTGTAATGTATAGTTTGTATTTTATAAATTCAAATATAATTTTTTGCGCTACATTTACGGTTGAATTTATTCAATTGGTATAATATTCAATTTTTTAAATACACTTTTAATATAAGAAGATAATAAGGATAAAATAAGAAAATAATATTATATGATTTTTTGGTAGAAATAAAAAGATATTGATGACAAAATAGAAAACACAAATTACACCATGATGAATGGTTATTTTATGTTTTCCCTTTATTAATAGTATAGATAATACCTTTGTTTTATGTTTTATGTTTTCTTTATGTTATAGTGCCATTTTGGGACTTTCCCCAATTTGAAGAAAGATACATTTGTAGGTAGATGGATAGATTTGAGATGGTTGATTTGATAATCTAAGTGGACTTTCTTACGTGTACATATATTCTAAGGAAATAGTGAAGAGTTGGTAAGGGCAATTTAGGTATGGTCAAATTTAAGTGGACGGTATATACAATGAGAGAAGGATTACATTATCATTGTATTATGTATTATTTATTTTTAATTCATTGACTCTTTTTAAAATAAAAGTAATACAAAGAAATTGTGGATAATGTTATGACTGCATATTATATCATATTATTATTTACTTTTCATATCTAATCATTATTAGCTCTTTAAAAAAATGAATAACAAATGAATGAGGTATGCTAAATCGATTGAGAAACTCATTTAATGGTTGTAGTAATAAGAAGCATGAAAGAAAACTATGCATACACCTGTATCAAGAAAATTGCATTTCTCGATGGGCCTTAAGAGATGGTAAAGAAGAATAGAGAAAAAGACCTATATCATTTATAAATTAATCATTAATACATAAAATATAACTTGGTGACTCTTACTTTTATTATGGTGTATAATTACTATAGGAAAATCTATATAAGAATATATCATTTTCTACCGATATGATGGGGCTTTGGAGTGAGGAAATTTTGGTACTCCCAATCTTTTTATTTTCTCTACCATTCCCAAAAAAATCAATTCATAGATGTGTTATACATAGAAAAGTATAATAATTTACTCTACATCTTAATCATTCATTTTAAAAAATCTAATGGTTCAGTTCTATTTAATAATCTCAATCACTGTATTTTTTTAGAATTAATGGTTAAAATGTGAGGTATGATTTTTAACTTGTTGAATAAGTGGATCCCCTCCCAAAAGATAATTCAATTAGCATTTATACCATTGTTATATGAGGGGAGAAAATATGTAGACACTATATGAGTTTTATATGTTGACAATGTATCATCTACCATTCATATTTAATTTTTATTAATTTTAAAAATATAAATAAATAATAAGTGGTATAGTGAATGTGTATAAATTTTTATATTTTATATATATACATTCCTACTACGAAATTTACAACTTCAATAACTTCAGTCGTTCACCCCTCTTTAATTTTTTTGTTTAAACTCTTCAAACTATCCTACCATCTACTATTAATATGATTCCACCCTTCTTCAATTCATTCAATATCACCCTCTTCTCTCCAAATTAGCATTCACAATCTGGACCCATTTATCCAGTTATGTGTAATATTCGTCTATGACTAATATCAGATAATAAAAATGCATTAAGTACTATATCATGTCTATCCTGAATACAAGCAAGGTGAGCTTGCATGCCACCTTTTATTTATTTATATATATATAATAAAAAAATAAAAGAAGGAAAAAATCTAATAAATTTAAAAATAAAACCAATAATAAAATTATATCACCTTTTTAAATTAGACATAATTAATCTTGAAATAAAATTAGAAAGTACTATGGGAAAATGTAAAATGTAAAATTGACTTTGATAAAGTATGAGTGAGAAAATACAAATATAATATTATAATATGCCTAATGAGTGGTCCACCTTGCTCACCAGAAAAGGTCACTAGCGAAACTTACTATTGACCACAATTTTCATGGCACGCCTACCTAATAACAACAGCAAGGCCTAAAGCTGGAAACAAGTCGAACTGAGTTGAATTAAAGCTCAGTTTTGTTTGATAAGAATTTGTTCAGCTCAAAACTCAACTCGAGTTCGGTATGAATTATTTTTTTAGCTCGAGTTCAACATGGTAAAATTCAAGAACTGTTTGCTTCAACTCGAATTAGTTCATTTGGACAAATCAAATAATTAATTCATTTTTAAATAATGTTACACACGGTATATATATAAATATAACCTTGTTTATATATATATATAGTAATACTAATAAACATAAAAATTGATGTAAACCCAGTTGGGCCTAACATCAATGACGAAGCCCTACGTAGACTAGGAGGGCCCATGACGAGGGCCAAGGCCAAGAAGGCACAAGAAGTACTTAAGAAACTTGTGTGCTCCTTATTGAATACAAGTCCTAATTAGACCAAAGAGGGAGTCATGCCTATCAATTGCATCAGTCATGAGGAAAGCCCAAGTGGAGACCATGACAAGTTTGCTTAGGACACCTAAATAAGTAGGAAGTGTCTTAACCAGCAAGTAGTTTAGGAATTTATTTGAGTTTTGATTCTTATTATGTTCAGTTTACTATGTTGATTCTTAAGTTAGGTCTAATTTATTTTAAGCATTTTATTGTAATTTTTTGTTATGATAGGAGGCACGTGAACAAATGCCCAGTTGTCACAAAACAAGGAGAACAAGTCAAGTTGGGTACAACCTAGTCAAATCTCCAAGGTAGTGTGAATCAAGGAAGGAGTTTGACGTGTGAAGATTGGAGGACAAAGTCGGCTATCACAAAGGAGATTGAAATTTGATTTAGCAAGCATATTACAATTATGAAGATGTCATGATATAATGTTTAAATCCAAGTGGTGGCACGTTTAAGCTAACCAACCAAATTCAAGGCATTTCAAATCCAAAGACGATAGATCAAATCTCAACAAACATGTTAGACCAAAGAACCTCAAGGCTCATGATCAAACCATTTTGACCCTAACACAAGCCATACACCCAAACACAATCCAGTCGAGCCACATACCAATTCATTGGTAATCTTGTGAACTTGTCACACGTTTTTCGCACATAACTTGATTACTTGACTCACTCAAGAATCAAAGGAGAAAATTGAGAGAAAAGTGAGGGAGGGATACACTTAAACACTTTGAGAGAAGTGGGGAGTGCAAACACTAAACACTTTGAGAGATTTTTTAGAAGAATGACATTATGGCTACTCTAGAAGATAGCTCACCCTTGTCCCCCAGGATAGTCGTGCTTCATGATATGACTAACACTCAATTTCAGACACTTCAGAGAGAAATCGAGCAGATGAGAGTCTATGTTGATATGAGGTTGGATGGTGACTCTAGTAGTGATGGAGAACTAAGGAGAAGGAGGAATAGGAGAGGAAGGCATGAGGAGGAAGGCCAAGAGTGAGGATGTTGTGGTGATAAGAGGAGAGATGATAGGCTAGAAGGGGTGAAAATTAAAGTCCCCACATTTATGGGACTGAATAACCCTGATGTTTATCTTGAGTGAGAGTTGAAGATAAAGCAGATCTTTGATTGGCATCATTATAGTGAAGAGAAGAAGGTGAATGTGCCAACCCTCAAGTTCAAGGAATATGCAATGGTCTGGTGGGATCAGTATCAGAAAAAGACGAGGAGATATAGTGATGAGGTTGTTGACACTTGGGAGGAGATGAAGAGAGTCAAGCAGATGAGATTTGTTCCTAGTTCTTACCAGAGAGATGTGCACAACAAACTACAAAGGCTAACTCAAGGAAGCAAATCAGTGGATGATTACTTCAAGGAGATGGAGTTGGCCTTGCTTAGGTCCAACTTTCATGAGGACCGAGAAGCTACAATGGCTCGGTTCCTGCATGGGTTGAGCCTTGAGATCTAGGACATAGTTGAATTGCAACCTTATGTGGAGTTAGATGACCTTATTCAAGAGGCCATCAAGGTGGAGCAACAAATCAAGAAGAAGAAGTCCAGGTACTCCTCTAGTTCAGCATTCAAGTATTCTTCTAATACTTGGAAGGACAAATCTAATAAGGAGGGCAATGCAACAAAGGAGAGTGGTTCTAGTGCTAAGGAGGTTGTGGGGGCAGCCAAGTCTCAAGGAAAACAATTCATGGATCCTAACTAGAGGAGTCGTGACATCAAGTGTTTTAAATGTTTGGGTCACGGTCATATCGCATCTCAGTGCCCTACCAGGAGAACGGTTATGGTCCTCAATGGAATCGTTGAGTCTCAATCAAAGGCATATAGTAAGGAGGATCATGATAGTGATGGAGACATCTTCATGCATAATAGAGATTTACTCATGATAAGAAGACTCCTTGGGAGTCAAGTTCGAGAGCATGGGGGACAATATTTTTCACTCTCGCTGCCTTGTGCAAGATAATGTTTGTATTCTCATTATTAATGCAGGTAATTGTGCTAACGTAGTTAGTACAATATTGGTGACTAAGTTAAAACTTAGCACCAAGGCACACCCAATACCTTAGAGGCTGCAATGGCTAAGTGAGGTTGGGGAGATGGTCGTTAATCAACATATAAAATTGCCTTTTTCCATTGGAAAATATGAGGATGTGGTCCTTTATGATGTGGTCAACATGGAGGCCAGCCATATGCCACTGGGCAGACCATGGCAGTACGATAAGAAAGCCATTCATGATGGTTTTTCTAATAAGTACACTTTTATGCATCACAACCACAAAATAGTCCTATCATCCTTGTCTCCAAAACAAATGTTGATGATCAACGAAGGTTGAAAGAAAATATGGAAAAGGAAAGGAAAGAAAAAGAGGCTGAAACCAAAGACTCTAACAAAGTCAAAAAAATTGAGCAAAAGGGTCACAAAAGGAGCTACTTTGTCATAAAGAGTGAAGTAAATCTGCTTTGATCACAAAGCAGCCTATGTCCTTACTATTGTGCAAGAGCTTTTGTTTGAGCAATGTTGATGTTGATAAGGCTACTATGCCCAAGTTCTTAAAAGATTTTCTGAATGAGTTCAATAATGTGTTCCCTGAGGAAGTCCCTAGTGGTATTCCTCCATTAAGAGGCATAGAACATCACATTGACCTAATTCTTAGTGCATCTTTGCCCACTAGGCCTGCCTATCGGAGTAATCCTCAAGAGACTAATGAAATCCAAAAATAAGTCGAGGAATTTATGCATAAAGGATGGGTCCAAGAAAGTCTTAGCCCATGTGTAGTCACAGTCATCCTAGTCCCAAAGATAAATGGAGCCTGAAGGATGTGCACAAATTGTCGGGCCATGAATAACATCACGGTGAAATATCGACACCCCATTCCTATATTGGATGATCTATTGGAAGAATTACATGGGGCTTGCATCTTTCCAAAAATTGATTTAAAGAGTGGGTGCCATCAAATTCGAATTCAGGAAAGGGATGAGTGGAAAACAACCATCAAAACAAAATATGGATTGTATGAGTGGTTAGTAATGTCTTTTGGTTTAACTAATGCGTCAAGCACATTTATGAGGATGATGAACCACATTTTGAGAGAATTTCTTGGGAAATTCGTTGTGGTATACATCGATGATATCCTCATATACAACAAGAATATTGATGAACATTATGAACACTAGAGAAGTGTTTTGCTTGTATTGAGGAAGGAGAAGTTATATGCCAATTTTGAGAAGTGTAGCTTCTGTGTTGATCATGTGATATTTCTTGGTTTCATTATTAGTGCCAATGGAGTTCAGTAGATCTTGAAAAGATTAAGGCTATCCAAGAATGGTTCACCCTTAAGACCACCACAGATGTGTGAAGCTTTCATAGCTTAGCTAGCTTCTATAGGAGGTTCGTCAAGGATTTCAGTATCTTGGCAGCACCTCTCAATGAATTGGTCAAAATGAATGTGGGATTTCATTGGGGTGATAAACAAGAAGAAGTCTTTCTGAGGCTTAAGGATAAGCTGATCCACACACATATTCTTAGGTTGCAAAACTTTTCAAAATCTGTTGATATAGAATGTGATGATTTGAACGTGGGTATTGGGATTTTTCTAATGCAAGATGGGCATCTGATTGCCTATTTTAGTGAGAAGTTAGGGGGCATGCCCTTAACTATTCCACATATGATAAAGAGCTTTATGCATTAGTAAGAGCCCTACAAACTTGGCAACATTACCTCTTGCTAAAAGAGTTTGTCATTCATAGTGATAAGTCACTCAAGTATTTGAAAGGGCAAGGCAAGCTCAAAAAGAGGCATGACAAATGGGGAGAATTTCTAGAGCAATTTCTCTATGTGGTCAAACACAAAAGGGAAGGCTAATGTAGTGGTCGATGCCTTATCTAAAAGGCATGCCCTAATTGCTACCCTAGAACCAGGCTGATGGGTCTCGAATGTGTGAAGGGCTTGAATGAGCATGACCCCTATTTTGCTGGACCTTATGCCAAGTGCATTACTTCGGCCCATGAGGCTTACTTTAGGCATGAAGGGTTCCTTTTTAATGAAGAGGGGCTAATGGGTCATTTTGGATCCCAAAAGACCCTTGATATATTGCATGATCACTCCTATTGGCCTCTTATAAGGCGTGATGTTCAAATTTTCTATGAAAAGTGCATCATTTGCAAACGAGCTAAGTCCAAGGCCATGCCTCATGGACTATATTCTCCTTTGGGTCCCTGACTCACCCTGGATAGACTTATACATGGATTTTGTGGTTGCTTTACCACGAACACAAAGTGGCAAGGATTCGATTTTTATTGTAGTGGACCGATTCTCCAAGATGGCCCATTTTATACCCTGCAAAAAATTGATGATATTTGTCATATTGCGGGCTTGTTCTTCAAAGAAGTGGTACGACTACATGGCCTACCAAGGAGTATTGTGAGTGATAGGGACGCCAAGTTCCTAAGTCACTATTGGAGAACCCTATGGGTAAGCTTGAGACAAAGCTCTTTTCCACCACATGCCATCCTCAAACGAATGGGCAAACTGATGTGGTGAATAGGACCTTGTCAACCTTGTTGAAGGCCATACAGAAAAAGAACTTGAAGGCTTGGGAAGAGTGTCTTCCCCATGTGGCCTTTGCCTATAACAGGTCCACTCATAGTGCCTACCAAGTATTCACCTTTTGAAATTGATTATGGCTTAAACCCACAAACCCCGTTTGATTTGTTGCCTTTTCCCAGTTCATCACTCTTGAAGCATAAGGATGGCAAGGCAAAGGCGGAGTATGTGATAAAGCTCCATGAAAAGGTGAAAGAACAAATTGAGAAGAGGACAGAAAGCTAGGCTAGATCAGCCAATAAGGGCATAAAGGAGGTGATCTTTGAACCTGGTGACTGAGTCTAGGTTCACATGAGAATAGAGAGGTTCCCCTCTCAAAGAAAATCAAAGCTCCAATCTAGAGGAGATGGCTCATTCCAAGTATTAGAAAGGATAAAAAACAATGCCTACAAGTTGGACCTACCTTATCAGTAGGGTAATATCAGTGCTACTTTAAATGTAGTTGACTTAACCTTTTTTGATATAGGTGATGAAAGACTCATTTGAGGTTGAATTATTTCAAAGAATGATGGGATGATGTAAACCCAATTGGGCCTAACATCAATGAGTAAGCTCTACGTGGACTAGGAGGGCCCATGACCAGGGCCAAGGTCAAGAAGACATAAGAAATACTTAGGCAACTCGTGTGCTCCTTCATGGAGTCAAGTCCTGATTGGGACAAAGAGGAAGTCAGGCCCATCAATTGCATCAGTCATGAGGAAAGCCCAAGTGGAGGCCCAAATGAAGACCATAGCAAGGTGGAAGATCCATCGTGACAAGTTTGCTTAGGACACCTAAGTAAATGGGAAATGTCTTAACCCATAAGTAATTTAGGAATTTATTTGAGTTTTGATTCTTATTATGTTTCGTTTACTATGTTAATTCTTAAGTTAGGTTTAACTTATTTTAAGCATTTAATTGTGTTCTTTTGATTATGATAGGAGACATATGAACAAGGCCAAGTTGGCGCATGACAAGGAGAACAAGTCAAGTTGGGCACGACCTAGTCAAATCTCCAAGGTAGCATGAATCAAGGAAGGAGTTTGACATGTGAAGATTGGAGGACCAAGTCGCCTATCAGAAAGGAGATTGAAATTTGATTTAGCAAGCATATTACAATTATGAAGATGTCTTGAAGATAATGTTTAAATCCAAGTGGTTGCACGTCCAAGCTAACCAACCAAATTCAAGGCATTTCAAATCCAAAGAAGATAGATCAAATCTTAACAAACATGTTAGACCAAAGCACCTCAAGGCTCACGATCAAACCATTTTAACTTGAAGATAGACGTGTGGATTTGGCTAAGATTAATTCAAAACCTTTCAAACTAACTCAAGGAAATTCGGTCAAGGCAATTCACAAATTAAGGCCAATTCAAACTTCCCCAACCGTGAAGGTTTTACCACTTTGTTTAGATAGGAGTTTTTATCTTTTCAAATTTGAATGTTGCTTAATTTTCCTAAGTATTTCTCCTATATGTAATTGTGACCCCCTTTTAATAAAACTAAGGTGATTTTTATTGAAATTAATTCCTTTTGTTAGTGAGTTTTCTCCTAGCTTCTTGGCTGAGCCAAGATTATTGTTCTTATCAAGAGAGTCATTCTCTTGTGGCAAACTTCACAAGGCGTATCAAACATCTCATGTTTGTGGCTCCTTTCCACCTCAGATCCCCCATCCATATTCTTAAACACTCACCAACTTCAACTTCACAATCCATCCACAACACCCCCATACAGTGACCTAATCCAACATCCATACGCCAATTTGTGACCCCATCATGAACACATACCTCAATCTCAAACCCTAGACCTAAACATTATCCCAATCTGTGACCAACTCATAAATCCCCCACATAATAAACTCAACCGAATCAAAGAAAGAACCTTGCACTAAAATTCAAATCAAAGTTAAGGATTTTCACAAGAAACGATCCTTCAACAAAGTCAACTCACCTAGAGGTTGTCATCAAGGTATGTAGTAATAATAAACATAAAAAAGTAGTTTTTATATATATATATATATATATATATATATATATATATATATATATATATATATATATATATATATATATATATATATA
>NC_032012.1:19954129-19987338 GCF_001865875.1 Lupinus angustifolius
ATAATAACAATAAATATAAAAAATAATGTATGAGTCATAATAAACATAAAAATTAGTTTTTATATATATATATATCGAGTCAGTTCATGAACCTAATAGTATAAGGTCTAGATCCCCCAGGATGACCAAAAGGTCAAAGGTTCGATTTCTAAGAGTGACACTTGTTGGGAGGGATAGTCGCACACCTAAAAGGGATTAGTTCATTCCCCAAAAGGTGAAGGAATACCCTTAGTAGTACAGAAAAAACAAGATACCAATACCACATCCTAAGAATTTTCTGAAAGTTAATCACTTTCAAGCCTATCTTTCCAGAAAACAATCACCACTTAAAAACTAACATGAAGAACTGACTTCAGCACCAAACAAACATTTCCTCTGTCTTAGAAGAGTCTAAACTCTGAACTGAGTAGTTTAATGTTTAAAGTTCAAAATAACAAACTACTGAAATTTTTCCATACATAACTGTCTCCACCATTAATATGATTATAAACCTTAACTCCTAGCAGCTAGGAACATACACTGTTCGGTATTGAAGGGATGAACCTATATTCATCCATACCATACATCTGCGGTCTTAATAACAGGTAAGGGCACCCACCAAAAAAAGAAAAAGCAAGGGCAGTTAACTTCTGTTGTGTAAAGAAGATACATGTTCTTGCCCAACCAACTAAAATTATTACAATGGCCAATTAACAACACCTTGTCCTCATCTTATCTTAAACATGTAATCGTCTATTAAACCAAGATTGAGCACTAGTACGGCCGGTATCTTGTGGGTCGTCTATACCTTGGAAACCTTCTGCATGTCAAAATGATTTGGTCATCATATAGCACAAGTAGTACGGTTAATAAATAATGAGCATTTTTTATCAGATCAAAGAAAGAACAATCAAAACCAAATTTCCGTACATGCTAAACAAAGAGTTTTAGTTGTAAGAAATGTAAGCTAAGCTCGTACAGAGAAGAGAGAATTTCACTAAAATGTACAATAGTAACAGTGATCCTTATGTAGGACTGAACTCAAACTGTCAAAAGCTGGCTTCAGTTACAGCAACTAACTAATCTACTACAAAGATATTAGATAAAGGAGAAGCAGGACCAATGGGAACTACAGTCATGTTAGAGGGTGAAGGTGTAGGGGAAACAATAGAAGAGGGAAAACTAGAGACAGTAACAATCTTGTGTGTTAAGAAAATCAGTAGTGAAAATAGAGGATTGAGATGCTTCAGTGCTAGGAGGATCAGAAGTAGAGACCAGTTTAGAAGAAAAAGAAAAGGAATATTCATTAAAAATAACATCTTTTGATACAATAATTTGCCCTCTTTAGTAAGACATTTATAACCTTTGTGAATTAAAATATCCAAGGAATGTACATTCAGAAGATCTAAACTCTAGCTTGCGTTTGTTATAAAGCATAAGATGGGGAAAACAAGCACAACCAAACACTTTGAATGATTAATGATCAAGTATATGCCCAAAAAGTAGAGTGTGTGGTGTTTTATTGGACAAGGAAGAAGGGAGCCTAGTTATAAGATGAACAGCAGCGGTAAGCAAGCATGAGCTAAGAGAGCTAGACCAGTCTCAAATATGTGCCTATGCTTCCTTTCCACGGTTCCTTGTTGATGATATGCGTAAGGACAGGCAACCCTATGACTATGAGTAAAGCCTAGAGTTTGTAAATAAGTAGTGAAGGGTCTGAACTCACCACCCCAAATCACTCTGGACAAATTTGACAGTTCTGTTAAATTGATTTTGAATCATTGAAAGAAAAGTCTTGAAAATAGAAATAGTATTACATTTTTGTTTTAACAGAAAAATCCAAGTGTGTCTAATAGCAGCATCTAAAACAGACAAAAAGCATCTAAATCTAGACTTGAAATACAGGGGAGCAGGACCCCAAAAATCCAAATACAAGAGATCAGTAGGAAAAGAAATCCAAGACAACAAGGAAAAGAAATCCAAAGCATTTTTACTAGATGATTTACAGTGATGTTGACACGCTAGAGATAAGAACAGTAACGTAAAATCACTGAAAATTCATTTGAAGTACTGGTGATAAGAATAGCTTCAATGAATTGACCATAGCAGAAAATTCTATTCGGTCAAATTCGCCACCAGTAATGGGAGTGTAAGAGATGGCAGAGAAGAACGCAGAGGTACAGCAGAGGTTGGAGGTTGAGAATCAGGGGAAGAAGGAAGATCGGTAGTGTTAGCCATGCTGGCGGGAAACCATGTAAGAAATGTACACTAAGCAAGTAAAGAGAAGAGAGAAAAGAGAGAGAGAAAAGAGAATGAAGAACTTCTGATTTCTTATTATGACTGACTAAAATGTACAATAGTAATAGTGATCCTTATATAGGATTGAAGTCCAGCTGGCTTCACTCACAGCAACTAACTAATCTATATTTACAAGCATAGTACTTCTGTTTCTTTAATATGATCCATTTTTAAGTGAATGAAAAGTTTCTTGTAGTATCATACAAAATAAAAGTTCAAAATATTCTGGTTTCCTGATGTGTTGTTATGCCATCATGCCAATAGGGATGTATGTTTAATAGGATGCTTACTCCCTAGCTTAAAAACCACCTATTTTAACCAGAAGTTCTATTTTAGAAAACTAAAGGACCAGAGACCTATCAGCAAAATCCATCTGTCACTTACTAATGTCATAGGCTAGATGTAAAGCACATTTAAAAGCATTTTAGTTTCTAAAACAATTTACACAAACATAACAGAGTCAGACACAAAACAAAGCAACAATCAATCCAAGGTACATTTTTTATTGTTTTCAGTCTGATAGTGACTTACCCAAAACCAGCTGGAGGATAGAAAGGAGGTGGCATGAAAGGCCTTCTACCTCGGAAGCCCATAGGTCTTCTTCCATAATACTGTTTCATTCCAGGGACATTTGTGCGCTTAGCAGACACCTGAAGGAAAAACCAGAATTCAAGTACAGTCAAATGGAAAAGGCAAAGGAAGTGAATGATTCAATTTGCGCATATTATCTGACAATACAGACCTTAAGTTGTCGTCCATGCAATTCTGATTCGTTCAACAGGATAGCATTCTGAACAGCATCAACTTCAACAAACTCTACGTATGCGAATCCTTTTGGCTGACCAAATTTATCTGTCAATATTGTGACTCTGTTCACAGTTCCACATGACTGAAAATGCTGTTGGACTTCCTCAGGTGTACATGCATAATCAACCTGAACCATAATTTGGATTATTAAAACCATTCACTAAATTACAACACTCAGTTGAAGTATTATAAAATAACAATCAAATCAAAATCTGATGGGACAAAATTTGAACATTGCACTGGACATGATACATTATGAGGCACTACAGCCTGCAACAGGCAAGTTATTAAATACATTGATGTAACTTTGATGCCAGCAGCAAGAGGATCAAGAAAAGCTTCAAAAAGAACATGTATTAACAGTCCTGTATGAGCCTGACATATGGTACTTTGGTCTACTAATAACTAATAAGTTTTCCCTAATATTTGCAAAGCGAGAGGTCTTGCAGCATTAATTACTCAAATCAATAGAGAATAAGACAGCTTACTTCAGCCGCTATGAAGCTCACCACAATATTTCCTTTTCATTAGAAAAATAAACATGCAAAGGAAAATAAAAATACTTTTAAGAGCATATGATTCAGAACTATTTGTATCTCCTTGATTAAACCAGGCAACAGACTGAGACTCCAAAGCAAACAGGCAACAACATGAACTTCTCAACTGCTAATCAGCCCTCTTTTTGCATATTAGTAACTATGAATTATCTACAACAATGCCTAATGCTTGTAACTGTTTACCTTCAAACCTACTAGACCTTGATGGCTAAATCACTTGGTGGGAGGAGGGGGTTCAATTTTTTGTAAGAAGGAAAGAAACTAAGAAAGGCTTTATGCTGATCTAATACATATTAATACATATGCCATACTTTGGTGTATTTGGCTGGAAAGGGATGCTCATATGTATAAGGTTTCTTCGTTGTCATTTGATTTGTTGTGGAACAGGATTGTCTTCATGACTTCCCCTTTTGCCCTGGTCTATTAAAGGGAGCTTGATATGGAGAGAAATTGAAAAACTTTAGTGTATTGATCCTTCGTTTATTTCTATTTTTCTTTTCATTTTGTACCACTGTTAAGGAGAGTATATGGTCCTCCACCATGTTTGTTCTATTCTTCTCTCCGATAAACAATATATTTGGATTTGAGGCGGGGGAAAATAACAAACCAATTGGACTGGACATTTGGACTAACTAAATCAATTGGTTCATTTTGTTGTTGATTGAAAAAATTTCCAACCACTCTGAATCAATTAGTTCATGATTTGGAATACCTATTTTCTGAATCGTTAATCGAACCGTAAGATAGATGGTCTATAATTAAAAAATAATATAACATATTTTTGGTTAAAAATAACAAATATTAGACTTTTAAAGTTAATCTTAACAAGAATCCAAAGCAGAAAACGGTGTTGTGGTGTCCACAATATGGCAGAAAAAACATGTAAAGGCAGTGGGTATAAATTTGAGGGTTTAAAACTACGTAAATAATTAGACACCAGTAAGGAGGGTAGTTCATCATTTTCCCTCTCTTTTTCAATATAAAGTTGGACTAAAAAATCTTGAGCTTCATTTTTCGTCAACAGGTCACACAGACCCAACTGATTTACCATGCGACCCAAAAGTCATTTTAAAAGAGCTTATCCGAAACCTGAAACAGTCTGGCTCCAAAACTCAATTGCAAACTCAAGTATTGTTTTAAATCACCTTAGACACGGGATTCACATGATTTGTATGAGACTCAAGGTCTGCTTCTGTGATTCTTGTTCAATTTTGATTCAGCTGTTGTTCCGCATCAATAGCTCTGTTTTCCATTGAATTTCACATTACGAATCATATGATCATAACTACAACGCTCCAAACCGAAGACATTAAATTCCCTATTTATACGACAGACAAAATTTTGATGGCCCACAGTATTAGTATTACTTCCCAGATTAGACCCTTTGACCTTTCCCCCATCTCAGCCACCCAACACATTTGGAAATTGAAATTGCACAAAAGTGAGATGGGTAGCTTGTATTCTCAGAATTGACAGTCACTAATACAAAGGTTTGGCTTTAGATTATGGTCTATACGGTATTCGTAATACCAGGGTTTTTGTTCAATTAGCTTCATAGACGGCAAAACTGCTTGTTTGGGCTGAAATTTCTACAACACCAAACACGCTGGGTTTTGGGCTTTCTAGAAGCTCAACAAACATACTGATGTACGGCTTATATTAAGACAGTTAAATCAATCTACTTGTGCACAATATACTTCATAAGTATAGATATATAATTAAAGGGAAAAGTCAAATTTAACCCCCCCACCCATTTTAGATGCATGTGCACCTTAACCCTAAAATTTTAAATATGTGCAACACGATCCCGTAAACTTTCTAATGTGTGCATTTTCATCCTCCCGTTTGATTTCCCATCCAACTCTAACAGCCACATTATCTAAGTTTCATGACCAAAGTGCACAAAATGACATGTTGGAAGGGATAAACTGAACTTCTCCCATGAAGAAACTTAGCGCAAAAATGGTCACGTGCATGGAATAAAACGCACATTAGGGCACATTAAAATACATATATACACACGCAAGTGACATGTATGGAGGAGACGGTTAGAAGTCCAGGTAAGGATAGTAGATCAAATGGAGGTTAGTCCAATTCCTAGAGGAAGAGGAGGTCAAGAAAAACAATAGGTGAAACAATTAGGAAATATTTAGAGATCAATGTTTTGTCAAAAAAAAAAAACATAATTCAAGGTAAGAGTATCATGGCGCTGTTCAACCCATTTAGCCGACCCCACCTAGTGGGATTTAAGGCTTGGTCGATGTTGTTGATGTATACACGCGTGACTTTTATTTTTATATTTTGAGAAACTGAAAAATATAGCTTCTAAAAAACTGAATCCCGCCCTCGGCTTTTCGGCAACAGTCCATGCAAACAAATGTCCAAGTGTCATGTAATTCTTCGAAATTAATCACTTAACAAACTCAAACAAAGAGTCCAACATGCTAAGTTGAAGGGACTAAATGAAACATATTCGTAAAATAAAATACATAACAATTGATAGCAATGCAGCATGGAAAATTAAAAGAAGCAAAAAAGAAATGAGCCTCACATTACCAACATAGATAGATCTAGCATCCACTTCCTCCTTCTCAGCTTGAGTTGCAGAAGAACCAACCGGGTCCTCTTAAAATCAAAACATATAACATTAAATCAAAAACATCAAAATTTCAAATAAAAAGAAATCGATAAATTATATATAGAAAAATGAATAAAACCTTGAGCAGCGCCCATCTCTTTCTCAACTTTGGCTTGTAACTCGCGAAGCGCTGCAGCTTCGTCTTCGATCTGCTTCAGCCTCTTCTTCATGTCTCCTAATTCCTATAATTGAGAGAGAGAAGAGGCAAATTGAATTGATTTGAAAAATGGAAAATGTGATAAGAGTGAGTGAGTAAGAAACCTTGTTAGGGTTATCGATGGGATTGTGTTGTTGTTGTTGTTGTTGTTCGTCCATGTCGACTTCGTCGGGGATTTCTGCGCCATATACTTCATGCTCCTCTTCTTGATCCATCTCTCTCTCTCTCTTGTCTAGCACAAGCAGTGATGATGTTATGTTGATATATGGTTTATTTGAGTTTTCTTTCCCTTTTATATACCGGGCATAGAGATAAAAGTATAGTCATTAAATGTGTTTAAAAATTTATGTTAATAGGGTTATTTTCATTGTATATTGTTTTTATATTTAAAAGTTAGATATTATTATTATATAAATAAATGACGTGTTGATAATGTATAAAAAAAGTTTATATTGTTGGTGCAAAAAGTATTTTCAATTTTTTCTCATGAAGATTAAATCTTATAAAGGTTGATATATTTTTTAGCTTTTTTACTAATATTTTTTTTTATGTAATTGGGTCAAAACCTTGATATTTGTTTCTATAATTTTGAAAATAGAAAGACACAAGTTTATGTATTTATAAAATCTTTTTAACATCTTACCCCATTGAAAAAGACAAATATGAGAGGATCTATTATAATGGTAGTGAAGAGGATAAGTTTTTTTCGTACTACTAATGATATTTTCTTAACTTTTTAGATAATAAATTAATTCATTTTGGGTTTGTGACTGCCTCTCCCAAAAAGTGTCGTTCACAGAAATTGAATCATCGATCTTGAGGATCTAGTGAGATCTTACACCATTAAACTAACATTTTATTAGTAAAGAGGATAAGTTGAATAAGAGTATAATTGTTAAAGTGCAACAAAAAATGGAAACAAAAAGGCCTTAAGTTAGGTTTCATTGCTAATTGGGGGATTAAGAACTTATAAAGGAATAAGTCAATTTGATGATTAGGAGCATAAAGGAAGGTAGAAGGAGGAGAGTATAAGTTCTCCACTAATTACTCAATGCCTATTTTCTTATGAAGACGTTGGAGAAGAATCCATTTAGGAAACTTTTAAGCCAAACGAAAAATATACAAAAAGTATTGTTATAAAAATAAACATGAATTAAATATATATTTTTTAGAGCAATGAGAATTAAAATAATACATTCAGTCAGACATATTTTCAGTTAGAAGATCTAATCTCATTTAGCATGGCTGAGCAATAACATGGGCCTAACAAGACACATTGGAGGAAGAACATCATTGTGAAGTTGTTGTGTAGGAAAATAACTTACAAAAGTACTGGAAACATATTCGAACAACTATGGGAAAATTTACGTGGATAGTGTAGTTTGACTACACTATCACACATTTGGTATGTATTTTTAGGGAAGTCGTGGATGGGGTCCACAACTTTGGGGAAAGTCGTAGATGGGGTCCACGACTTTGGGGAAGTCGTGGATAGGATCCACAATTTCCTCTCTCTCCATGGAAGTCGTGTACCCTAAAGACGATTTCCATTGTATATTAATAAAAAAAAACTTTGTAGCCTAGTAGTTCTTAGTTTTTATGGGAACCTAGAGGTCCATGGTTCACCACCCACCTATTGTTTTTTTTATTTTTTATAACTTTGACATATATTATTTATACAAGGACTATGATACATTATGGTTAAATTGCATTATATTCATTACCGAATTTTATACATTTTATTAATATACATTTTTTATTCATTACCTAATTGTTTAAAACAATATAAAATAAAAATGTACACAATTCAAGAATGAATATAATGCAATTTAACCATAATGTATCATAGTCCTTGTATAAATAATATATGTCAAAGTTATAAAAAAATTATAAAAAAAAAAAGCAATAGGTGGGTGTTGAACCATGGACCTCTAGGTTCCCATAAAAACAAAGAACCACTAGGCTACAAAATTCTTTTATTATTAATATACAATGGAAATCGTGTTTAGGGTACACGACTTCCATGGAGAGAGGAAATCGTGGATCCCGTCCACGACTTCCCCAAAGTTGTGGACCCCATCCACGACTTTCCCCAAAGTCGTGGATCCCATCCACGACTTTCCCCAAAATCGTGGATGAGATCCACGACTTCCCTAAAAAATACACTACTTCCGTAAATATTTTGAAGCATATACCAAACATGTGATAGTGTAGTCAAACTACACTATCCACGTAAATTTTCCAACAACTATGGGGCCGACACATGCTATTTTCATGGGATACTGTTGTCTCATAGTTTATGTTACTTCATGTGTCATTGGCTTAAGATTGGTCAGAAAAAAATATATTTAAGTTAAAATTTAATTATTAAGTATTTTTCAAACCAATCACAAGCTCTTGACACATAGAGTGACATAAACTGTGGGACAGTAGATGTGCTCCCATTTTTATGAGGGTCAACAACAAGAGTATGTCATTCTATATGTCACTTCATCTAATTGGTTGGAAACATATATTTAAGTTTAAAATTTAATAATAAAATATTTTTATAACCAATTAATAAAAGTAACATATAGTGTGACACATTTTTTGAGACATAAGATCTGTTTCCTTGTACTAGTGATGTAGCTAGTGATTTCTTCTTAGTTAAACTCTATATCATGGAGAACTGCTCTTGTAGGTGCCCATTGGCTGATATATGAATAATATGATCATTATCTCATTTTGAAAGAGTGGAGTTCTGATTTCAATCAAGTAAAAGGAATGGTAAAGTGGTAGTTTATGTTTTCTTTTATCTACCTATTGAATAATATTATTATAATATTTTCACTTCACTGGCAATAGAATTAGACAAATGTTCAAAGTGGACAAAAATAGTTTCGCCTAAGAGAGTGGGAAATATGCTAGATTTTGTATTGAAGTGGATCTCATGTAAGAATGGTAATGGGGCGGGTCAAGGTTGAGTTTGCACTTACTCAAACTTAAATTAGAAATTTAAAACCCGAACCCGAATTAAACGGGGTTAAAAATAATACTCTCATCCTCGACCCCGTCGAGTTTCGGGTAACCCGAAACCCAAAATTATTATATATATATATACACACACTTTGCTGCCAAGTCCTCATAATTGAGTTAAAACTCAAATATAAAATATTGGACAGCCATGGTACTTAACTGATAATTAAGTTACATGATTTAAAACTCAACTATAAAAAATATGAAATATTGGCCATGCCATTTCACCTCACAAATATATATATATATATATAATTGTGTAATTTAAATATATTATTCGGGTTTGGGGTGGGTTCGGCGTAGAGTATTACTTATACCAAACCCGATCCCGAAAATTATAACCGAATAAAACCCGAACCTGAACCCAATTATAATGAGTTTTCTCCGTTAAATTTGGGTTGGATTTGAACGAGTACCCACAAATTTAGTTTTTATTGTCATCCCTAATCTCATCAAACCTCTTCTTGTAACATTAGAGCCTGACAAAAAATACTACAAAATATAGAATGAAAGCTTCCATTTATTATGTCTAACTAGCAGGTGGTTAATCACTATATAATGGAGGGGCTTGGATTCCCTCCAATAGTTTATGAGGTTAATAATGAGTTTGATGATTTTTAAAATAAAATATTTAAAATCTACAATATCAATTTTTTGTTGAAATATATGTGTTATTATCTCATCTAGTACTAAACCTTCTTGTAGTGGAGAAGATCTAGATTCATAAGAAATTGCATAAACAAATAAGACAATAAAGAAATGGAATCTTATCAATAGAAGTATGGTTGATAATGTCAAATCAACATGACGTTTGTTCAAAACTCGACTCATTATTTAGCTTAATAAACTTAGTTCATGAACAAAACGAGTTGAAGTTGAGCTAAAAAATTAAGCAAGTGAAGTTGACCTAAAAATTTAAGCAAGTGAAGTTGACTTAAAAATTTAAGCAAGTGAAGCGAGCTAGAAAACTAAGTTCATTAAATAAATGAGTCAAACTTGAACCAGCTATATTTCGACTCAACACTCAATCTTATCTATTTATTTTCTTAAATCTAACGGACCAAATGAGGGAGTGCAATAAGTGATGAGAGAGAAAAATAGAAATCTTAAATCACTTTTAAATTTCACCAATATGGTTCATTGAATTTAAGAAAAATGAATCGATGAGATTGAATGTAAGTAGTGTAACTTAATTTGGGGTAAACGAATCACTCCTCATATATATATATATATATAAATGTAAAAAAAATCTTTAATTTTATATGTATAAAAAAAATTATTATTATTTGAACTAACGAATTAAATCAATCAAGCTAATAAGTTAAACTATACCGTTCGCAAACGAATCAAATTAATTCGAACTATCGAATTTAAGCTGAAAACATAGCTAGTTTCATACTCGAGACAATTTTCGAGCCAAACAAATCATACTTGGGCTGAAATTTGATTCACATAAGTTAAGCTCATTTTTAGCTATATAGGGAAAGAAATGGTAGAGAAGGTAATGAGAATCAAACTAGCACTCATTCTACTAGGCTGTTGATCCAAGAATAACACAAAAAAGGAAGTTGATCCATCAAACATGGGATCTAGATTTTCTGTTTTGGAAAATATTGATGTGGATTTAAATGTTGGTGATTCAAAACTGAAACGCTGGGTGCGTATAAAGGTAATAATGAGTCAATTATGGGAAATATCCCTTAGAGATTGCTCATGTTAATGTTATTAAAATTACAAACAAGAGTGGATCCACTAGCTTGCATCACACGATCGAATTCTTCAATAAAAAGGATTGAATATTGAGGTGCAAAAGAGGGCAAGAAATCAAAATGGTGTCAAAAACTTAATAAATGCTGACAATAATAGTTGATACTCAAAATAAAGGAGCAAATATGGTAGTTGTTGAAGATTGTGTTATTAATATCATATTGGTCATCAAATTGGTTAGAGTAATGGTATAGCTATTCAATCAGTGATTCACTAATTAAATTGTATACCGGTAAAATTAGATATACATATATAATAAATTAGATATACATATATAATATATTTATTTTTATTAAAAATTAATTTTAAATAAAAATAAGTCGGTATGATCGGTACGGTTCAATTGAATACCGACTGGTATGATTGATACGGTTCAATTGAAAATCGCTCGGTATGACCAGTTTTAACTGGTATGATTACATGACTAGTATAATTATTATACTATACCGGTATTGGGACTCTGATTCACTGATTGACTAATTTAAATGACTGGCGCAAACCAATTTTTACAACAATGATTGAAGGTAAGAATATTGTGGAGTCCACCATTGTTAATTGAGATAAAGGTAATGGGGACTTTACGATAGAAACACATGGTGACTCATCCATACAGGGATCTCATAGTTCTTTTATACTTGGTCAGCTGTTGTTGCGGCGATTATGATTATTGAGAATGTAGTACTTGCGGTCGTTCCGGTGTTAATTATTTTGTAATTAAAAAATATTTTCGAATTTAATTTAGTTTGATGTGGCCCTATATGGGCCAAATGCAGGCCTATATGATTGTATTGTAGTCTAATGTAGTTACATTATTGTAATTCAATATTGTACCATAATTTGTGTGATACGGTTACAGCGGTTATTACAACTGCAGCTATAATATTATGGCCGCATCATGTGATCGGTCCACAATTTGAATAATTTGACTTCCTGTTAAGTCCATTGTTTTTTATATGGAACTGTATAAGCCCCCTGACCCTGATGGTTTTTCGGCAGGATCCTACAAAACAGCTTAGGATATCACTACACGCTACCTGCCATTTCATCTGACATGTCTATGAGTGTGCTATATGATGAAATTAGTGAAGTAAATCAAACTAACATTTGTCTCATTTAAAAGTTTCCACTGTTTAATTAGCGAGTCTAATTAAGCCTATCTTATTATGTAATGTGAATTTCATAATCTAGAAATATCATTGTTAAAATACTTAAACTGATCAAGCGAGTTATTATTTCTCTAATTTTCTCCCAATCAACCTGGTTTCATTCAGACCCATAGCATTCATGAGAATATCTTCACTGCCCAAAATATGACTCACAACATGCAAAAGATTAAATGGTGCTATGGCTTCTTTAATACTAGAGTGAATTTAGCTAAAATTCTCTACCATAGTTATCTAGTATGCGAATATATTATTCGCTTGGATACACGAGTATATTATTTACTTGGATACACAGTTCATTTTTTACATTAATTTTATAAGACCTTAATTGGTGGTTTATTCTTGGCATTCTTATTGAGGTTAAATTTCCAGTTTTGTTAGTTAATCTCACCATGTATTGTATAACTTCTGTGCTATTATTCAATGTGATTTGAGCGTATATTTTAGATAGGAGAGATAGATGAAATTAAGTGCTCCAAGAGATAATGGACAGAATACATCTGCTACAATAACAAAAAAAAAATGGTTCTTCATGTTTTTTGTACTAAGCTTATGTTCATATGAATGACAATGTGATGCTCTTCACTTAAATTTTAGCTTATAAAAATAAGGTTGTATATACTTATATCATTTAAGACCCCATAGGTGGAAACCACTTCATAGGGCACACCATTGTAACTCAAGCTAAAGCAACTTAGTGGCTTATGAGTGTTATTTGGCAATACTCTAAAATCAAACTAGACCTCCCACGTTAAGTTTAACTGATCAAATTGTTCTTCATATATAATAAATAATTATATATAACTATTTGGAATAATATAACTTTACTTTTTCGAACTGGGATGAGCCAAAGTCATAAAAATGGTGTTACCACTTTTTAAAAAAAATTAAGTAAATTGTCTGATTCACCTGTTGTTTTATTTAGATTTAATCATGTTTAACACGGACGTATCAGAATTTTCATAGCCTAAATCGGTCCAATCCCAAGTCCAGTTAACAACCACATCGGTCGGTCCTACTCTCATACCATTGCTTTTCGGTTTTCATGTGTTCATATAATCATGGTATAAGGCTTCTTTGCTCAATTAATGAGGCCCCAAAACATTATCTTTTGTTAAAGAATTGTCATCTTTTTCAAATAACTAATGTACAAAAAGGAAAGAAAAAAAAAATCATATTTTAGAAAATAGCTGGACCCTATTGACATTGCAAGAAGATGCAGGATCCTGAAGGCACTTGCAAAATGCATCCTCATCTTCAGGAAATGATGTTGGTAGAGGATGGTCAGGAATGACACCAACCTACATGCACATACAGAAATGCTTGAATAGACAACTTAATTATGCATTTATTCAATAAGTTCTTTCGACCAACAATGCGCTGGTCTAGTGGTGTAAGGCTTCGTTAGATCCCCATGATAACTAAAAAGTCAAGTGTTCAATTTCTGGGAGCGACACTTGTTGGGACGGGCAGTCACGAACCCTGAAAGGGATTAGTTCCTTACCAATAAGGTGAAGGATACTCTTGGTAGTACAAAAAAAACTCTTTCGAAATAAGCTAAAAAGAGCTCATTTTTATTAGCTTCTCCGATAAGCTTCTTGAAATAAGCATGCTTTCAAGTTGGGATCCACAATCGCATTTGCTGCAATAGTCCTCAATTATATGTGTAGCATAAGTATAACCATAATTTAAAACCTTGAAAGTAAGCTAAAAATAGCTTATAGGAAAGTCAAAAACTATTTTCATAAGACAAATAAGTTTTCTATAAGCTCTTTCAAACGCGTCGTTAGTGGAGAAAGCGGGTTGGGGTGGTGGAGGGTTAAAGAGCATACCTTGTCAATATCAGTGTGAGCAGGTGTCTCATAGCGAGCAACTGTAACAACTAATCCAGACCCATCTGAGAGCTCAAAAACTGATTGTATCTTCCTGAAAGGATGTGTATAACATGTTATAAAGAAACCATTACATTTAATTGTTTTTACTGAACCAACGAAACGCAAGTATAGTGATGTAAGATCCCACTAGATTTTCAAGTATCGTACTAAGTCAAATGTTCGATTCCTGAGAGCGATACTTGTTGGGAGGGGAAGTCACTTCGCCCTGAACGGGATTTATTCCTTACCCATAGGGTAAAGAGATACCCTTGATTATACCAAAAAACTGAAAGTACCTACCCTTTTCCAAATGTTGGTTCTCCAAACACTATGGCCCGTTTATTATCTTTCAAAGCACCAGCTAATATTTCACTTGCACTTGCAGTTCCCTTGTTTACCTGATACAGGCCAATAATCAATATATTCCATTACTCATACTCAACAGAGAAAATAAATGAGAAATTATAGGAACCTCAGTCACATCTGGTAGACAGTATATTCCCATGGCTTCAAAACAATAAGTAAAACATACTTCACTACATAACCTGCAAGTGATCTTAGCATGAGTTGCTCAGATTCAAGGACAGAAAAAATTGTGGCTCAGTGCATGAGGCTCCCACCTAGTGGGTCTAGGAAGTATAGATGTACGCAGCCTTATCCTCGCAGGATTTGAACCCATGACCTCCAGATCACAAGACAAGCAAACTTACCATTGCACCAAGGCTCACCTCAAAACAATTCAAGGATAAAGTTTCAAGATTTCTAATGAGGTGGCTAAAGAATAAATATACTCTATTTAAGGAGAAAAAGTTAAAGAAATAATTGTTTAAAAACATTACATTTGAAAAACTCCACATTTAAGAATTTTGGGGTAGCCATATCTATCCTATTCTTCCACAAGGATCCTCCCTTGCTCAAATCTAAACCACAAAATGCATCCTCAAATCCTAAAGTTCCCAATCCCATGTTAGCTGAATACAAGTTTCCCTCAATACTTGCATGGCCTTGAAACCTCATATTTGTATAACAAAAAAATAAACAAGGAACTTGCTCATGAAGGAAAAAAATTTATTTATATGACACTGATGCACTATGGGTGTTAAGATAAGTCCCACGATAGATGGGAATATGGTCAAGTCGGTGCTTATAAAGCTTAGGCAACCCTCATCCTATGAGCTAGCTTTGGTCTACCCTGCACAATTCTAATAAAGGGTAGATAGCAAAAAAAACATACCAGTACAGCTAAGGGTTCCGAAGTTGCTAGTGCACTACTTCCATCTGTATCAAGGATATCTCGAACACCACGACTATCACAAATATACACAATCACACCCTTGTCCAACCTGGTTTGATAATATCTATTAGAACTTGAAGTTAAAAAGAGTAATTATTTAAATCAAAGAAAATTTAAGAAAACACTGAAAAAGTCCTTTTCTTCTGTTGATTATTGAAAGAATTTAACAATCCACATCAGCTCTACAATATCTATACTTCTATACTATTAATAAAGGGAAAACACAAAATAACCACCCATCATGGTGTAATTTGTGTTTTCCTATTTTGCCCTCAATATCTTTTTATTTCTACCAAAAAATCATATAATATTATTTTCTTATTTTATCCTTATTATCTTCTTATTTTAAAAGTGTATTTAAAAAATTGAATATTAGACCAATTGAAATAAATTCAACCGTAAATTTAGTGCAAAAAATTATATTTGAATTTATAAAATACAAACTATACATTACAAACGATAGGAAAGCGGGTTGACAGGCACGACAGTGCATGTCAACACGCTAGTATTTTATAATGGTAGAAGGTGTTTCTGATTGTACAATCATATAACACTTTTCTGATCTGTAAGAAGCAACAATACTGGAGTGGCCCTAACTGAAGATACATAAAATAATTGTATCCCGAAAGATGGTAAAACCATGCAGTTGAGTTTCAAGCTCCACTAGTCAAAGATAATACAAGATGTAAAAATTCCATTAGTTGGTATGCATATCTTACCAAAATTTGGCAATCTCAATTCCTTCTGGGAAAAGACCACCACTGCAATAAATGTAAGCTTCAGAAATCTAGTCTCGATGAAAGTATAAAATGGGAAATGTTGATTGCTAAATCACCTATTATCTCTTAGGTCCAACACAAATGCATTAACATTATTACTCCTTAATGTATTGATTGCTTCCTTGATAGCACCTGCAAGGGTAGCAGATCCACAAGGAAGTAAGAAAAGGACAAAGAAACACAATTTTGTTTCATAATCAATTAATCATAGTAAAGGAAAAGTTAAGGTGATGACAAAATATATATTAAAATTTTCGATAATCTATATCATGTTTAATTTAAATCAAAAGTGGAGTAGAAAATTTATATTGTGCCACTGCCTTTATGTAATAACAAGTATATATGAAAAAAATTAGAATACGAACATAATATGGGTTGATGAGATGAAGGTTATATTTAGAAAATATAATGTAGTTGGCAGATCAATTTCTTGATTGGGTGGACCATAAACTCTTAAGAAATAAAAGAATGAGACAGAGAGTAGAAGATGCATATAAAGAGATGATAGACAATGATAAGATCATAGAAGCAAGAAAATTTGTGCATGTCATCAAATACTACTTACTAGATGCCTTTTTGTTGAAGGTTGTTAGTTTTATATAACCAATTGTTGGAGATTCGTTTCCTGAACCAGGCATCTTGCACAGTCTTGACTTCACTGGATTCAATGAAACTTTCTCTCGCCTGAAATGTTGGAACTCTTACTCTTAGAGTTTAGTTGGTTAGTTATAAATAAGACAGAAGTTCTGGATGGAAGAACACAGGTAATTAAGCCTACCAAGTAACAGTAATGATAAGTGTAACGATAACAGCTAAAATTAGGCGGGTTAATGATGGTAACATTGATTAATGATGTAAATGTAGCTAAATGTTATGAAGCATTATCAACCTGCAACATTTCGGACTCATCCTAGGAAACAAAATGCACTCTCAAAGGCCAAAGCTTCAAATTAAACTCATTTTGGAACAAAGCAAACTTACGTCAAAGCTAGGTGCTTTACATCTGAACCACTACGAATCGTCAAAGATACAGAGCTTCCTTCAGGTCCCCTGCAATTTAAAGATTAGGCATTTCTTTTTAAATGAATGTACACAATAATTTTCAAGTACCTAGAACCTTAAACTTGGCATTCACACTAGAATAACAAAACCAAGTAAGACACTATATAATGGAAAAGCTTGAAAGACTTTACGCTGATAAAGGAACAGAAATTAATACTTATATGAACATGGCAATAGAGAGTGACTCACATGAGAACAATGCGCTATTATGAGAAATGAGAACAGTTAATATGGACCATTAGATCTTATGTGAATGGTCATGTTTAAAAGATACATGCATATGACTATCGTGTGACTAATAACTAACTTTTAATCTTAATCATCCATGATTGGTTGTAAGGCCCAATTTATTGTTCTCGCAGTTTTTCTATGAGAACTGTTCTCGCTTGAGTCGCCCCCCATAGCAATATAAATTAACTAGTTGAGGCACTATAAGACATAAATACAATCCTAGTTGTTGGTCTTCTGCACAACATTTAAAACGCGTTTCTTTAATAACTTTAATATTCCCGATTTGTGGACGAAATTATTGACTAGAAAGCTAAGGCGGCATGCAGGAGAGGAAACTCACTGGAGGCGCTCAGCAGCATCATATAGTCCCATGTTTTCTGTGGTTGTATCATCAATCCCTAGGATAACATCTCCAGACAAAACACCGGCTCTATATGCAGGACCTCCCGGAGAAGCTGAAATGACAACAAGTCCACCACGTGGCATGTCAGATTTGGTAGGGTAGCCTATTGATAAGCCCACACCAGTAAGAGCGCCTTGAGTTCCAGACTGCCTTCAACAAAATATCACTTCGTGGTAGATTGAACAAATAGTAATATCCAATATGCAAAATTAAGCAAGGACTATACGTAAAATAAGAGAAAGGAAAACATAGAACGAAAAGGAGTCATACCCTCAAACTTCTAAGCTTTTCAGGCTCCAGAAACCTAGTGAAGGGATCACCCAATGTGCCAAGCATCTTTCTTATTGCCGTATCTGAGAGAAAATGTAGCATCAGCAATTTCAAGTAAAGTGGAAAGATAGATTTGTTTTGCCTACATGATGATGCAAACCTAATAAATTTCAGATGTGCCAAAATCATGTATGTAAAATCGTGAGACGTTGTAGAAAATTTATTTACAGGATAACAGCCAATTTTAGAAGGTTAAAGGAGGGGACTTCCCTTAATTATATTGATCAATATGGACCAGGAAGCCTAGTTAACAAGTGCATAATTTTAGTCAGTATCCACTCCAGTTTGATACTTCAAGTTTAGAAGTACGAAATATAAGCTTCTTAAGATTAAAAGCAATCTTCAGATGGGAAGGTTGTTCTATAAGACTCCTTAGCATGCATGATAATATGATATAGATCAAGATATAAGTGGTTTCTCATAGTTAGTATATCAGCTGCTTACCCTCTCACAGTTCTTAACTTTTCTACTGTTATAGAGAGCTATATTGGTGTTGCAAACCTATTTTTAAGGCCTATTTTTAAGGCATCAATGAATGTATTTTAGTAATTTAAGAACAGGAAAACTCGAGAAAAATACAGAGAAATACATCATAGACACCGAGACACTTAGACTAATTGAATACAGTACAAGAGAAGAGAGAGGTAGGAATGGTTGAACAAAATTCTGGATGAATCTACTGAACACCCATGCTAAAATCCTAAATTCTGGATGAATCTACTGAACACCCATGCTAAAATCCTGTTTCTACCCGGATGTCAATCTACATACCTGGAAGGATAGCCAACACATCTCTCATTCCCACTTAAAGGAAAGTCAAAATTGAAGAGAGAGAAAAACTAACGACAAAAAGAAACTTAAGTCCCAGAAAATCTATGTAACAGAAAAATATAATGGAATGTTTTCTACCAGTTTTCTTCAATTTCACATTGATACACTACCTATCTAAAAGCAAATTGCATTCAGCTTACTAAGCAATATGCTTTCTGCACTTAATATGTGCCACCAGAACTAAATTTAGTAAGTAAGAAAATCTAAGCAGTCAATGTTATATTTAACTGATCGGAACTTTGGAGCACTATCTAGCTATAATCCTACGCTCCTAGCATTATCACCATTCACCACCTACAATATCACAGAAGGAAATAAAAGCTTTTGACCAATTCAAGCTAACAACAGGAAATACAATTGCCTCCATATTATTTTGTATGAGGATAAAAGGCTAAAAAGCTTGCTTATGAGCTGCAATCACAAAAGGATCAATAATATATTCCTGATCAAATAGGACCTAAGTAACTTCATTACCTATAATCTAGAGAGAGAATATGATAACCATGCTGCAATATGAACGCAACTAATTCAGAGAATTTTGATAGGAAGCTAAATCATCAAACATCAAGTACCAGCATTTCGAATAACAATACAGAATTACAGATAGTTCCTTCTAGATAAGTACAGTTTGTTTAATGCATTTCTATATCAGACTTTCATTTTCACTGTTTAAACTTTAATTATAGCTAGTGTAGATTCTTTTCCATGTCGAAGGCGTTAAGAATATATCACCTTACTCTGTTGTCCTTATGCAGAAAATTGGAATAAAAAGGTAGGGAATGAAATCTATACATGTTTGCTCTCGGTTGTTCATCGGTTCATTGCGCAATGCATCTTCTCTATACCTAAACCAACTTTGTCCATTAAAACCTTTGTCGATATACGCTCGGTCAATTACTCTCCATGCCTCCAGAAATAGGAGATTCTCTTCAGTGAGGGCCCCTAGAAAAAAAAGCGGGGAAGAAACAACACAAAAGAAATGAAAACAAGATCAGGAAAACATTCCACTATAAAAACTCTACACATCTTAATTATCATATTATCCTTTCAAATTCGATTATATACGCATTAAAGAACTCACAGGATGGGTTACTGGAAGCCAAGGAAACCGACATAACCAACATCACTAACAGAACAGAAGCATGTTGTCTGAACTTTACTGAACAATCCTTCAACTTTACATGACATTTATATTTCCTTCTTTTGACAAAGAAACCCCAACTTGAAGGAAACAAACTACACTTAGGAAAACATGTTTGGCTTATCAATGGTGCCACCCCAAGTGAAAAATCATTCACAGAATCCCTATTGATAAAACCAATAACTCTCTTCCTTCTATGTGTAAAAGAAATCCTGTAATCTATTGCCCTTACAGAAAAACACTTCCACTGTGATACCTGCATATAGTGCATACATTTCAGTGAATATACAAGTGAAAATAGTGTTGTTCTCTTCATTCACCATCTAAATCAAATTGGGTAAGTAAAAATAATAAAAGGGTAGCTTTCAAAATTGTTTTTTTTTTGTTGCAACATATTCTCAGATTTTCTAGGGAACCAAACATGAAAGTGATGAGAATAGGAATAAAGGAAGTGAAAAATGGGAAGAGAACCTGAGGAATTGAGAAGGAATGGGTTGGGGAATTGTGAAGGGAAAAAGAAGCGTTCATAGAGGTTGCAACAACGACCTCCATGGATGAAGGAAGCTCCACCTTTGGCTAAACCTCTTTACATATTTTCTCTTTTACATTATCCTATCATATTTTTCTACATATTTCGAGAAACAATAGTTAAATAGTATAAAAATTTGAGTAATATGATATGATTTATTTATTTTTTGTACAAGTAATATTAGTTGTCCTTGGGGGAATTAATCTCTTTCTTAATTCATGACTAATGTTTCTCGCAATATTTTAATATTGTTTATCTGAAATGTAAATTATAAACTTACTGGTTTATAAATCAAAACATTTGGAATGAGGTAACAAAATTAAAACACTCAAAAGGTAAGTAAAAGGAAATATTAGTTAATAATTCTTTTAAAAAATAAGTTATTTTATTGTTTTTTGTACTAATAAGCTAACAAATTTTTTTGGTGTATGATTGTTCCTTCAAGTAAATGTTGCTCCCAAGAATTAAACACTTAATATTTTGATAATTCTATGGATCTAATAAGTCTTATACTGCTAGGTCAATGTATTATTGGTAAATAATCTACTTTATGTTAATTAAGAAATAAAAATAAAAACATCATCTTTTGCTTATTTAAATTATTACTTTTATTCATTAAAAAATTATTTTTAAAAAAATGTTGAATGTTCTTTTTTCCTATCGAGTTGCTTTTTTTTGTTGGAGTTTAATTAGGGTGTTTCCGCAAGTAGATATTTTTAGAGCATATCATTCATGTAATGTTATTTTGCTTTTTATTTTCTTAATATATAATGAGTTAAAATAAAGTTAAATGAGATAGGGAAGTAAGCATTGTCTTGTATGATTGTAGGTCATGTCCTTTAGTTGGTATTTGATTTAGATTGATAGTTATGATATAGGTAAATAATTTGGTAAGGTAAAATAGAGGATAAATTAATTAACAAACTTATTTGGCTGAAAATAATCATTGGCTTAGTTAGAGATAGAGGTGTCAATATGGGCAATGTTCACGGGCAGGGCATGGTATTTTTGTCTGTTAGCCCATATTGTTCGGCCGTTTGCCCGCTTTATTAGCGTGCATTTTAAACGGGCTCCGTGGGCTGCCCGCGAGCATTACATTTTACACTTTAAAATTTTAATTTTGGCTCAGTGGGTAGTGGCCCAAACTCCTTTAATTATTGTATATTTGTTAGAGAGAATTATTATCTAATGTGGTTAGAGAGACATGTTTTGAATTATTATTATATAGAATTTTAATTATTATGTAATGTGGTTATGTAAAATCTATTGATTTACTGCCTAATGTACTGCATAGGAAATTTGAATTGACATTTGATAACTTAGCATACACCATTGTTGCTTTTTTAATGTAAACATGAAAATGCCCGCGGGCCACCCGTTAGCCCGTTAGCCTGTTTTAAAACGGGCAGGGCATGACTTTTTGTTTGTTAACCAATTGCGACATTCCCACTTAAAGGAAAGTCAAAATTGAAGAGAGAGAAAAACTAACGACAAAAAGAAACTTAAGTCCCAGAAAATCTATGTAACAGAAAAATATAATGGAATGTTTTCTACCAGTTTTCTTCAATTTCACATTGATACACTACCTATCTAAAAGCAAATTGCATTCAGCTTACTAAGCAATATGCTTTCTGCACTTAATATGTGCCACCAGAACTAAATTTAGTAAGTAAGAAAATCTAAGCAGTCAATGTTATATTTAACTGATCGGAACTTTGGAGCACTATCTAGCTATAATCCTACGCTCCTAGCATTATCACCATTCACCACCTACAATATCACAGAAGGAAATAAAAGCTTTTGACCAATTCAAGCTAACAACAGGAAATACAATTGCCTCCATATTATTTTGTATGAGGATAAAAGGCTAAAAAGCTTGCTTATGAGCTGCAATCACAAAAGGATCAATAATATATTCCTGATCAAATAGGACCTAAGTAACTTCATTACCTATAATCTAGAGAGAGAATATGATAACCATGCTGCAATATGAACGCAACTAATTCAGAGAATTTTGATAGGAAGCTAAATCATCAAACATCAAGTACCAGCATTTCGAATAACAATACAGAATTACAGATAGTTCCTTCTAGATAAGTACAGTTTGTTTAATGCATTTCTATATCAGACTTTCATTTTCACTGTTTAAACTTTAATTATAGCTAGTGTAGATTCTTTTCCATGTCGAAGGCGTTAAGAATATATCACCTTACTCTGTTGTCCTTATGCAGAAAATTGGAATAAAAAGGTAGGGAATGAAATCTATACATGTTTGCTCTCGGTTGTTCATCGGTTCATTGCGCAATGCATCTTCTCTATACCTAAACCAACTTTGTCCATTAAAACCTTTGTCGATATACGCTCGGTCAATTACTCTCCATGCCTCCAGAAATAGGAGATTCTCTTCAGTGAGGGCCCCTAGAAAAAAAAGCGGGGAAGAAACAACACAAAAGAAATGAAAACAAGATCAGGAAAACATTCCACTATAAAAACTCTACACATCTTAATTATCATATTATCCTTTCAAATTCGATTATATACGCATTAAAGAACTCACAGGATGGGTTACTGGAAGCCAAGGAAACCGACATAACCAACATCACTAACAGAACAGAAGCATGTTGTCTGAACTTTACTGAACAATCCTTCAACTTTACATGACATTTATATTTCCTTCTTTTGACAAAGAAACCCCAACTTGAAGGAAACAAACTACACTTAGGAAAACATGTTTGGCTTATCAATGGTGCCACCCCAAGTGAAAAATCATTCACAGAATCCCTATTGATAAAACCAATAACTCTCTTCCTTCTATGTGTAAAAGAAATCCTGTAATCTATTGCCCTTACAGAAAAACACTTCCACTGTGATACCTGCATATAGTGCATACATTTCAGTGAATATACAAGTGAAAATAGTGTTGTTCTCTTCATTCACCATCTAAATCAAATTGGGTAAGTAAAAATAATAAAAGGGTAGCTTTCAAAATTGTTTTTTTTTTGTTGCAACATATTCTCAGATTTTCTAGGGAACCAAACATGAAAGTGATGAGAATAGGAATAAAGGAAGTGAAAAATGGGAAGAGAACCTGAGGAATTGAGAAGGAATGGGTTGGGGAATTGTGAAGGGAAAAAGAAGCGTTCATAGAGGTTGCAACAACGACCTCCATGGATGAAGGAAGCTCCACCTTTGGCTAAACCTCTTTACATATTTTCTCTTTTACATTATCCTATCATATTTTTCTACATATTTCGAGAAACAATAGTTAAATAGTATAAAAATTTGAGTAATATGATATGATTTATTTATTTTTTGTACAAGTAATATTAGTTGTCCTTGGGGGAATTAATCTCTTTCTTAATTCATGACTAATGTTTCTCGCAATATTTTAATATTGTTTATCTGAAATGTAAATTATAAACTTACTGGTTTATAAATCAAAACATTTGGAATGAGGTAACAAAATTAAAACACTCAAAAGGTAAGTAAAAGGAAATATTAGTTAATAATTCTTTTAAAAAATAAGTTATTTTATTGTTTTTTGTACTAATAAGCTAACAAATTTTTTTGGTGTATGATTGTTCCTTCAAGTAAATGTTGCTCCCAAGAATTAAACACTTAATATTTTGATAATTCTATGGATCTAATAAGTCTTATACTGCTAGGTCAATGTATTATTGGTAAATAATCTACTTTATGTTAATTAAGAAATAAAAATAAAAACATCATCTTTTGCTTATTTAAATTATTACTTTTATTCATTAAAAAATTATTTTTAAAAAAATGTTGAATGTTCTTTTTTCCTATCGAGTTGCTTTTTTTTGTTGGAGTTTAATTAGGGTGTTTCCGCAAGTAGATATTTTTAGAGCATATCATTCATGTAATGTTATTTTGCTTTTTATTTTCTTAATATATAATGAGTTAAAATAAAGTTAAATGAGATAGGGAAGTAAGCATTGTCTTGTATGATTGTAGGTCATGTCCTTTAGTTGGTATTTGATTTAGATTGATAGTTATGATATAGGTAAATAATTTGGTAAGGTAAAATAGAGGATAAATTAATTAACAAACTTATTTGGCTGAAAATAATCATTGGCTTAGTTAGAGATAGAGGTGTCAATATGGGCAATGTTCACGGGCAGGGCATGGTATTTTTGTCTGTTAGCCCATATTGTTCGGCCGTTTGCCCGCTTTATTAGCGTGCATTTTAAACGGGCTCCGTGGGCTGCCCGCGAGCATTACATTTTACACTTTAAAATTTTAATTTTGGCTCAGTGGGTAGTGGCCCAAACTCCTTTAATTATTGTATATTTGTTAGAGAGAATTATTATCTAATGTGGTTAGAGAGACATGTTTTGAATTATTATTATATAGAATTTTAATTATTATGTAATGTGGTTATGTAAAATCTATTGATTTACTGCCTAATGTACTGCATAGGAAATTTGAATTGACATTTGATAACTTAGCATACACCATTGTTGCTTTTTTAATGTAAACATGAAAATGCCCGCGGGCCACCCGTTAGCCCGTTAGCCTGTTTTAAAACGGGCAGGGCATGACTTTTTGTTTGTTAACCAATTGCGAGCATGCCCGGCCCGCTTAAATTATTGCGGGCATTTGCGGGCGCGGGCTAAACGGGTCGGGCGGCCCGTTTTGACACCCCTAGTTAGAGAGGATTTTCATTCCAAACCTTGATTAGGGAATCCAATAAAATGATATATGTATTAGAATCTCTTGAATTAGTGTTATTAAAACCGGACCGTACTGGTCGGTTCAATCAGAAAATCGATGAACCGGATCTCTTACTGATACGGGATAGTTGTTGTACTGGATATGCACTAGAACTGGTGGAAACCGACCAAAACCGGCCGGTATTCTGCAAAATCGGTGAACCGGTCGAGTTGGCATAAACTGACCGATCGGTGTATTGAAAAAGAACAAGCCAAAACAGTGTTGTTTCATGAAGGAGTTTCAGATCTGACGGCATCTTCAAGCTTCAATGTTTCCGGCGTCTTCCAAGCTTCAATGTTTCCGGCGTCTTCCAAGCTTCACATGGCTTCATCCGCTTCGGTTCCACATTTGCCGCGTCTTCTAAGTTCCACAGCTTCATCTACTTCAGTTTCCGGTATCTTCCACGTTCTCCATTTCATATGCTTCTAGTTCAGTCTCCCACTTCATATGTTGAACTCGAGTCTTCCATGTTTCAATACCCATCTTCTATTTTAACTTCAATGAGTTGTTCTACAAAAAGAAAAAATGTAAGAGTTATTTTAACTTCATGAGTCTTTCAATGAAAGAGAAAAGTAGAGGGTAACTGTCGCACCCTGATTTTCGGCTGCACGACTTTGTTTAGAGTCGCCACTAAATTTATAGTTAAAAATGTAGAAAAATCTTTATAGCCCAATTACCTTGGGCTTTTTGAATTTTTGATATCCAGGTTTGGGAGTCGGTTACAAGGTAGGGAAGGTATTAGCATCCTACCCGCCCGCCTTAAGCAGTATCATTCATTAAAATATATGACTTTATTGTTATTATTATTATTATTGTATGAAATTATCTGATTAATTAACTAATTATTATGAATAAAAAATTATTTATTTTTATTATTGAGCCTGACAATATTGATTTTGGTCCTACGTACCCCTATTAAGGGGATCAAGCCTTACGTAGTTCCTTATGTAGAAAATAGGTTATTGATTGAGTGTATTTTAATTAAAGAAAATATATTTTTAGTCAAAAATATATATTTTGCAAGTTTTTTTTGTTATAAAAAAGGTTTTTCTATTTTGTTATTTATTGATGAATAAAAAAATATTTTTTTTATCTAGTTAACTCTTATTATTTATTTAATTAAGAGAATGGAATTTAATTGATTATGAGATTTAATCAATTGAAAAGAAGTGGCATATCGCGACCTTTAGAAGATGATATGAGAAGAAAGAGGCATCCATGGCGACCTTCTCTCCATCTTTGATTAAATCCCAAAATCATTTTATTCCTTTTGAAAAATGCTTGTTTGTTTATTTAAAAAGTGTTAAATTTTTATAGAGATGTGATTTGAAGTTTTTTTTAAAAAAAAATAGAATTTTTTATGGATTATTAAATGACTAGATATAACTTGATTTTAATTGAAGAATACATCAAAGTAATTTGTTTTACATTTTAAACATTTATTAAATTATTTTTAGGAGATGATTATTCGTTATTAATAATTGCTGGATAATTATAGAGAAATAAAAAATTAGTTACTAGAAAATAAAACAAAAAAACAGATTACTAATTACTCATAAAAAATGTTGAGATTTTATTTATTTTATGTTTATCCTTTATCCTAAAAAAATTCCATTTTGGTGTATAATATCGTTATTATATTTTATATGATAATTAGTAAATTGTTAAAAAAAATTATTTCCCACACACTAATGTTTAGATCAAACATAAGATCATGTTATTTTAAAATAGTTAGATTAAAGTATGAAAAGAGCAAAAAATTATACCTGATAGCACAAAAGAATGTGTTTAATTTCCACACTGTGAGAGCCTAGATCTCGTGTGACAGACTGGAATGAGGAGTGACACATGTCAGACACAAATTGGAGGAGACTGTGGGATTATTGCGCTTGGACATGTGGCGCGTGATGAATGGTGGCTCAGGAAGGTGCACGGAGGTCCTGATATGATCCCCAAAGAGCCTAATCTTGATCTTGGTGATCTTGAAGGCATAAGTGGTCCTATGACTAGGGCTCGGGCAAAAAGGGCTCAAAATGCCCTTGGACAACTCATAATATTGATCCATGATGGTGAGCCAAAAATAGCCCAAGGGGGTGTGAAGATGCTCACTAGCATCTTGGTCCATGGCTTTGACCGAGCCAAGGATGGACCAGGCCATGCGCAGGACTCAGGCCACGGGTATGGGCATGGCGCCAAAAATGGCCCTGGCACGGAGCCAGACGCATCAGGCTCAATTCCTGACTGAGACAACCCTGACCGGGTTGGGGACTTTGGTGCACCCAGTGATGCACCAGGCGCTGGGCCATACTGGCCTGGCCAGGAAATCTGACCGAGGCGCATGCGCCTAGCATGCTGCATCAGGCGCTGAGCGTAGCCTGACCGAGTCAGGCCTAGCCAATTTAATAAGTATTGAGTCATTTTAATTTTTATAATAAATGTGTGGGCTAACTTTTGTCCAACACTTAGTTTAATTAATTTAAGCATGTTTGTAATAAATCTGCCCATAAAAATTGACCAGAATAAAGTTTGACTCGTGAGTAGTTAAGACAAGCATAAAAGTGTATCCGACACTTTAATGCTTGGACCAACTTAATATTTTCGTGAACCAAATTTATTCTAACTTTGTCTAATATTATTTGACAGGTAAATAGAGTCTAATATGGCCGTTGGAAGGCATTTGCTCGAGGGAATCTTCAAGATGACCGTGGAGAGGCTTAATGGAGCATTTATGGAGCTTAAAGGCTATGTCTGAACCGTTGGAGCTAAAACCACCTGAGCATAATTCATTCTGAAGCATCCTGAGTCAATTCTAAGGCCGTTGGAGCAAATTTGCTCGTGTGGAAATTGCATATGGCCGTTTGAGACTTTAATGGTGCATTAAAGGTGCTTTATGCACATAACTTAGCCGTTGGTAGCCTACTAACTCATCCCAACAGAATCATATGTTATATCCAATGTAAGCGTGCAAGGCATGCACTTTATGATTCCAACCGATGGAGCCTTAGGGGCTTGCCTATATATGTAATGCTTATTGTTATGAAATAAACACATTGAGTCAAAAACTAAATTGTATTCCTTTGTGAATCAAAGAAGATTATATCCTTGTGAGAGTATTCTCCAAACCTTCTTGGCTGAACCAAGATTAGAAGTTCTTATCAAGAACCAAGTTCTTGTTGCGAGCATCACTTTGGCTTATCAAACAACTGAATTGTTTGTGGCGCCCACCTCATATCTTTTCCATCTTCTTTTATCCAAACACAAGTTAGTTCCGCTGCATATCTCAAAGGCTTAACTCAACCGTGAGCCTAGGCCATACACCAACCAAGATAGATCGTTTCAAGAGCCTTTTACCCAAGAGGTTCACATCAAGTCCACAATACGCTTGTCCGAAGCAGATCTTGGTTCTCCACGGGTGATGATCTAGTGCAACACGTTATAGTGTGACCGTGATGTGTTTTCGCCCTGTGATTGGGCGAATCCTCTGGTCAACGCGATGAAACAAGTGGTATGCAGATCCAATGATTGTTATGGCTAAGCATGGCAAGTACACGACGCTAAGATAGTTACAGCTGCATTGGATCGCTCAGAATAACAATGTTTTTCTCTCTCTCACAACCTTTGTTTCTTATGCAATATTCTCGTTTTTTAACCTTAAATATTTTTTGGAACCCCCTTAACCCCTCACAAACCCACCTATTTATAATAAAATTATTTAACCCTAATCCCTAAAGTTTTGTTAACTGAAACCTAGCTTTGTTAGCCCATTATCACTACTTTTATGGGATCTAAACCACCCACAAGTCATATTTGACTTGGTATTTATATTATTATTTTATTACTTTTATATCTTTTCCTAAAAACATTTTAAATTGATTTATGTATTTATTTTTTATCTATATCCGAATTAATTCAAAAAATAAAAAACATCTTGGGTTATGTTTAAATTATTTTAAAATTATAATTCCGTAAAATTAAAATAATAACCCATTTTATTGATTATTTGGAATTTAAAAATGGATATTTATGATATGTCCTATTTTATTTATCATAAATTCGAATTTAATTATAAAATTAATAATAAATAAATGAAAAAGTAATTATCCTTTTTTTATTTTTACAATGAAATTCGAAAAAGCAAAATATAATAAAATTTATTTTTATCCCCTTTTCTTAGAAAAGTGATTGTGAGTTTTTTACGGTCTATTGTAATTTAATTCTTTTTAGTTACTTGTATTATTTTGAATTTTAGGTTAACCCATTCACTTAGATATAGGAACTTTATCAACATAAATTTAGCATTATCATTTGTTATATTTCCGATTAACCCAACTACTTAGATTTAGGAACCTTATCAACATATATTTGATATTAGTATTCATTAACTTTCCTCCATAACATGGTTTTAATTATTTTTATTCATTGAAATTAAGTAAAAAGGTTTTATTATTTTTATTTTAAACATTTTGGGCTTTTTCTGGGCTGGACAAAAATGAGTGTTCACAGCTGTCCCTCTTTACTTGTTACTTACTTGATAGCAAGCAAATCAAGGTTTGAAAGATATCATGGTAAGTAACTTTGGATAGGATGTTTATTTTTACCATCTTCATGAATTAACTTTCCGTAGGATTTCTCTTTTGAGTTTTTGTTTGTATGTACCCTAACTTTTGCTTAGGAGTTTATTGAAATTCCTAGCGGGCTTTTCTCTTTGTAGTATCATCCTTTCTTTTGGGCTTTATGAATGTTTATTGGAAAACTACCCTTTCCTCCGGTTCACAATATTTTTAAAGGTGCTTCTTTCTGGAATGAACTTCTTTCATATCATCTTGGCTCAAAGGGGTGACTAGGCATATCTTCTTAGTGTTTTGCAATATCAAGAACGCTTTGTGTCATCAAGACGACCTGTCTGAGGTCTACACCATATGGGTTTTGTTTACATCATTCTCCCTCGTGCAAAAGGGTAAATAAAAATATTGCTATCGATGCATGAATGTTTTTTTTGAAGTACCCTCTAGGCATAATACTTCTTTACTGCATCTGAATTTATGGTGAGATGCAGATCTTCCCCATCCATGTCTGTTAGGATTAGGGCCCCGCCAGAGAAAGCTTTCTTGATTACATAGGGACCCTCATAATTTGGAGCCCACTTTCCTCGGATGTCCCTCTGGATTGGCAAGATCTTCTTTAGCACCAAATCTCCTTCCCTGAACTGTCATGGTCAGACCTTCTTTGCATATGCCTTCATCATTCTTTTTTGGTACAACTGTCCATGACAAATTGTAGTTAGGCTCCGACCATCTATCATATTCAATTGATCTTGTCTAGCTTGAACCCTTTCTGACTCCTTTAGACCAGCCTCCACTAAGACTCTTAGAGATGGGATCTCTACCTCAAGTGGAAGAACATCTTCCATACCATAAACCAAGGAGTATGGAGTAGCCCCTGTAGAAGTGTAGACTGAAGTACGATAACCATGTAGGGCGAATGGTAGCATTTTGTGCCAGTCCTTGTAAGTCACAACCATCTTCTGGACTATCTTTTTGATGTTCTTATTGGCTGCTTCCACGGCTCCATTCATTTTGGGTCTGTAAGGCGAGGACGTGTGATTCTTTATTTTAAATTTCTCGCACATCTTGGTCATCATCTTGTTGTTCAGGTTGGTCGCATTATCAGTGATGATTTGGTTTGGTAACCGATATCGACATACTGAATCTCTTTTTATGAACCTAAGGACTACCTTCCGGGTCACACTAGCATAAGATTTGCTTCCACCCACTTGGTGAAGTAATCTATGGCGACTAGGATGAATCGATGTCCATTAGAGGCTTTCGGCTCTATAGGACCGATGACATCCATTCCCCACATAGAAAATGGCCAAGGTGACGTTAAGACATTCAAAGGATTCGGAGGTGCGTTGATGTTATCCGCATATATCTGGCACTTGTGGCATTTCTTCACATGGTTGCAGCAGTCAGTCTCCATTCTCAACCAGAAATAACCCGCTCTCATGACTTTCTTAGCCATAACATGTCCATTCGCATGGGTTCCGAAAGTTCCCTCATGCACTTCTTCTACCATTTTTTTGAGCTTCCTTGGCCTCCAGACATCAGAGAAATACCATATCATGATTCCTTTTGTAGACGATATCCCCACTCAAAAAGAAGTTTGTGGCCAGTCTTCTGAGTGTTCTTTTGTCGTTTTCTGAAGCATTGGGAGGATAAGCTTGATATCTTAAGTACTCTCTTATGCGTGATACCATGGTTTTCCATCGGGTTCTTCTTCGACTAAGTTACAATAAGCAGGTTCAATATTGTCCTTTATCTGAAAGGGTAGTAAGCTGTCACCACCAACATGGAACATTGAGGACAAGGTTGCCAATGCATCGGCCAACCTATTGTCTTCTCTAGGGATGTGATAGAAATCTACTTGGCCGAAATGGTTAACCAATTTCCGGATGTAGTCTCTATAAGGCACCAATTTGTTGCCCCGAGTTTCCCATTCTCCTTTTATCTGATGGATTACTAGAGCGGAATCCCCAAATACTTCTAGGATATTGGCTTTTGAGTCAATAGCGGCCTTTAGTCCCAAAATGTATGCCTCATATTCTGCCACATTGTTAGTACAGTCGAAACATAGTCTAGCAGTAAAAGGAAGGAACTTCCCTATTGGAGACACCAAAACAGCTCCTACTCCATGTCCAAATGCATTGGAAGCCCCATCAAAGACTAGGGTCTAATTTTCTTTTTCTCTTGATTCATCGGATAAGGCCATGATATCTTCATCTGGAAATTCATACCCCAAATGCCCCAGTTTATTTAAGGGTTGGTTAGCCAAGTAGTCAACAATAACACTTCCTTTTATCACCTTTTTTGTCACATAGGCGATGTCATATTCAGATAACAACACTTGCCATTTAGCAATTCTTCCTGTGAGTATGGGCTTCTCGAAAATGTAATTGATAGGATCCATTTTTTATACTAGCCAAGTGGTGTGACTCAACATGTATTGTCTTAGTCGGCGACATGCCCAAACTAAAGCGCAACAAGTCCGTTCTAACAAGGAGTATTTTATCTCGCAAGCTGTGAATTTCTTGCTCAGATAGTATATGGTTTGCTCCTTTCTTCCACCATCATCATGTTTCCCCAAGATGCAACCCATTGATTCATCAAATACAGTAAGGTATAGAATCAAAGGTCGCCCTGGAATTGGAGGCATCAGTACTGGAGGTTCTGTCAAGTATTGCGTTATCTTTTCAAATGCTGACTGGCAGTCATCGTTCCACTTCACCGCGTGATTCTTTCTTAGGAGCTTGAATATAGGTTCACATGTGGAAGTAAGTTGGAAAATGAACCTAGAGATGTAATTCAATCTTCCCAAGAATCCCCTGACTTCTTTTTCTGTTCGAGGTGCTGGCATTTCGATTATGACCTTCACCTTTTCCGGATCCACCTCGATACCCATTTGGCTGACTATGAAACCCAAGACTCGGTCTGATTTCACTCCAAAGCTACACTTGGTTGGATTTAACTTAAGTTGATACTTTCGTAGTCTCTCAAACAGACGCCTCAAGTTGCTTACGTGTTCTCCTTCTGTTTTGGACTTACAGATAATGTCATCTACGTA
>NC_032012.1:19987438-19990381 GCF_001865875.1 Lupinus angustifolius
TTCTTTAATCCAAATGGCATGACTTGGTAGCAAAAAGTACCCCATGGGGTAATAAACATGGTCTTGTTTACGTCTTCTGGCGCCATTTTGATCTGATGATACCCCGAGTACCCATCCATGAATGAGAAAAGGGCATGGTCGGTGGTGCTATCAACCAAAACATCTATGTGTGGCACCAGAAAATCATCCTTTGGGATAGCTTTGTTGAGATCACTGTAGTCAACACATATTCTCAACTTTCCTCCATTCTTTGGCACAACTACCACTTTGGCTACCCAATCTGGATATTCAGCAACTTTAACGAACCCAGTGGTCAACCATTTTTCTACCTCCTCTTTGACCCTTAGGGAGATCTCTGGCTTGATTCTTCGTAATTTCTACTTTACTGGCCTAGAGTTTTGTGTAACGCCCCGAAAAATACTTCTAAAAAACATTTCAGAAAATGGGTATTTTTTTTTTTGAAATTGGTGATATAAAATTGTTTCCTTTTAAAACTTTCCTTTTTCGGGACATCACTTTAAGTAACTCGAATGCAGAAAATCAACTTATCATTATCGAATGATAACTTAACCTGATTTACAATTTCCTGAATAGTACGATGTATATAATAGGTTAATTCACAGTCAGTTCATACATACTAGGTCAGCAAAGGCGGAAACTACATCACCATTAACATATACAAAATCAAAAGAAACACAACCCCCACCAAAAACAAAAGGGGACATCGACTGGTCCACAAGCTGACTCAAAAGGTTCCAGGAATGTTGGACCCCTCACTCGGGTTCTCCTCATCTTCCGAGTCAGACACGAGGTCGATCACCTCCACCGAGCTCTCTACATTGATGAGCTCCACGACCTCGTCCTCCTCCTCCTCTTCCTCCACTTCATTATGCCATAACCCAGCGGCATAATTCGGAGGGGATGACATTCTCAGCACCAGAGCCTTCCTGTGGGGACTTCCTCCAAGACCACTGCTCCTCTTGGCTCTACTGGATGATGGAGCACCCAAACAATCTGGCCACGTCCTATAACCGTGGGAGGGAACAGCGCCATCACTCCTGACTGGCGGGTATCGAAGTCTAACCTCTGGAGACCTTGGCCTCTTTGGCAGCAAGGTGAAGGAAGTGTCAATGTAGGTGTCGGGTTGAGGGATCATCATCGATGACCCGTTGCACACCATGTGCAACGACAGACCGTAGGGGCCTGTGTAGGTATATCTGTGCCCATCATTAGTCCATTGTCCCATCAGAGACATCGTGAAGTGATAACCTCGAATGTGAGTGATGTTGTTGGCCATTTGCATAGAAAATATATACAAAACGAGAACAATACAAAAGAGAGAGTAAGACATCTAATGAACATAAATTCATTGATGGCGTGGACTTACTCAGAATATCACACTCAGACATAAAATATATTTTAACATATAGTTCATCATTTATTATTGACATCATGAAGAAATACATAACATACCATTTATTCCAACATTACCAATATATCGAGTAATATAATCAATATTCTACTCATAACCATATCGCATGCATAAACGTAGAAATACACAATGCTTGTAACTCACATGTGGGAATTCACTTCCACAATGATAATGTATGCATGATATGTCATGATTATCCACCTTACACCAATATCATCCAACATCCTAATCGGAAATAATCGAGAGTACAGGTCCCATACCAAGCCTCTTTGTACGCACCCAAAATAACATTTCCTCGCAAGGAATTAAAAATAGATCGATCGGTTCCCTCAGGAACAGTCCTACCCGGACCTAGGTCGTACAAACGCTTTCTGGGCATCCCTCTCATCGATCTCGAATGCAATCCAGGGGTTGTCAGAGATTGCCTAGTTTGGCCTGTGAGAACTGTCCAATCCAACAGGGTACCTCCCCAGGAATACAAGGGACTCGTCTCACCCAGACTCTCCCTCAAGACAATGTTGGCGAATCACCATCCAATCAGTGCCGTCCCGTCCCTACTTACATCACGGTGCTCTAAGTCGTCCCGTCATTTCCTCTCCACTAGTTCATGGTCACAATGCAATGCATTCTTAGACAAAGTCAAATTCAAATATATTAATCAAACACATGATCGGCCCATCCTTAAGCCATCTCCCGACAAGGAATGCTTCTCGTGGGACCCGATAGTATGTCAACCGTACATGTTCAAGGTAACATTTCATTCACTACAACGCATCACCGAATAATCCTGGACGGTCACATGACCAGGCCTCTTACGGTCAGTCGATTGTTGTCCCGTGATATCCTGTATCCTTACTAGGGTACCCCCTAGCTCACGATCTCAAGTCGGATACTTGCCCAACAAGGCATAAACATAAACAATGCTTTCACACTTTTGTGGAGTCATGCTTCTCATCTAAGCCATGATCTCATTCCACAACTTTTATATAACAACACACCCTACCCGGGTTCATCACATTGTTCATGTACATCATCTTATTTCAATCTTTCCACACTGTCCTTCGCCAAAGTGGGGACTAGTCGCCCAAGCGACAATTCATCTTTAAATCTCAAATAAACTGAAGCCTTCCTTGTCCAGGCGAAGGTACTATCGCCCAAGCGAGGCCTCTTCTCGCTCAAGCGAGACATCTCTCGCCCAAGCGAGACATCTCTCACCCAAGTGAGAGTGTTCCAGGGGCTCATTAAGATCCTGGGCGTTCTCGCCCAAGCGAGGCCCTTCCTCGCCCAGGCGAGGCTTGCTCGCCCAAGCGAGATTCTGTCGCCCAGGCGAGGGAATTCCAGAACCAAAACTTCCCCTCGCCCAATCCTTGCCCAAGCGAGACTGTGCTCGCCCAAGCGACAAGGACTTGGACAATATACCAATTTTTCCATTTTCGACAACTGAAAACACATTTAAACATGGTTTTTCAAACACCTGCACCCAGAAAAGTTCCCAACAACATTCATATATA
>NC_032012.1:19990481-19990968 GCF_001865875.1 Lupinus angustifolius
CATATATATTCAAAAGCATTCAAACATAAAAATCTTGGGTTTCTTAAAACCCAAGTTAACCCCAAAACCTTTGAGATGGTTTAGGAGATCTAGATGTCATATTCGGACACCACTATGTCATGATGTGTTCTCTCTCACCTTAATGAAGCGTGCTTTAACTCGTCAACTAAGGGTGGTTTGGTTTCAAGGTTCAAACACCGAAATCTTTGTAACTACCAAAATAACAATCCGTTAGTTTCTGATATTTTTAAAATCGTTACTAAAATACTTAAAATCATTTCTCTTTTTCCCCATCGTGATCATACATCCCTTTCATCCATCCGGTCCAACATCACATGTTCTTGACCATCCTTTTTCATCGAAAGTTCATTCACGATTTCCATTCCTTTTAAAGGTACGATTTTTAGTAAAACTACATCTTCCGATTTAAGACATCCTTTGATAATCTTACCACTTTAAAGTAAGTTATTCAAAATATCATTTAAGA
>NC_032012.1:19991068-20004620 GCF_001865875.1 Lupinus angustifolius
ACTTAAATCTCATCAACATCCATTGGTTGAATGTTGAGAGATCAAGGATTGAAGATGGAAGAAGCAAATGAAAAATGAGAGAGAAAGATGAAGAGAGAATTTACCTTTTCTTTGTAAATTTTGAAAATGAAAGAGTGTGAGAGTGAAGCGTGAAGTGTGGAGGCTTAAGAAGAGAAGAGAAATCAGATTTCCCTCTAGGAAATCATCAAAAATCTCCTAGGGTGTCTAATGATGATTTTATAAGATATTTGAGTGAGTGATGTGAGGTTTGCTTTATGGAAAAGCAAATTTCACATCACCAACACGAAATGACCACTTCGTGGACACGTGTGATAAAACATGCTCGAGTATTTTCAGCCAATACTCGATCGTGTATTATAAATCGCCCAATTTTAATATCCGATTAGAATTTCGGATTTCGGCATCCCGAGTTAAAAATATTTAGATAATAGGTATGGGTGTAATCAGGGTCTATATTGACTCGAAATGAAATTACGAAGCCAACAACGCAATTGGAATTCGATTTTGAGTTACGGAACTCAAAAACCACTTTTTGAGCCGTACCGGGTGAGATTCGGTCCCGACAGCGGTCCGAAACCGACTATCTCCGAAAATGATGAAAATTTACCACCAAATTGGAAATAGAATTACAAGACTAAAACTCAACTAGAGTTTCGTCTATTTCTTTACCGAAAATTCTCAGAAATTCATTTTCGAAAATATAATTAATAAAAATATTAATGAAATCTTATAATTCAATATCGTAAAATTCGCGGTGTTACATTTTGCATTAGCGGTAGTTTGTGCTCTACTATACTTCAATCCAGCCCTGGCATTTCTTCGTATGACCAAGCAAAGACGTCCTTAAATTCATGTAGAAGTCGAACTAGGCGTTCTCGTTCCTTACCATTCATTATGGTGCCCACCCTCACCTCTTTCTTATCTTCCTTGGATCCTAGGTTGACAAGCTCGATAGGCTCTTGGTGTGGTTGAATCTCTCTAGCTTCTTGCTCTACCCATGTGAGCAGTTCGGGGGATGCCTCCCATTTATCATCATCATTGTCATCTTCCACTTGGTGAACCAGTTGGTCAGGACTAGGCGAGGGCTCACTGGCATGGCCCTCAGTTTCAGAGTCGCTATCGGATCTACAATGTGGGGATGACTAAGTCAGCTCCCCACGGATTTGGTTTTATTTTATTTTATTTTTTCTCTGTTTTATTTTACTCTTATCTTTTAACATGTAATAGAGAAAAAATGCAAAAGAGACGCATGAATATGATCGAAAAGATTGATCTTTATTGATTTGAATGGAAATACTGAAACAAATGAGTACGTGTAATTGAAAAGAACATAAAATGAAAAATGTATAATAGCCTTGGACATGGCTAAAAAAAACCACATAAAATTATTACTTTGATTCTAAAGTAACTGATGCATATGGCTCTTCATGCCAATTCTTCAAGCAGGTTCCTGGGGGACACTGGTACACGAACCCAGACTCATCCTTCATTCCTTCTTCTTACACGGAGGCCACCATTCCTGAGGACCGGGTACCACCGCTAACAAAGCATTGATTGATATGTGGTATTAGAATCCCTGCCACATTCTCATGCCCAAATTGCCCTAACCGAGTCAAACGCTCACCTTTCCTTACTTTTATGGTTTAGAGCTTATCTTCCTGTGTCGGTCTATATCCTAAACCATATCTACCTTTATTGGCCTTGGGCATTATGATTTCCCTGCAGCCCTGTCCATACTTTCCTAATCCTTTCCCGGATTGATATCCTCCATGGATCATGACTTTTGCCATCATGAGAGAAGCATCTGACGAATGTGGGTTTGGCCACGATCCACCTTCCATTACAAATGTGGTGTTTGCAATCTCGAGGCCTTGGAATGATGTCTCCAATTCCTCCTCAGTCACTTCAATGTAGTGGGCATCAAACGATTGAGACACTATCACATCCTCTTCTCCTGAAACTGTAATCAACCTTCTGTTGACTATGAATTTCACTTTTTGATGCAAGGTAGACGATATGGCTCCTGAGGAATGAATCCAGGGACGCCCCAACAAACAGCTATACGTTGGATTGATGTCCATCACATGGAACAGTATATTGAATATGCATGGCCCTATCTTGATGGGCAACTCCATCTCGCTCAACACGTCCCTACTTGATCCGTCAAAACCTTTGACAATCATTGAGCTAGCCCTCAAGTAGAAAGTATCTACCGGTAATCTGGAGAAAGTTCTCTTTGTCATAACATTCAGCGACGACCCATTATCCAGGAGGACTTTTCCGATCACACAATCATTACACATCATTGAAATATGCAGGGGACGAACATGTCCAGTGCCCTCAAAGGGTATCTCTTGTTGATTATCCCTCCTAACTTGTCAATTGTAATGTCATGGCTGACGTGAGCCTGATTCAATACTTTTAGCAGCACATTTCTATGGGCCTCAGAACTCGTGAGTAAGTATAACAAAGATATCATTGCTGAGGTCTTATTAAGCCGATCCACGATTTTGTACTCGCTTTGCTTGATAAATTTGAGGAACTCACATGCCTCTTCATTTGATATGCCTTCAGGTAAGGCCGCCTCGACATCCTCTTCTACATACTCTGTCATTCTTTCTTTATCTTTAGCGACCCCAGATGGACCCTTTTCTATCTCTGGTGGAACATATATACGTCCAGTCCTTGTAACCCTGCTATTTCCAGCAATGTTGGTAACCATAGAAGGGTTCATCACTGGCTCTTCTTCATAAACCCAAGGCACTGCCTTCTCTGATTCGTACGGGAATGGGCTCCCCATTCCTGTTATCACGGGCTCCATCTGTCGGATGAATGGTTCCCATTGACGTTGAGAGAAATATGTCTGAACACCTCTGGGTGGATTTATGACGGGTTCATATGTGCGTATGAACACAGATATTTCCTTTTGACTTTTCTCTACAACATTAACCCCATAGCATAAGGACCTTCCGTCGATGGCAATCAGCTTCAAATCCATCATTTTCTGAATAAGCGATTTGAATTCTTTACATTCCTCCAAACTATGACCCGCACGTCCGTGCATTCACAACTCGTCGCATCATTGTTGTTTGTTTCATAGCTAATAACTTCTACCAAACCCTGCCTGCACATTTCACGAAAGATGAACCCCATGAGAATCTTTACGTCTTCAACCTTGTCAATGACTACGACCTCGCTTTTTATTTCTATAGCATTTACTTCCTGATTTCCATGGTTGGGTAGAGGATTCCCAGTTATGTTGGGTCTAGTTTCCATGAAATCAATTCGCTTGGCGTTGATGAGGTCTTGAACCTTAAATTTGAAAGCCCTACAATCTTCCACGAAATGTCTTGTTGCCCCAGAATGATAGGCGCAATTGACATTTTCATTGTACTAGGCCCCGGGGTTTTCAGGGATTTTTCCTGGGATTGGTGTGATGTTCCCTTGTCTTTGGAGATAGGCGAACAAATCAGTGTATGTCATCAAGATTCGATCAAACACTGGCGTCCTCCTCTCTTGTTGATAGTAGTTGTTATTTCTTGGATATTAAGTGTAACCTTGTCTGGGTTGATAGGTGTTGTTGTTTTGATTTGGTGGGTTATGGGTTGGTATTTGGTTTTCTGTTGGAATTTGGTTTTGTATATGGTTCTGTGCAAACCGAGAGGGCGCACGATAATTGTTCTGGTTATTGTTTTGGGGTTGGAACCTCTTTGGTTCTGCAGCAATGAAATGGGTCTCTGCATCCTTCTTCCTCATGAAAGCAGGCTTCTTTCCGGAGCCTGAACCTTCTTCAGAAATTTTCCTACTTTTGATTCCTCCTTCCAACTTTTCTCCCACTTTAATTAGAGCATTAAAGTTGGTTGTTACGTTACCCATGAGACGTTCATAGTATAGGCTTTGCAAGGTGTCAATGAAGATCGACAATTGTTCTTCTTCATCCAGCCTAGGAAGTACTTGAGATGTTAGTCCTCGCCATCTCTGAACATACTCTCTGATGATTTCTCAGCCATGTTCTGTAGTTGGGCTCTGTCTGGTGCGACGTCCTCATTATATTTGTATTGTTTGATGAAAGCATTGGATAGATCCAAGAAGGTCCAAATTTGAGTTTTCTTCTGCCGGATATACCAGCTCATAGCTGCTCCAACTAAACTGTCTTGAATGCAAAGAATCAAGAGTTAATCATTGCCATGGTACGCTGACATCTTCCTAGCGTACATGTGCAAATGACTCTTGGGGCAAGTGGTCCCATTATACTTTTCGAATTCCGGCGTTTTGAACTTGGGTGGGAGTATCACATCGGGCACTAAGCACATTTTGAAAGCATTCTTGAGGTATGGATAAGTAGCTCCTTCAATAGCTTTCAACCTCTCTTCGATCGAACTCCATTTCTCTTCCTCCTTTTCCGTATTCGGCACATTACTGCCTTGCGGAATCCTATGAGTTCTGGTTGTCTCTCGAGGGGGATCATAACCAGGATCATCACTAAAGTCCTCTGGTTGAGTTTAATGTCTTGTGTTGGCATCGTGTCCTTCTTGAGGTTGGCTGGTACCAAGCCTTGGATTGGGATTTCTGGACCCTGAATGGGGTTGTGGCATTCTTTTTTTTTTCTTGATTTGGAGAGCTTTCAGGATGTGGAACATCTCCGCCATCTGCTCTGGTGTCCTGACTGAGGTCTGTAGATTCAGCCATTTGTTTAGCTTGGAGTCGGGTGTAGTAGGGGTGTTGTGAAGCAATGCTGATCTGATTAATGAATGTAATTTATTTTAAAAGACTGATTTATAATAAATGATAAATTTATGAGAGAGACCATTTTTGCATGTTTCATATGTATGACCCCCACAGTTGGGACTTAAGGAGCGTAGTCCATCAACTTAATATGTGGTTGATGACAATCTTTAGAGTAAAGAAATTTTTTAGACCAAGATTACATCTTTAATTCTAGCAGCATAAAACCCCTCCTAAAGTTATAAACCCTTGTATCCTGCCAACTAAGGAGCGTAGTCTCTTAGTTTGTTTACGGTTGACAACAACCCTTAGAATATTGGAAGACCAAGGTTGCGTCTTTTGAATGGTTTAAAATTCTTTCATTTTTCGTACCTTTTTTATTTTATTTTCAATTACTTTCGCAAGTTTCATTGGTCGAGAGAGACATCATAGAAAATAAACCCTTTATTACGAAGCAAAATATCATTCGATGGAATGGGAATCACATATGTCGATTTCCTCCATTCCTTATTTTATTCAACATGATAAAAATAAAACAAAAAACATAGCCCTAACTAGAACCCTCCATTGCACTCCATCCTCCAACGTCTGAGCTTCTTGGCAATCCGCATGCAGCTACTGAAAAGGGCTCCCATTGCTGGACGTACCTCTGTATCAGGATACATATGAAGTTCTTATTGGGCATCTTCGAATGTTACCAACCAACCATCTGCTAATTCCCCAACTCCTCCAATGATATCGTGACACCTTTCTCTCCATTGTTCTTTTTCTCTTTCGCATTCCTCTAAACTATTCCTCCAATTGTCATCCCATATTTTTTGATTCCCCTTTATGTGCTCATACGAGTCTACCAACTCCTTCAGTTGATCCATTAGTTGGGCTTCTTTGGCGAAAGCTTCTCCTTCTTATGGGACTGATCCAAGGCCTTTTGATAATTTCTGATTGTAGCCATGACTTGCTCCAGATCCAGTCTAGTCATATTTTCTGTCTCTATCTTATTTTTCAGGGCTTGCCCCTGAGCTTCAACTCTTTCTTTCAGATCTCTTATTTCCTCTACCGTCCTTTAATTATGTCTCATTATAGCTATTTTACCAGAATTTGAGCACAAGTCGGCATAATCTCTCTTTAGGCTCTTGATTTCTTCCCTGAGTATAGAGGAGGTGTTAACAGATTTTTCTAAGGCTATGTCATTCATCTCATTTTGATCCCTGGATTCTTGAAGGCGAGCTTCTAGCAATTTGATGTTTGCCTTAAGTGTGACTTCCGCTGGTGTGGGGCCTCCCTTGACTGAGGCATTACTACTGAGGGTCTGCTAATGCCTTTCATCCTATCGGCTCTCCAAGACTTATACTCATCAGAATAAAAAGTTTTGTGTTCCTCCAACTCTTGTTGTCCATACGAATGAATATCTTTAAGAGATTTCCTTATGGACTAAACCATTTTCAAGGAGGCCCCCTCATCTTTATACCAAAAGTAAAGACCCTCGAATTGCATTCCGGATACAGGAATCACTCCCCATTTCAGCTGGCCAAGTATCAAGGCTGGAATGAAAGAGATACACCCTATGGGACCCATCAATACTAGATTCTGGAACTCCCCTCATGAATACATGACTTGCTGATGCCGATCATAGAGACAACATTTTTCAGCAAAGTTTCTCAGAGTAACCTCTTCGAATAATTCCTTCCATTTGAGCAAAGGCATGTCCTCGACATAAGTGTTGAGAAACCTTCCTAATGGGTAACGAGACCCTAACTCGTATCGGTGATGCTTGAAACGGGTCAGGATCCATACTTGTAGGAGCTGGATGCAACATCGGATTCAGACCTTGCTAACATTCCTCTGAATACCCTCTTGGTATCGCTGGAATGACAAGAATGTCTCTGTCAGAATAGCTGCCACTGGGTTGATTTTAAACCGGATGAAATTGCTGAACACATCCATAGCGGCTTGGTCAACCATGTCACAAATGAATGGAAAGAGGACTAGTCCATACACAGCCAAAGCAAACGCGAGTTAAAATAAGGCCCAATTCTTATTTTCAGCCATTTTGGAGATATGGTTCTTTAGAAAATGCCATTTCAATCCACTTGCTCCTCTTTGCTTGGTAAAGTCTGAAGCTTCTGGGCGTATACCAATAAGAGCCTCTATACTACCTTCGTTAGCAACTTGTCCCCCTGTGAACTGGTATAGCTTTAATCTGCCCTCCATCGAAAAATTCAAAAGGGCCTCATATTCTTCTATGGTTGGAGCAACATCAAGGTTAGGGAACTCAAATACTCGAAGCTTGGGATTCCAGAACTGAATCATGACTTGCATGACTTCCAAGTCTTGGGGACGAACTTGGACTAACACGAGGTCCAATAATTCCCCATAATTATCCCTAATTACTTCTTAATTTCTTCCAGAATTTTGGGAATTTGTTCAGCCAAGAAACTCACATTAATTATTGACAATTCTAATTTTGTTGATTTTTCGGGTGCCAATATGCTGCTAGAATTATTTGCGGTCATCATTTTTTAAATTTTGAAATGATCTAATATAAAAATTAGTTTATATATATATATATATATATATATTTTTTTTGAAATAATTTTCTATCGTAGGGAAAAAGTGAATGCCCTATTTATCTTTACAACAATCTTCTTGGTGAGGGGAACAAGACTTCCCATCCAGGATGCAATGTTTTAATGATTTTTATTTTATATGATAACGTTCCAAACAATGTATTATAATACAAATATTAAACACATCACAACAATTCACCACGAGTTCAACATCCTACGACAAGGTTCTAACATACAACGGACGCATTTGGCAAGTTCTAGACTCCCTATAAAGGTGTTCATATTGCATCTCTCTCAAATAGAGAAGCCCAAATATTATAATGTTAGAAACAGGAGACCAGCTCGAGCGACTAACTCATAATAAGAGGTGACAATTTGAGTGGTTCACATCACTAACACTTAGAAGCGGCAAAAACCGCGACAAGTGAGGCTAGTATCCCTTCTATCCAAAAAGGTATCATTAATACCCGGGTGTAGGGCATATGTGTGTGCTTAAAATGTGTACATTATATCATATAGCAATAAGAACAATACAAACATGCATTCACAACATACGATTATGCAATTCATACAATTAATTATTTCATCATGCAACATATATATACACATACAACTAATAATTAATAACACATAACTAATATTCATACATATAATTAAAAGTAATCATATAATTCATATTTATAACCCATAACTATAAGTTAAACTTGCAACTCCCATATTTCTATATACAAGTACTAACCCCTGTGAACTGGTATAGCTTTAATCTGCCCTCCATCGAAAAATTCAAAAGGGCCTCATATTCTTCTATGGTTGGAGCAACATCAAGGTTAGGGAACTCAAATACTCGAAGCTTGGGATTCCAGAACTGAATCATGACTTGCATGACTTCCAAGTCTTGGGGACGAACTTGGACTAACACGAGGTCCAATAATTCCCCATAATTATCCCTAATTACTTCTTAATTTCTTCCAGAATTTTGGGAATTTGTTCAGCCAAGAAACTCACATTAATTATTGACAATTCTAATTTTGTTGATTTTTCGGGTGCCAATATGCTGCTAGAATTATTTGCGGTCATCATTTTTTAAATTTTGAAATGATCTCTCCTTTAATGTAAAATGCACCTATTAAATTAAAATACATAGAAATTAATTATTTATATACAAAATGGGATAATGCATGAATGAATGAATATGAATTTATTTTTCGGGGCCAAGAGCCCCCTCTAACATACAACGGACGCATTTGGCAAGTTCTAGACTCCCTATAAAGGTGTTCATATTGCATCTCTCTCAAATAGAGAAGCCCAAATATTATAATGTTAGAAACAGGAGACCAGCTCGAGCGACTAACTCATAATAAGAGGTGACAATTTGAGTGGTTCACATCACTAACACTTAGAAGCGGCAAAAACCGCGACAAGTGAGGCTAGTATCCCTTCTATCCAAAAAGGTATCATTAATACCCGGGTGTAGGGCATATGTGTGTGCTTAAAATGTGTACATTATATCATATAGCAATAAGAACAATACAAACATGCATTCACAACATACGATTATGCAATTCATACAATTAATTATTTCATCATGCAACATATATATACACATACAACTAATAATTAATAACACATAACTAATATTCATACATATAATTAAAAGTAATCATATAATTCATATTTATAACCCATAACTATAAGTTAAACTTGCAACTCCCATATTTCTATATACAAGTACTAATTAACATGCAATTTTCATTTTTTATATACCATTAAAATAAATCATACAATTCATATTTAATAATTAAACATGCACTTTTCTTATTTATACATACAATTAAAATTACGCATATAACTTATATTTATATTAATAATTAAGTATACAATATTATTGGAAATTAACTAAACAATAAAATAAAAATAACAATAACAATGGTAAAAAAAATAATCATATATTTCATTGATGATGGGTTGGACTCTCTCAAAACAATATATCCCCAGCAGAGTTGTCAGCTGTCGCACCCCGATTTTCAGCTGCACGACTTTGTTTAGAGTCACCACTACATTTTATAGTTAAAAACGTAGAAAAATATTTAAAACACAATTACCTTAAGCTTTTTGGATTTTTGATATCCAGGTTCGGGAGTCGGTTACAAGGTAGGGAAGGTATTAGCACCTTACCCGCCCGCCATAAGCGGTACCCTTCATTAAAATATATGACTTTATTGTTATTATTATTATTTTATGAAATTATCTGATTAATTAACTAATTATTATGAAGAAAAAATTATTTATTTTTATTATTGAGTCCGACAATATTGACTTTGGTCCTACGTACCCCTATTAAGGGGATCAAGGCTTATGTAGTTATTTATGTAGAAAATAGTTTATTGGTTGAGTGTATTTAAATTAAAGAAAATATATTTTTTAGTCAAAAATATATATTTTGCAAGTTTTCTTTGTTATAAAAAAGGTTTTTCTATTTTGTTATTTATTGATGAATAAAAAGTATTTTTTTATCTAGTTAACTCTTATTATTTATTTAATTAAGAAAATGGAATTGAATTGATTTTGAGATTTAATCAATTGAAAAGAAGTGGCGTAGTGCAACCTTTCGAAGATGATCTGAAAAGAAAGAGGCCTCCAAGACGACCTTCTCTCCATCTTTAATTAAATCTCAAAATCATTTTATTCCTTTTGAAAAATGCTTGTTTGTTTATTTAAAAAGTGTTAAATTTTTATGGAGATGTGATTTGAAGTTTTTAATTGAAGAATACATCAAAGTAATTTGTTTTACATTTTAAACATTTATTAAATTATTTTTAGTAGATCATTATTCTTTATTAATAATTGCTGGATAATTATAGAGAAATAAAAAATCAGTTACTAGAAAATAAAACAAAAAAATACTTATAAAAAATGGTGAGATTTTATTTATTTTATGTTTACCCGTTATCCTAATTTGTTTCCATTTTTGTTATAATATCGTTATTATATTTTATATGATAATTAGTAAATTGTTAAAAAAAATTATTTCCCACACACTAAAGTTTAGATCATACATAAGATCATGTTATTTTAAAATAGTTAGATCAAAGTATGAAAAGAGCAAAAAATTATACCTGATTATATAAAAGAATGTGTTTTATTTCCACGTTGTGAGAGCCTGGATCTCGTGTGACAGACTGGAATGAGGAGTGACACGCGTCAGACATAGATTGGAGGAGATTGTGGGATTATTGCGCCTGGACACGTGGCGCGTGATGAATGGTGGCTCAGAAAGGTGCACAGAGGTCCACGGTACGCTTGTCCGCAGCAGATCTTGGTTCTCCACGGTGATGATCTGGTGTAGCGCGTTATAGTGTGACCGTGATGTGTTTTTGCCCTGTGATTGGGCGAATCCTCTGGTCAACGCGATGAAACAAGTGGTATGCAGATCCAACGGTGGTTATGGCTAAGCACGACGAGTACACAACGAGTACACGGCGCTACGATAGTCACGGCTGCATTGGATCGCTCAGAATAACAATGTTTTTCTCTCTCTCACACAACCTTTGTTCCTTATGCAATATTCTGGTTTTTTTACCTTAAATATTTTTTGGAACCCCCTTAACCCATCACAAACCCACCTATTTATCATAAAATTATTTAACCCTAATCCCTAAAGTTTTGTTAACTGAAACCTAGCTTTGCTAGCCCATTATCACTACTTTTATGGGATCTAAACCAGCCACCAAGTCATATTTGACTTGTTATTTATATTATTATTTTATTACTTTTATATCTTTTCCTAAAAACATTCTAAATCGATTTATGTATTTATTTTTTATCTATATCCGAATTAATTCAAAAAATAAAAAATATCTATGGTTATGTTTAAATTATTTTAAAATTATAATTCCGTAAAATTAAAATAATAACCCATTTTATTGATTATTTGGAATTTAAAAATGGATATTTATGATATGTCCTATTTTATTTATCATAAATTCGAATTTAATTATAATATTAATAATAAATAAATGAAAAAATTCATTATCCTTTTTTATTTTTACAATGAAATTCGAAAAAGCAAAATGTAATAAAGTTTATTTTTATCCCATTTTCTTAGAAAAGTGATTGTGAGCTTTTTAGGGTCCATTTTAATTTAATTCTTTGTAGTTACTTTTATTATTTTGAATTTGAGGTTAACCCAATCACTTAGATATAGAAATCTTATCAACATAAATTTAGCATTATCATTTGTTATATTTTCGGTTAACCCAACCACTTAAATTTAGGAACCTTATCAACATAAATTTAATATTAGTATTCATTATGTTTCCTCCATAACATGGTTTTAATTATTTTTATTCATTGAAATTAAGTAAAAACGTTTTATTATTTTTATTTAAACATTTTGGGCTTTTTCTGGGCCGGACAAAAAATGAGTGTTCACAGTAACAGTTATTGTAAGGGAGAAATTTGAAGAGGCAATGCATAACTTTTTATAATCTTTTATAATAGTTTATTATTTGTTTAGTTAAAGAGGTAGTATAATTTATGAATGTGTGGTCACTTTTGATTTTGGCTTTTGATTTCTTACAAAGTGTTTATGAACGTGTGATTATCTTTCCTTTTGTCTTTTGGTTTTATCTGTCTATTTGAATTTTTCTTGTTATAGGTTTATATATATTAATATATAAATATATGTAGATATGTTTAGTTTAACTGGTTTAGTCGACATGCGGTTTAATTGTTGAACCACTAGTTGAACTATTGTACCACTATACCAATACCTGACCGGTTTGATAACCGATACGATTCTAATAACTTTTCCTTGAATAGTAAATATTTTACTTCATTTTACATGTTTTAATCATTTTTATCAAACACATAGGAAGGGAAGGCCTTGGTATAGGCCGAAGGTTTAAAGTTTCATTCTTTGAAGCAACATTTATTGAAGATGCAACCACACATGTTAAAAGAGAGTTAATATAGGCTAAAATGTTAAATGGTCTATTTTTTGAAGCAACACTTATTAAAATATACAACCACACATACCAAGAGATCTGTAATGCCCCGAAAAATACTCTTTATTTATTACGCGGAAAAGTGAGTAAATTTTTCTTTTTTTTTGAAATTGGTGATAAAAAATTGTTTCGTTTTAAAAACCTTTCTTTTCCGGGACATCACTTTAAGTAACATATAACGCGGAAATCAAAACCGGTTACCTAATGGTAACTGAAATGATCCAACATTTCCTGAATATACATCTTCATAGATATAAAAGATCATAAGTACTTAATATACATATCCAACAAGAAAGGGCGGAAATATTAATCATCGCCAAAAGACACTAAACAAAGACATGAACAAGCTGAAGTCGTCAGTGTTTCAAAGTCACAAAATGATAAGCAACTCCTAGTGGCTAACTCCAAAGCTAGGGTACTGCCTCTCCTCAATTCCGCATGCCCCCTCCTGGAACATCACGGACGGGTAGCTCCAAATCCGAGCAAAGGTGTCTATCTGACGAGCACACGTCCGAAAAGCAAGCAATAGAAAAGAAGAGAAATAGAGAGAGTAAGACATCTAATGAATATAATTCATTGACGGCGTGGATTTACTCAGAATATTACACTCAGATATGAAAAGCATTTCATATATATATAACTTATCACATTATAACTCATCAGTTGTTCTCGTAAACAATTATTCAAGCCACATGAGTAATATAACCAAACTCATCAAATGTTCTCATAAACAATTATCTAATCAACCTATGTAATGTAAACAACACTTATTCCCAAACAATATCATAATTCACCATTTATCAATATATAATTCATCGACAAGATATCATGACTATAATTAAATAACACATAAGTGGAGATCATAACCCCAAATAATAACATACACATATATTATCTATAACCGACATCATAACCCACCATTTATTAATATAAACAATAATGTATCAACATACATTTCATAAACAAATATCATAACCACTGTCGCGCCCCGATTTTCGGCTACGCGACCTCTCGAGTCGCCACTACATTTTTTACTGAATCCACTTCCACAAGTGCAATATATGCATGCTATGTCATGATCATCCACCTTACTCCAATATCCTCCTAATAACCTAGTCGGAAATAAATCAAGAGTACACGTCCCATACCAAGCCACTTTGTACGCACCAAAAAGCATTTCATAAGCCAATTGATCAATAAGTTCCATAGGAACAGTCCATAACAGGACGGTGT
>NC_032012.1:20004720-20004944 GCF_001865875.1 Lupinus angustifolius
TCACATACCCATACTAGGGTTATTACATACTCAACCAATCAATCCAAATAGTCAAACACAATTATTGTCTCTCGCCCAAGCGAGGACCCTTCGCTCAAGGGAAAATTCAATCAACAATACCATTTTAAAATTGGGCATCTCTCGCCCAAGCGACGGACTTCTCTCGCCCAAGCGAGACCCGGTCGCCCAAGCGAGAAAGACCTGGACAGGATTCCAATTTTGCC
>NC_032012.1:20005044-20005352 GCF_001865875.1 Lupinus angustifolius
TTCGTTTGCAGGTGAGCTTACTTGATCCGATCTCCTCTCGAACTCTTCATTACGCCAAAATCATGTTAATTAGTTATCTGACGATAATTATTATACTTATGAAATAACGTTTTACGCGAAGATAAAACTTAAAACCAAATAACATTCTTTAAAGTAAGATTTTCAATAAAACTTATACCGGAATTATGTCGTAATCCGTGGATATACACCAGGCTAGTTCCCAGGAAAGAGAGGTGGGTCGTAAAGACACCCTTAAATACCAAGTCTTTCCTTAGACAGAACCTTTCTAGACATGTATTCCCACTTCA
>NC_032012.1:20005452-20025127 GCF_001865875.1 Lupinus angustifolius
AGTAAGTGTTATTTTCATAGTCATGAAAATAAATCCTAAGGTAAGACTTTCTACTACTTTAATATCCAAAACTTCATAACACTTTAAGTTTATGAAGTCAAGACTTTAATAAATCATCTTTTATCCCAAATCATTATTTTAACTTGGAAATGAAAGAGTAAAATATGCTAAACCACTTTTAAAACATAATACTTTCTAAAAACGAAACATTTTCAACAACTCATCAACATCATAAACTTTCTAGAATAAAATACAAACTTTTTCCTAAACACATTAAAGGTTCCTTTGATGTTAAAATCATCACCTTTAAACATATTCAAATACTAACAATAATTTCTAATATTTCCAAACAAATAACTCATCTAACCTTGTCCAAAGATATAATTTTTCCATCTAAGAACAAGGAAGAAATTTCAAGATTTACAAAAGTCAACAACTACATAAAGGTTCATATGATTTTATTATCATCCCCTTTAGTTATGCCTTCATAAAATACTTAAAGAACAAATATAAACTCTACTTTATGAACAACATAATAAAAGCTCATAACTTTCTATGAAGTATGAGAAGAAGATGAAGAAGAAACATAAAAGACTATCTTAGTTTGTATAAGAAATTTAGTGTAAAAATGAGAGAATGAGGTGGGGTATTTATAGGAGAGCCTCACCCTCATCAAATCATAAAATTTAATGCAAGGTAAGTAGATTTAGACTAGCATAGGTGATGTGTCTAATGGTGGTGGAGTGAGAGGATTTGTTGAGTGATTTTGGGGATTTTGGGGTAGTAAATCAAGGCATTAATGAGTGAAATCTATAAGATTTAGTAGGTAGATTTTGTGAAGTGACTCATGCGATGTGACGACTTTGGCGAAACGCGCGCGATTAAAACCATGCTCGAATAGCAAAAAATGATTGCCCGATTTTACTTTACGGTTGGAACTTCGAATTTCGGCATTCCGAGTGAAAATATTTTAGAAAATAGTTATGAACCAACTCAGGGTCTATCTTGACTCTAAATTTGATTACGAAGCCAACGGCGTGATCGGAATTCGATTCTGAGTTACGGAACTCAAAAACCACTTTTTGAGCCATACCGGGTGAGATTCGGTCCCGACAGCGGTCCGAAACCGACTGTCTCCAAAAATCATGAAAATTTATCACCAAGTTGGAAATAGAATTACAAGACTAAAACTCAACTAGAGTTTCGTCTAATTCTTTACCGAAAATTCCCAAAAATTCATTTTCGAAAATATAATTAATAAAAACATATATTTTTAAGGTAGTAAAATTCGCGGTGTTACAAGATCAAAAACTCTTCATTTTACCAAAAAACACAGCCGAAATTCTTTTGACATCAACATTAAGCCCATGTTTGGTTGAGCTTATATTTTGTAGCTTATGTTTATTTTTTGAAAAATAAGCTAAAAATATAAACTATGTATGTTTGACAACCAAATGAAATTATAAAGTATGTATGTTTGACAACAAAATGAAATTATAAACTCAACTTATTTTTTTGAAAAAATAAGCAAAAATCGTAAGCTCCAAAATCATGGGCTGCTTATTTTTGGCTAGCTTATTTTTTTCTCCAATTTTTCAATTTCCCATTTTACCCCAACATAACTTTGTATCTCATCATTTTTACTCTTCCATCAAATATCATAACTCTTCACAACATCATCCTTTTATTTTCTCAACATTGTAGACTCTCGCTCAAGCTAGAGATTTTCACTTGAGCGAGTTAGAGAACTGTTTTAAGTCGATGTACCTTGCTCGGGCGACAGGTGTCGCCTGGGCTAGAAACGCACAGATTTTGGCCTTCAATATTGGAAGTGTCGCTTGAGCGCCAACCTCTCGTTCAGGCAAGATGCAGACTTGAGCTTGGGCGACCAATGATGATGATGGTGATCTTGCTGAATACATGGATAATATATCTTCTGATCACATGTGTCTTGTTCGAGATTCAATTAGGGATGACATTATTAAAACTTGACATTTGTGTATTATTTATTTTGTCAATTGTGTAATTCAAGTTTAACAACTTCTATTTATTTATGTACCAGGTTTTTTAATATTGATATTGGTTTTTATATTGTATTTTATTTTAATATTTTTTTAACTTTTGTTATGCAATATTAAAAACTAAAAAAATTATAGTAAAAATATATATTGTGGTAAATATTAAAGAATGTATATTTAAATAGTGTAAAAGTCAAATAAAATAATCATAACATAAACAAATAACCTCATACCCATTTATGCAATTTGCTATGTAGAAAAATAAGCTTTCTACCTTACTCAAACAAAATAGATTAATTTATATTCAGTTTTCAGCTAAGGTACCCAAACATAAGCAAATTATAATTTCACAGTTTGTAATCTCACTGTTTATAAAGTGAAAATATAAACTTCATCTATACCAAACGTACACTAAGAAGAGATTTTGTTAGAGAGGCTCATCATTCTAGAACTTTAATTCTGGTCATCCAATGATGAATTGTTGCTTCATAACAATGTCATTATCATTATTTATAAAAAATTATACTTTCACATGTCTGAGTTATTCTAAAGTTCTGAGTTTGAGAATTAAGATTAGTTGCTCAAATCAAGATTAGTCAATTCGCTTATTAAGTTCAGATATTATATAATATTAATATATGCCAGAAAATGTTATTGTACTCAGCAGTGTTTAAGAGCAAAAGTAACTTTATTTCAATAAAAGTTTAATGCTTCTAACGAAGATAAATTACAGTAATTTTATTAATTAATAAATTGTTATTATTATATATATAATTGATCAACCCTATCTAATTTTGATAAAACCTACTTTAGGTTTTTAAAATAGTACACTGAATATATGAAACACTAATATCTGAATTTAGATTTAAATGTATAAGTAATGAATATTTCTATAAATATAAATTCAGAGACAAAACAAATGATTACAGGTTTGAGAGACTTAAATTCCTCCCACTCTTATGTTCAAAGTTTTCCAATCTGACTTTATTCAAAAGTACATTAAAGGATTTCACAGAAGAGATAATACGTTTTTTTTGTTTAAATTACAATAAGTGAAACAAATGTTTTATTTGATATTTTGTATTAGTTATATAATTGCATCAAAATAATCACCTTTAAAATAATTTACTCAGTTTAATTATTATATTTATCAATTTTACATTCAATTTAGTTAGTACCCTTATAAATTTCTATCCAAATACCATTGAGCTTTGATGTGTGTAGAGCCTTGCTTAGAGATCAGAGTATTGCACAATAATCAAGGTAGAAAAGCAATTAAAAAGTGTGATTTTTTCTATAATAATCTACTTAGTAAAACAGAAGTCTTTACTTTGAATTCCTGCTTCAAAATCATTGTAGGTACAACACTAAAACAATCAAGTATAGAGAAGAAACCAAAAAGAAAAGGCACAATAAAAATGAAACAAATGGTACTTTTTTCCTTAAGAATGCATCAAAGTTCATCATGCATTCTTGGAACTGGAGGAGCCTCCCTATTATGACCATGATCAACTCTGATTTCATGCAGATTTATATCACCAGCACCAGCTTGAGGTCTTAACCCTGCCTGCCCCACAACACCAGCCTTTATAGCTGCAGTAACCTTCTTCTGTAAGGTAAGTATCCCGATCCGCTTCGAAACAACGTAAAGAACAGCCAGGGAAAACAAGAAGAAGCCAACTCCAAGTATCAACCTGTTCAGATGTAAGTTGCAATTATTCATTCATTAGGAAGATTAAATAAATTTGGTGGAGAAAAATATTCAGTTGCTTTTACTTCTAATACCTGTCCAAGACATCTTGACGCTGCATCGTCGAGAGCAGGTTCCGCGTGCGCGTGAACAATGAGCGCTGACCTTTATATTCACTCTCAGCCTTTTTTAATACTCCAGTTGATTCCTCTGTATATCCAAGCAGTTTTTTAAAACAAATGTACAGAACAAAGTACTTTTAAAACTCCTCAGTCATTATCCTCATTTCTTAATATCAGTATTTCAGTTAGTCAAAAACTAGTTTTTAGCATGCATATTAGCATGAATCGCTGGGCGAAGAAGAAGGTTCACAATTCATATAATATTGATAACAAGTCAAGTGATATGAACAGTAGAAGAATCAGTGGAACTTCAATTTCAGAAGATTGCACGAGAAAGATACGGTTACCGTTTTGCACACAAGGAACTGAGAAAAACTTAAAAGTGTATAATGATGGAGTTATTTGGCGGATTCAAAAGCAAATGACATGGTTTCCTTGCTTATTTTGAGGTCAAAATTGATTCTAAAGTTGATTGCAAATTCCAAACTAGATTATGTGTTTGCTTAAAACAAGGAAATCCAAGTGCACCAGTTGAAATAAGAAAACCACCACCCATATGAAACTCTTATAATACTTCTGCTATTGATAGAAGGAGAACAACAAAACCCACATAAAGGATAAGTTCCAGAAATTTTTACTAAGCTATCAGAAAATACATAACTTGAGGGCCTTGTGTGGAGACAGAAAACAAGAACTTCTATTTGAAGGAAAGGGGGACTTAAAAGAGCTGTGTCTTGGAGTATGCAGAAGTTGTAAATGTGATAATCTCAAGATCTTACAACTGACTTAAAACTCATTCCCTCCACTCACAAATCAATTTGCTAATATTCACTCAGATCTAAGTCATCTAACTGAATTATGCAGCCAACATATAATCATTTAGCACATATTTCCTTGTCGTTGTATATTTTTTATAAGCTATATTAAGTAAACAACAACAACAACAACCAAGCCTTAATCCACTAGATGGGGTGGGCTATACATTAAGTTAACTATAGTAAAAAAAAGTATCAAACCCAAAAGGTAGCACAATCATAAAGATACAAATAGATATGAGCCGGGGAGAGGGAAGAAAAGGCACCTACCGAGAGTCATAACTGTGTTTGTACTCCGTTCAACCTCCTACATGAAGATACAGATAAGATCAATATGCTTATCTTTATATGTCCTAAAAGGGATGCATTTACAAAACAATCGGGGTGGAATAAATAAAATGTTACGAGTACTGAGTGTGAATAATAGTTTTGGACTTTTAGTCTTGAAAACGAAGAATCTAGATAGGATGATCAAAATTACAACTTCTTAATGTGGAACTCAATAGTTAAGGTAAAGGAAGCACTAAAAAGGACAACAATGGAAAGGGAGTTGGGCTATATAATATACCTATCGAAGTATGTAAGTGTTGGGATATAACCTAGATTACTTAGTTGTTCAACCAGATAAATGAGCTTAAAAAATTTTCTGGATGTGTGGAAGGGTACCACTTCGGCACCTATTTACAATAATAAAGGATGGCATATAGCTTAGATTACTTCGTTGTTCAACCAGATAATGAACTCCAAAACATTTGTGGATGTGTGGAAGGGTACCACTTTGATACCTATTTACAATAATAAAGGAGATGTACAAAATTGTGCAAACCATAAAGGGATCACACTCATGCGTCACATTATAAAACTGGGAAAGAGTAAGCCAGAGTAGATTAAAACTAGAAAGTCCTGCATAACAGAATCAATTTGGTTTTGTGTCGTGGAGGCGATATACCTATTGGGAAGTTTGGTCAAGAGTAACAAAAGGAAACAAAAACACCTGAATGTGGTCTTCCTTTTTCTATAAAAAAACTTATAATATGTCCATAAGAAGTCCGGTGGAAGCCTCTAGAGTAAAACCAGAGTTTGAACCATATATATTTGAACTATAAAGAATATCTATGATAGGGGAAGGTACCAACTGGTGAGCTAACTCATGGAGGTGCAAAAGAATCTTCTATATCAACAGGTTTACGCCAATGGTCAGCTTTATTTTATAGCAGTGCCAATGGCCACTTTTGATCTTATGCCCTTTTACTTTCTTTTAAATGTACGTATTGAGCACATCCAACTAGGGCCTCATTCTTCTAAAAGAGCAGGTTAGTGCATGAGGCTCCGACTTGATAGGGTCTAGAGAGGGAAAATGTATGCAATCTTACCCCCATAAGTGGAGAATCTATTTCCAGTATTCGAATTCATGACCTCCAGGTCACAAGGCATCAACTTTACTGTTGCGCCGAGGTTTACACTCTATAAAAAATAAACATAACCTAATTCTACAGTCCATGCTCTCTGAGAAAGAAGTAGTCATAGTTGATGAGTTGAAACATGAGAGGAGTAAATTCTAAACTTTAGTTGTGTTGAGAAACTTTGAAATCAAGGGGTTTTCAGTTAATAGAAGAATGACAGTATAATAAATGTGAGTTCAATAAGATATGTGTAATCAATGTTGGGGTGAAAATGTGAAATCACACCGTACCACAAAGTTGCAAGGTTTAGGCTCATTTTATTTATCTCAAAAATGATGGGATGATTGTTAGGGATATCACACATGAAATGGAGAAATGCTTTACTGCTTTAGGCATAATTATTATTGCAAAGTGACTATTGAACTCAAAGGAAACTTTACCAAACAGCTATAAGCCTATAAGACTATTCTTCTCTATGGTATTAAATGCTGAGCAATTAAGTATTAACCAGATTGAAAAATTAAGTGTAGCAAACACACGCATGGTAAGGTGAAAAAAGACCTAGCTATTGAGGTTTCCCTGAAAGCTTGGCTTTGAATAGAACCCAATGGCTTGAAAGATCCATATTACTGACACCAACTAGTTGAACAGTATATTGTAGTTGTTTCATAAAAGGAAGGAACTAGTAACAAACCTGAACCATTATTTGTCGAGTACGACGTAGGCTTTCAGTGATGCTTTCTGCAGCAGATGTCATTCCAGCTTTTGTCCTACAAGGCAATTGCAAATTAAATAAACCAAAATACTTCAACTGGCCGAATTAATGAACTTTCCAATGAAATGACCGAAGAAAAATTAAAACAAGCAAATCATAATTGTATCTTTGCAAGAACATACTGTAAGTTGCGTCTGCGAATTGTTGACTCTTCTCCACCACCTAGAAGAAGTTCTCTCTGCATCATATAAAACAAAATTTCACAATGCAGTCCAAAGTACAAATATAGAGAACTACAAATAACTCAGCTAAACGGTTATATAATATTATCATCTTGCTTCCTCAATCAAATGTGTCTTCAATGTCACTATTAGCAGCAAACAGGGTAGTGGTTGATATAATATGATCTTAATAATTCTTCATTAGGACACAAAGCATACAAAATTCTGGGCATTTCATTACAGACATTGAATAATAAAGTATTTAGGCAAAATAATAGCATAATGCTAAGTCAATAACATGACCTCCTCTTTAGCAGCTTTCCTCATATTCGCCTTTGCTTGCAAATTGGCATTCCTCAGACTTGATCTCAAACTGTTAAGACAGAAGTTCAAACACAAACTGTCAACAAAAATAATAAACATACATACAACTCAATGTCAATAATTAAGTAAACAATAACTTAATATATGGATCACTTAAAAACACAAATCTTAAATTAAAAGATACAGATAATGTTTTCAAAGTTCATATGAGTGAGGACGAGCCTAAGTGGAACGACAATGTTGTTGCCTTGTGACTTGAAGGTCAAAGGCTTAAATCCTCGAAACAACATGTCCACTTACAAGGACAAAATTGTGTACTCCAAACATCCCACGATATGAGAGCCTAGTACATTGGGGGCCCATTTTTTCAAAATTAACACGAGTGACACTAACATAATAATATATATTTTTCTAATTAATGGTATATAATTCAAAAGTCGATGTTAAAAGTTGTAAAATACAAGAGTGTCTGATACAGAAAAGTGTTAGATAAGAACACATTGACTATTCTGAATTATGCATGCTTCACAGATCTCTAGTAATTAACCACATGAAATAAATAGCAACTAGAAACCCCAGAAAATTCCGTCTAATGTTATATAAAATCATAAAAGGCACTAGGTAAAATCAATAAAAAATACAAAATACAAATCATGGGTAACACTAATAACATGAGAAAGATGAAGAAAAGAAGAGAGAGAGAGAAAGACGCTACCTTTGAGTTTGGGTTTTCCATGATTGAAGCAATGATTGTGCAGATTGAACATCATGATGAGTGGGTAACTGAGGAGCAAGAAGATCAAGCCTAAAACACAAAGAAGAAAGGGATTGAAGAGAATCTTGAGCAATTCCATTCAATCTAGGAAGTGAATTATAATTATTGTTGTTATTAGTTTCAATTGAAGATTTCTTTCCATGTTCTTCAATTGCTTTTATGTGTTCCTGGGTTTTCACATTTGTCTCATCCCATTCTCTCTTAACCTTCTCCAATTCTTCCACAACCTTCTCCATCAAACCCTTCGATTTCGAATTCAATATACCCTCTCGTTGAGTTCGTGAGTGCCTATTTGATTAACGAAACGTAGTTTATGTCCCAATTTTCTTTTCTCACCTCAAAAGATAGATTTTGGAGAGACTTATTTTACACAATTTCTATAACGTTCTTTCCGTGAAGATATTGTAATGTTTATTTAAATATTTATACATATTTCCTATATCATTTACCAATCACTTATACTTATACATATATTTTTTCTCATCTTTTAATTGTGAAAACATTTCTTAATTTCTCTTTAGAGAAAACATTTCCTATTGTCCATTTAATTCTTCTGGATATACAATAATATATAACACTTATACTACAATACATAGATTTTCTTCTTCTTTAATTATGAAAACATTTTTATTTTTTATTTTTTATCTTCATTTTCGGTATTTTAGAAGTGAAAATTTATAAAACATATTGGTTTTATTTAATATTTTTTTTCAATGAAGGAAAGCAAACACCACAGACACATAAATAAATAAATATATATAAATTAGTTTTATATGTTTGTATTTAATATAACATGACTAATTTTTTAAAATGAATTAATTATTTGAGTTGTCCAATTGAACCAACTCGAACTAAATTAAATAATTCATGAACTTTAATCGAGCTAAAAAATAATTTGAGTCCAGTTTTAAACTAAGCAAATTTTTATCAATTGAACTCTAGTTCAACTCAAATTGACTTAATTTTAGCCCTACCTTTTTTCTAACAACGATATCCCTCTTCATTATAATGGTGGCGCGCAAGTATCACTCTTGCCACTCTCAACCACCCGACACTCATCATTTCTCTTTCATACTTTCTCAATCTCGCCATGTTGTTGTCATATTTGTTGTCCTCTCTGACTGTTATATTGTTACTTCCATCTCACAGTCTCCTTCCTCCCTCAAGCCTAACATAATTGTCAATCTACTTTTGATTTATAGTAGTAGTTATTAAAAAACAATGGATCAATGAACTGAACCATTCACATTTAATTTAACTTGGTTTGAGTTTTATAACTAAAAACTATTATCTTGTGTTCTATCCTTGAACTATATAAAAATCAAATAGAATACAATATTTTAAAGCTCAATTACAAATATTTTTAAAGTCGTTAGATATTCATAAGACAATTTTAAAATTCAAAAGTTCAATAACAAATATTTTTAAATTTTAAATATCCAAATAAATTTTTTTTTTAAATTTTGCGCGCTTGTGTAAGAACTATCAAATGGTTAAAGATGTATAGATAATTATATTTTTCAAGGGACATAATCAACTTAATCTAAGAATAAGTTAAAAAAATTATTTCATGTAGTTATCAATTATACAAAAATATAATGATTTAAATTAATAAGTAGATTTAAACAATTAAATTTTCATAGAATAAATCAATAAATTGTTTAAAAATAAAAAGTAAAAGAAAAATAGTAAAGGATTCAAACGATGTCGTATCAGGTAGCAATAGAGCCATTGTGTTGTGCGGTTGTGCCTCTCACTCTATCGAGTTTATTAATCGTCACAGCATAAGTTTCCGCCGCCGCCATTTCCGGTAAGCTACTGTTCTCATGGCTTCAAAATAAAACAAGCTCTTTAACATCTTCAACACTTTAGCTTAATATTATATCTTTTAGATTTTTGAATCGGTGTTCTCTTTCTCCGATTTGAGTTTAAAGAATTATTATATATATTTTAAATAAATAAAACCATTTTGGAGATGTTTAAGCCTGATTTTGGTGATAAATACGATACATGATAGTTGATACATCATATATGTGCATGTATTGGGATCCCATTCCTTCCTATTTGATTATAGAGTTAACCTTACTTGTATCACTTTAATTGATAACAAATAAATTCAGATTTTTATGGAAATTTGAAATGGAGCATCTTAGTTGATGCACTTTCCTGAGAGGATTGGCATGAGGTGCTCACCTGATAGGGTATGGGGACTGTAGATGTACAAAGCTTTGTCGGGGGATTCGAAATTTCTAACCAATGAGAGACTTAGTTCTAGACATTTTGGCCGTAAAGTTTTCATATTGAAAAAGGCTCATGTAAATTGAGCAAATAAGTGTACATCAATCCTTAGATCGATTAGTTAGTTGAGGTCTCGGTGCATTTTATCGATTCAATGGTGGATACATGCATATTTGCTCTCTTTAAAGATGAACTCACTTTAGAGGAGTCAGCCTATATTTTTGGTCTGTTCTGGTTGGCGAATCTTCCTGGGGCGTGAAGGAGTCAGTAGCCGCTCCAATTTTTTTGAAGATTTCGTTGAAATATTTATGAAAGTTGCTCGTATACGTTATTAGAAACACCATATGCCCATACTATTGTTTTTGTTGAATATCTACCATTACATCTGTTTAGTTTTTCTTATTTAAATGACCATTTGGTTTTCTTAGTGGTGGTTTTGATTTGATTTCAGGAAAGAAATGGAGATTGTTAACAAGATAGTTGACACGGCTAGGAGAGCTTCAAACAACAACACAGTGGTTAATGTTTGTCTTGCTGCTTCATTTGGATTACTGTGCATGAGATCTTGGAGTAACGAAAAGACCCTTCAAGCTCTAGAGGCTGAGAAGGAATCTCTTGTCAAATCCAACAAGACCATTAGAAAGACCTTGTGGGATTGGAAACAGCAACTTTTTGCTGATGCCGAAATGCATTCTGCAGTGGTCCCTCTAGCAAGGCTCAAAGCCATCTACGGCGAAGCGCCACCTCCTCAACGTCCTACACATGGTAATTCATTTCTATCCCTTCCCTACTGTAGACTCGAGCAATATTTGAATGAGAGAATAAAAACATGAATGTGGTGTTGATAAGGTAGAAAATATGCCTAAAATATTATAACATAGCTATCTTGTAAAGCTGTAGTAAAAACTTGATGTTGGTTATCCAAGTTAGAAATTTATTACATGTATTGGATGATAGGAGAATCCTCCTTTTCTATGCACAGTGCCTTTTGGGCCATATCATAATTTTTGACCCTCAAGTACACTACTTTTGTGATTTTTCCAGGACATACTGTGAAGGAGGCTGCAGTTTCATCTGGTCCGACCAAAATTATCGTCTGAGCTATGCAAAGTTGTCAGGATTATAGACATTTTTGGCATTTGAAGGCTACTAATAAAACAGAAACGTATAGTTCTGTTAAACTGTTATATTTTGTTTGGCATATGAATGTTGAACTTGGAGGAAGATAGTTTTGATATTTTATAACAATTTTGCTGAGAAACTTGTCTTGTTGACTTGCATAGCGCATAGTTAGAATGTAATATGTTAATACTGATATTACAGTATAATCAAGTGAAGAAGGGTTAGAAAACAAAACTAAAGGGTAATGAATTATAATGCACAAGCTGTGTAATGCAACAGTAGCTCATTCTAGTGGTAAATGAGACAATTATATAGGTTTGGTCCTTATCACCAATCTGATATAAGATTGCAGAATCTCAAAGAAAAACTGACCACTACTGCATAGAGCTGTTGAGAAAGTGTGTTGCAGAGGATGGATCAAGATTTTACTTCTCATGCACTCTAAACGTATTCTACACTTGTGCATATTCTAGTTAACAATCTCACATTGAAAACCTGTGATGATGTTTGAATAGCTTTTCAAAACCTCTGCACCAAGGAACTGAAGTAATATTTGAACACTTAAATATATTTTTTGTGTAAAACTTTATATACAACACATGACAATATTTAACATTAAGCGTACATATTTTTTTGTTCCTCAATTTTTGTTGTGTGAAGTTTGTTTTCTACCTTTTTTTTCAGACATCTTTTGTCCTTAAGTTTTTTCAGTTATGCTGTGTTAGTCTCTTCATCACGTTTTCATTTGCATTCAAAAAATAACCGAAAAAGGTTAGGTGACTATTGACTATTAGGTCTGGTTCTTTTAATGTTCAAGCTGCACATTAGTGTCTAACATGCACAACTAAATCAATGGTCATGGTTATTGATGTGCACTTCAGACTTGTAAGCGAAAACTTGATAGAGAGACTAACACCCATAATCGAAAAGTTATTCAGACTTAAACAACCTGAAAAAATAGGGAAATGAATTTTAGTTGATGATAAAATACAACCTTAATTTTAGTTGAGGATAAAAATCGGGAAATGTTTTAGAAACTGAAAAGATTAAATTATATCTTCTTTTTCAACTATATATTTATTTAACAATTAGACGTTGATCTAATGGTGTAAGACTTCACTAAATCTTTAAGATCGAGTGTTCAATTTCTAGGAGTAATATTTGTTGGGAAATACAGTCACAAATCCCGAAAGTTATTAGTTTCTTACCAAAAAAGATGTGGATACTCTCTTAGTAAAACAAAAAAAACTACATATTTATTTATTATATTCTCCTTTTCATCACATATTTTTAAATGAAGATGTTTTAATCAAAATAAACTCAATTTTCACAACATTTAATAATTTCTTAATATGCATAACCTTAAACATTATAAAAGAGGTACAAGTTCATAAAAACATTATTCATGTTTGACCTTAGTATTGAAACTTGGAAGGCATATAGATTGTGACCATAGGCTGCTTCATTAAAGGGAAAGTGAAGAGAAATATCCATGACAACACACCTATTTTTGTTTCCATTTTGTTCTTTACTCCTCTCTTCTCTAACAAACAAATCAAATAGAACATATAAAAGACACTACTTATTAATCTCCTATAATTACTTGATCATCCAATTTGCACTACCTACTAACCTACCTAACATTCTTCAATCATGGCTTTCACCTATTCACCTTTCATCAATTGCAAGGTCTTCACACTTCTCACTATTTAATATTCTTCCTTGTATTACCTTAGCTATAACAATCACTATGTCATATCATTAGCATTTTCTTGAACCTATGTTAATTGAGACTATGTTAGAATTTGTTGAAATAATGATGTTTTAAAGTGAAATAAAAAACTCATAATTCCCATTTTGTTTGGAGGAGAGAAGTTGAAAGGCTTTATAAGCCTTAAGCTGCGACCCAACATTTTTTAATAAAATATTTATTTATTAATTTATTTCATTTTTTTGGGCTTTTTAGGCTTGAACCATATGTTAACCAAGTCAACACACATGCAACAAGGAAAGAGCCATTGGAGGATATCTCGACCATTATGATAGAGCCGTTAGTGAAAGAGCCGTTGGAGGCCTCAGACTATAAATAAAGGTCTTATTCCCTCATTATAATTTGCACCAAGTTGAAGGCGTTTACCTCTCAACTTCTCTTTTTCCCCCCTTATATTCCGCCGACGCATTTCCGGCAACCTTCTCCCTCTTTCTTTCCGTGGCACTTGAGAATTGTCACAGTCATCCAAAGTGAGAATTTCGAGAACTGATAGTCAACATTGTAGAAAAAGAATTGGCACGGATAGTCATACTATGAGAATTCGAGAATTGACATTGGTAGCCATATTGTGAGTGTATTCGAGAGCGATTCTTACAGTGCAGTAAGAAATCGTATAACAGAGAACTGAGTTGTTTTATACTGGGGACATCATGATTGATAGCCTGCTTGCACAATTTTAGCAATATCACGAAACGTCTTAAAGAGAGCGATCTGGTTGTTACTCAGCCAATAACGATTATTTCGTATCATTTAGAATTGTTGTGAGCTACAGTAACAACATTTTAAAGACGTTTCTACTTCAATGACATTCGTAGATAATATTACTGGACCGAACAACTATGACCTGAACAAGCCATTTCGGTTTGATGGGACAAATTTCGAACTTTGACAACATAAGATGGAATTTTTCCTCACTATGAGAAAAGTTGCCCATGTTCTGAAAATCGATATCCCAATGGTGTCAGATGAGGCTAAAAAAGAGGAAATAGATAAACTGGCTATTGAAATAGCTCTCTGGAATGAAAATGATTACTTATGTAAGAACTTCATTCTGAATGGGTTGTCCGATGATCTCTATGATTACTATAACTCATACAAGTATGCCAAATTAATTTGGTATGTACTTGAAAAGAAATATGATACCAAGGAAGCTGACACTAAAAAGTATGGTGTTAACTACTACCTCAAGTATTAGATGACTGATGATAAATTAGTAGTCTCAGTCCCACGAGATACAGAAAATTGCTCATGAGATTATTTCTGAGCGTATGTCCCTAGATGAGTAATTCCAAGTGGCTATCATAATTGACAAATTGCCTCATACGTGGAAGGACCTCAATAACCTTCTAAGGCATAAGACCAAAGAAATCTCTTTGGAATCTCTGATCATTCATCTTCGTATTAAAGAAGAGGATCGTAAGAAAAATCAAAGAGAAGAGGTGCTGATTGTCTCCAACAATAACACTAAGAAGAAATTCTCATGCGGTTCTAAAGCTTTCTAGCACTAATTTCAAGAATCAGAACCGCAATGGGAATAAGGCTAAGAACATCAGTCGCAACAAGAATTGGAATCCTCAAAATGTCCAATATGCTAAGCCACCTACTAAGAATGACTCTAGAAACTTGTTCACATGCTTCAAGTGTGGGAAACCAGGTCATATGAGACACAAGTGGAGAAATAAACCAATAGACCGTCCTCCACAAGCCAACATGGTTGATGAGCCATTTGTGGCTATATTATCTGAGGTCACTATGGTTGGAGGAACTAATGAGTGGTGGGTAGATACTAGCGCATCTCGCCATGTCTACTATAACCATGCTATGTTCAAAACATACATAGATGTTGATGGCAAGAATGTGTTGTTGGGTGACTCCTACACCACTGTTGTTGCTGGAAATGGTGATCTGGAGTTGAAGTTTACATTTGGGAAGATTCTGATTTTCAAAGATGTAATGCACACTCCAGAGATGAGGAAGAATCTAGTTTCTAGTTTTCTTCTTAATAAGGCTAGTTTTACCCAGACCATAGAAATAGACTTGTATACTCTTATTAGGAATGAGGTATTTGTTGGGAAATGGTATGCCACTGATGACATGTTTAAATTAAATGTTGATGTTTCTATTAATAAAATTTCAGATTCTCTTTACATGTTGTGTGATTTTAACATTTGGCATTCTAGACTTTGTCATATTAATAAACGTGCAATTTCAAATTTGAGTAGCTTATGTTTAATTCCAAAGTTATCTAAAAATTGATTTTGAAGTTTGTGAATCATGCAGTCAAGTGAAAAATCAAAAACCCTAAAAAATCAGTAATGCGAGAATCCGAGCCTTTAGATTTAATACACTCAGATATATGTGAATTAGATGGAACGTTAACTATAAATGGTAAATGTTATTTTTATCACTTTTATTGATGATTGTTATGATTTTACTTATGTATATCTTATGAAAAATAAAAGTGAAGCACTTGACATGTTTAAGTTATATGTAACTGAAATTGAAAATCAACTCAATAATAAAATAAAGAAACTCAGAAGCGATAGAGGCATTGAATATGACTCTAACGTATTTAAATATTTTTATAAATTAAATGACATTATTCATGAAACAACTGCACCATATTCACCTGAAATGAATGGTAAAGCTGTAAGAAAGAATAGAACTTTAACTAAATTAGTTGTAACTATTATGTTAAGTTCTGGTGTAGCACCCTCTTGGTGGGGTGAAATTTTATTAACTGTATGTTATGTGCTAAATAGAGGCTCCAAAGCTAAAAGAAAAATTCCCCATATGAAATTATTAAGAATAGATAACCAAACTTGTCTTATTTGAGAACTTGGGGTTGTCTGGCCTATGTTCGGATACCAGACCCCAAGAGAGTTAAATTCGCAAGTAGAGCCTATGAATGTGTATTTATTGGGTATATTGTAAACAACAAGACATACATGTTTTATGACCTTAACACAAAAGTGATCATTGATTATAATAATGCATACTTCAATGATATGAAATTCACTTTTAAATTGAGGAATAGAGGGGGCACAACAAGTAGTAACATACCTGTGATTAGAAATAATAATAATAACTATGTGTTAGAAATAGAACCTAGAAGAAGTAAGAAAACAATGACTACTAGAGAGTATGAACCTGATTATATGGTCTATACATTGGAAGATGATCTATCAACTCTCCAAGAAGCTTTGAATTCTTTGGATGTTAATTTGTGGCAAGTGGTCATAAATGATGAAATTGATTCTCTAGAGTCTAACAAGACCTGACATTTAGCTGGCTTGCTTCCTGGTTGCAAACTTATTGGTTGTAAGTGAATATTGAAAAAGAAACTGAAACCTGATGGCACTGTGGATAAATACAAGGCTCATCTTGTAGTTAAGGATTTCAGGCAAATGGATAATGTAGATTTCTTCGACACCTTTTCACCTGTTACTATAATAACATCCATTAGAGTACTAATTCCGCTCGTTGCGATATATAATTTATTAGTACATCAAATTGATGTTAAGACTGTTTTCTTAAATGGTGATTTGGAAGAAGAAATCTACATGGAACAACCTGAAGGTTTTTTAATATGTTGGTATTTTTGGTACGGCAAGTGAACCATATCGTTCAAGTAACAAATTCGATAAATATTGGGATATCGTCATCAGAGAGGAGATTGAATTTATACTAATTCTTGAAGAAGTATATTGAGTATATATTTACAAAATTTAAGATTTTGATATTCGTTTGGTTTTTTAATAAAGTTGTAAAAATGTAGAATTTAAACTATGAAATTAAATGAGTTGGGATTGGAGTTCATCATTCTTTCCCTTTGCAATCCTTAGTTTCAATTTCACATAACTTGTGAAATCTCAGATTTTGATGTACATTTTCTTCGAATCATTTTGATCAATTCCTTGAGTACAAAATCCTTAGATAATTATTCAAATATCAATTCTTTGGATATTTAACCAATTATCTAGCCTTAAGTTTAATGTAAAAGCAATTCATTCATCATTGTCCATTCCTAGAGCAATGATGTATTAAGGAAGACAAACTAGATTCGATACCAAGTTCAACTTCAGGATCTAACATCAAGAATCCAGTTGCAAAGTAAATTCAAGCATTAAACACGAGATAAACTTCCCAAAATCAGAATACATTAAAGAATTAAATCCAGGAGTAAAAAAGTTAGAAAATTACATTTTCAATCCCAACACCGCAGAACTAGCCACTCATATTTGCCATTACAACACTCTTATCATGAGAAATTACAAGAAATTATAGATCTAAAGTCGTTCCCACGACTTCTCTCCTCCTCTCCAGTGTTTATCTCTCTAAATTCGTGTGGAAAATGCTTGGATAACTTCTTTTGATTTTTGTAACCGCCTATATATGTTCCAGACTTCTGGTCTCTCGATCAAGTTAGATATTCTCGCTTGAGCGAGAGAAATGACCAATTTCAACATGAACATCTCGCTTGGGCGATGACTTTTTTCTTCAATTATTGCTTGAGCGATAGTCCCTCGCTTGGGCGAGGGACAGGCAGAGATTTGGACATTTTTTCTCCATTTGTCGCTTGAGAGATAGTCCCCTCGCTTGGGTGAGGGATATTCTTCCTGCTTTGGCGAGGCTGTGGCTCAGGCGAGAGTTTGATAAGTGCCAAACATACCTAAAAATCATACACTTTTATGACACTTATCTTAAGCATAATTGAGAAAAACCAACTTAAAACAATACTTTTTGTATAAAATATCACAATTTGGTATATTTGTGTTTGTATTGCCTTTTTATGTATTTTGTAGGAAATAAAATGAAGAAAAGAAGAGAAAGATTCATGGTCAAAAAGCAACAAAAGTCAAGAAAATCAATGTGCTCAACCAGGCAGCTGAGCGTGGAACAAGCCCTGCTGAGCTGACCTGGCTACGTGCCTGACCTGGACCAAACTGCTCAACCAGGCAGCTGAGCGGACCTGCTTAGCCGCTCAGCCTAGCACTAGACTAGGCCTGGCACAGTCAGAAATATGTTTGACATGGTCCGATACGAGCATGGCACAAGACCAAACTGCTGAACAAGCTGCTCAGTGGTCCAACCAAGCTGCTCCGCAGAGAACTATACTCCTGGCCAGATCAGCAAACACCAAGCCACGTCCTAGTCAACACGGTCAGAAGTTGCTGAACAAGCAGCTCAACGGTGAAGCAGGTGCGCTGGGCAGTGCTTACGAGACTTGACTTAACCCTCAAGCAAACCATGAAGTCATCCATGACCTCACCTCAAGTAGCCCACCATAGGCTTTTCAGAAGTAGCTCACAATAGCTGGTCTCATAGCCCACAACTAGCTTTGGTGAGTCATACACAAAGGTGACTAAGCTACTTGGTCAAGGGACCAAACCCATGTCGAAGGGTTTGGTCAGCTGCTTAGCGGTCCAACTAAGCAGCTCAGCAATCTGGCATGGGGACTATAAATGGAGGCCAATTCATTCGAGCAAAACAGATTTGAATACACCATTTCTTCATAAATTCCTCTCAAAAACACTTGAAGGCCAGAATTCTCTCATATAGAAATTTTTTCTTCATTTCTTAATTTAGAGTTTTCATTTTCAAGTAAGTCTTTGTAATTTTTAGTTAGAATTCAAGAGGAGAAAAAGATAAGGCAAATGATATACAAAAATCAATTTTGTACTCTCATTTGGAATTCAAAAGCATCCAATCCTTGGATGGATAGCTCATGCTCCTAAACATTTTCTTTTGAACAAGGTTATGTAATTTCTACTTCTTCTTAATTTACAAAAGTTTGGATTTTAATCATTCAAGTTGGTGCTTTGGTTAATATTATTTGTTTGAGAAGTACTTAATGCTCTTTTTAGATTGATCACCTAAAAAATGATTTCAAGTCAATAAAATTACTTGTTTCAAACACTTAACAAATAAACTTTAGAGTAGTTATACTATTTAGTTTATTTGTCAAGTTAAACATGCTTTTCTTAAGATCTTACATTCATCACTCATTCAATATTAGAGTCACCAATGGTTAGGTTGTGACAACCTAATCTCTTTTACGGTCGTAGTATTGTTTAAGTGATGAATATAAGTGTTTATGATTCTACCATTTTAGGATATACACTAAAAGGAGGATTTCAGACCTTGGTGTTTGGGGTTAACCAAAGTAAAACATAAGAACATGTCTAATTAGTTCAAACTCACAAGAAGTTGAGAACTATATTTTCCTTATTCAAAAAGATTGTCTCCTCAAGAATTTGTGAATACTTAAATTATTTTTCTTGTTGATTTATTTATGTGCAAATAAAACCGAAAAATCACCAAAATATGTTTAAACCATTATTTGTGCTTTGACATGTTTATATGATTTATTTTATTAGGCAATTCCTTGTGGTTCGACATAACCCTATACTATACTACAATTGAATCTTGAAAGAGATGTAAATTGTAAAATAGTAAAG
>NC_032012.1:20025227-20057255 GCF_001865875.1 Lupinus angustifolius
ACTATAATTGAATCTTGAAAGATGTGTAAATTGTAAAATAGTAAAGTGTTATCAATAACTTTATTTGTTGAAAACACCTTTTAATATACAAAAGTGATGAACTACCTTACTAACTTTTATTTATTCTTATTTACATTCCGCATTTTTTATATTCTTTAATACCAACCTTCCTTAAGGAAGAAGTTTGGTTTGTTATTAAAATGAACCCGAAATGGAGTAAATAAATAAAATGTCACTAAATGTATTATTCTTTTATTCTTTATTTATTTATTTGTATCTAACAACTAACTATTCATCACTTTTATATATTAGAATACCATTAAACCGGTGTTGGAATTTATTCCACAAAACCGAGATGGTATTCAAAGGTACTTAATAATTATGTGATAGGTAATTACTTCGATACCATTATACCAGCGTTAGAATTTATTCTAACAAAGCCGAGATGGGGCAAAGAAGGAATGACTTATTCACATGATTATTAAGAAAGTAAGTTGTAACTGGAATATTCTTGAAACCATTATACCGGCGTTGGAATTTATTTCAACAAAGCCGAGATGGCGAACAAATAATAAAACCGAGTTCTCTTACTTACAAAAGGAACATAACGAAAATGAGAGTATTAATCTTCAACAAATTGACACTGCTGTAAGGACGATTTGTTGAGAGAAGAAAACTCCTAACTAAAATAAACACTGAATAATGCTTTCAAGAGAGTTGCAATTTTCAAAAACCCTAAACTTCTTATTCTTCTCCTCTTTTTCATGTTTCTTATTCTGCAATTGACATAAACACATGTAAGTTGCTAAATGAGATAAATTAACTAAGTTCTTGGATGTTGTATGCAATTTGCATCATGACTACACACTACGTGCCCTAAAATCATATACATTTCATTCACAAAATGACACTTAACCCCAACCTAGAGTCTTGCTTATCCTCAAGCAAAGTAACAAAGCTCAATTCAACTCAAAGGATTTGGTTTTTCAAGAATTTTAATCCAATCATGGTAATATCCAAAATCGTTCAATTACTTTTCATAGAGACTTGTTTCTTGACCAGTCACAATGATCCAAGTTCCAACTGATACATAATAAACATGTAGTTCCATTTAAATAAAATATCAAGAATAACTACTCAATTCCATCAAAGGAACTCTCTCATACTCACATGTTAAGTATTTCACTCGCTTCTTTGCTGGATCCAAACAATTTGACTTTGCATTGAGCAAGATATTAAGTACTTGTATGACATTCAAGATCGCACTAATTTCAGGGTATGACTTCTCTTTTGTTACATTTCTCTTGGTTTCATTTGTAAATATATATGTATTGTTAGTATAAATTTTGGTAAAGATTATATAAAATTAGTATATTATCCACCGTTCATTTGTATTATTTTTTTAAGAGTAAATAATAATTGAAAATAAATGATAGATAATTGATTGATAATGTATAAAATTCTTACATTGTTAGTCTATAAAAAAATCAAATTTTAATGCACTACTTTTGCTATTACAACATGAGGAAATAGTTTATCAAGACTAAGTGTTGGTCTAATGGTGTAAAGCTTTAATTACAAGATCCCAGATAAATAAAAAATGTCAAAAGTTCGATTGCTGAGATAACTTTTATTGAGAGGACAACCATGTATCTCAAAATGGATTAGTTCATTGTTGGGGAATACCATTGGTTATACAAAAAAATAGTTTAGCAACCGAAAGTATAAGAACGAAGTAGTTATATTATTAGTGTTACCATTATTTATATATTAATTATCATTAATGATGGAACAGTGATGGTATACAAAACATATTAAAATGTAATGAGATTCCTTAATGAGTAGAAAAGGAGAAAAATTATATGTCCCAAAAAGGTTCTATAGTCTACATTTGCTTCTATGTAATATTGTCATTAAAATATGCTTCATGGCAATTACAAATGCATTTGAAAAAAATTATACTATGCTCATTGCATGCTAACCCTGACTATAAAGGTGCTTGTCACATTGCTCTAGAACAAGAGGGACATTGCAGACCTGGAGAGGTGACTCATGTTACAAGTTTGAAATTTATAGGGTCCAAAACTATTGTGATCACTTGTGATATATGAAAATAGGTCTTGTTTGGTACTGATTCTCATACCACATCAGCTGGAGCATTTGGTCAGTTTACTACTGGTGTTGGTAACACTGATGTTGCTTTTATATTGGGTAATGGAAAGATCTTACTCAAGGCAAGTTAATACAATTCATCATATGTTTATCGAAATTTTGTGTACATTAGGGAGTGACACATTTGCCACATCTCTCAGGTTTATAGAATACACTTTGTCTTATAAACCTGAAAAGTGTCACATATAATTGTCGATATATGATAGATGATAGAATTAGGTAATGTAGCGGTATGTATTTTATGAATTTAGAGGAAATATGAGCTTAAAAGCTCTACAAGAGTGTGTAAGATAAACATAAAACAATTACGCAGAGCTTAGGAATCCTCTAGAGAGTATTCTCCTTTCTCTATCTTTACTACATATACCATAATAACAAACCCTTTTCCCATACACCAGAATGGGATTGATGTCACCTCATTCCACCTGTACCCCCCTCGACCCACTTTCTTTCTTCTAGTCTATATTTGCCACATTTTGGGCCTTGCTTTCACATGATTGATAATAGGCTCATTAGTATTTGGTGCTATATCATTGCCCCCTCCTGCAACAAGTCCTCAAGGCTTAGAGAAGGAAATTGACTTCTGATTACTACTTCATCCTCCCATGTGGTCTCCTCTTCAATTCTGTCTTTCCACTTAATCAACCATTGTCTTGCCTTCTGCCCTTGTTTCAGAATTTCCCGTGAAGCCAACACTATTTCTGGTTCATCTTCATCTTCTGATTTTATCCCCAAATCTGCCGGCAAAGAGACTTCCATTGTATAATCCCCTATTGCCTTCTTTAACTGTGAAATATGAAATACAGGGTGCACCCTTGTTGTATCAGGTAATTTCACTTTATAGGACACAACCCCAATTCGTGCTATTATAGGAAATGGTCCATAGTACCATGGAGCTAGCTTCTAATTTATCCTTCGAACCACAGTTTGCTGTCTATGAGGCTGTAACTTGATAAACACCCACTCTCCTACTTCAAACTCAAGGAAATTGTGCTTCTTATCCGCATATTTTTTCATTAGTTGTTGGGTCCTGTTAGGACTTAAGCACATGAGGAGAGCTCAACTCAAAAGACTAGTCAATTAGGTAGGAGAGCCTTATGGCTTAAGTACCACATTGATTTGATATTCTACACAATGTGGGACTTTTAACATTGTTGTCCCCTTTAAGGTTTGACGTTCATGACATCTTTCACTCTATCGACACTGACCCGATGGTAGCCATTTCTCTTTTGGCGGCTTCACTCACCTATCAGTATTCAGTAATGTATCTTAATCCAGTCTATAGATAGCCCTTTCCATGACACAACTCTCAATGAAAGATACCAATTGTTAGGACTTAAGCACATGGGGAGAGCCCAACCCAAAAGACTAGTCTATTAGGTGGGAGAGTCTCATGGCTTAAGTACCACATTGAGTTTGTTATTTTACTCAATGTGGCACTCCTATCAGGACCTCAATAAATGATACTTCACCTACCTTAAGGCTTCATCTCTATCCACCAAATCTACTATCACTGTTTCTACTCTTGTCTCTCCTAGAGTAAAGTGTAACAATGGAGGATGAGTCCTCCCATAAACCACTTTGAAAAGTGTTTTTCCTGTTGACCGTGATATGTCATATTATACCACAAGTTGGCCCAAGACACCCAATAAGACTAGGTCTTGGGCTGTTCTGACACAAAACACCACAAATATCCCTCCAAACATCAGTTAACTACCTCTGTTTGGCCATCAGTCTCTGGATGATATGAGAAACTTATCTTCAGTGTTGTCCCCTGTAAACAGAACAATTCTGTCCAAAATAAACTCATAAACAGAGGATCCCTATCACCTACAATTGATTGTAGGATACCATGAAGTCTCACAATCTCTTTAGCATATACTTCAACCACCTTCCTATCTGTATACAGGTGCTTAAGTGGTACAAACCGACTATATTTGGACAACATATCCACCACCATAAAGATTGCCTCAAACCCTTTTGACTTTAGCAGTCCCGTAATAAAATCCATGGAGATGTCTTCCCAAATTTGATCTGGGATTGGTAGCGGTTGTAGTAGCCCGACTGGAGAAGTTGCCGAAAGGACTAACCTGCCTTGGTACATTAATACCCCATGTTGTACACTAAAATCGGTCCTTGAGTTTGCATCTTTTTTTAAGTCCTCCATAATTTGTTTCAAGAGTGGGTCTGTTTCCATTTCTAGCTGCAATTGCTTTTCATGCATCTAAATTGGAAAAGAAGTGATCTCCCTTAACTCTCATTCCTCAAACATTCTAGACAAGGAGTCGACAGCCTTGTTTTCTGGTCCCGGTTTATAAATTACCTCAAAGTGGTAACCCAACAACTTCGTTATCCAATTACGTTGATTAGCATTGGTTATTCATTGTTGAAGAAGATGCCCCAAGCTCTTTTCATCAGAATACACCTTGAAACTCCTCCCTAGTAAATATGGTCTCCAATGTTGCACCACTAACACGAGAGCCATTAACTCATTCTCATATGTCGATTTGCATAAATTGTTCGGTGATAGGGCCTTACTAAAGTAAGCAATGGGCTGTCGATTCTGCATTAAAACTACCCATATTTCCTTCCCAAAAGTATCACATTCAATCTTAAATGGTTCGTTGAAATTCGGTAAGACCAACACAGGAGCCTGAGTCATCACTCTCTTCAATTCTTCAAAAGCCGCTAAGGCTTCCGAGTTCCAATGAAACCCTTATTTCCTCGTTAATTTTGTTAGTGGCTTGGCAATTTTTCCATAACCTGCAATGAACTTCCTATAATATCTCGTCAATCCTAGGAATCCCCTTACTCCCTTCACATTGTGCGATGTTGGTCATTCAACCACACTTCTGATTTTTTCAGGATCCACTGCCACTCCTTGTTATGAAATTAAATGGCCAAGTTACTCCACTTGTCGGCTTCCAAACATACACTTCTTTTGGTTAGCCACAAATTGTTGATCCTTTAATACTCCCAAAACTTCTATCAAATGCTCCAAATGTTCCTTCCACCCTCTGCTATATACCAATATATCGTCGAAGAAAATTAGAAAAAACATTCTCAGATAAGGTTTAAATATGTGATTCATGGTGGATTGAAATGTTGTTGGAGCATTGGTTAATCCAAACGGCATAACAAAGTACTCATAATGACCCTCATGCGTTCGAAAGGTTGTTTTATGCACATCTTTTTCCTTCATACGTATTTGATGGTATCCCGACTTCAAATCCAACTTAGAGAAATAAGTCGCGCCATGTAACTCATCTAGTAATTATTCCACCACCGGAATGGGATACTTACTAGGAATAGTTACCTTGTTTAACTGCCTATAATCCACACACATCCTCCATGAGTTGTCCTTCTTCCTGGTCAATATGAAAGGACTAGAGTAAGCACTAGAGCTATGGCAGGTCATTCCTTGTTGCAACATTTAGTTCACCTGTTTTTTGATTTCCTCTTTATGGTGATAAGGATATTGATAAGGTCTCACGGTAACTGGCCCCGCCTCCTTTTGAAGCTCAATGGAGTGAACAACACCCCTTGACAGGGGTAGCCCTTGAGGTTGTCTGAAAACTGCTAAAAATTCGGTCAAAACTTGCTAAATTTCCCTCTATTGTTCCACTAAAAACCCTACCTTATCCTTTGGTGAACTTGTCTCAACATTTTCCTGCATCAAGCTTTGTAGTGATGCTATCGGTTTCTCCTGATGCTTGTAATGTTTTGGCTTTTGTCCTTGTAACACAACTCTTTTTCCCTTTCAACAGAAATTAATTGTCATTTCCTCCCAATCAAACGTGACTTTTCCGAATCTCTGCAACCAAGCTACTCCCAAAATCATGTCTATGTTTCCCAATTCCAGCACATACGATTCTGCTGATGTATGAAAGTCTCCCAATTTAATTTCCACCTTCTTGCATTTACACCCGTAGCCACCTTATGTCCATCCCCCAGCCTTACCCTCATAGGTTTCCTTTGCTCCACTGCTATTTCCAACGTTGTTACCACTTGGGGAGATATAAAGTTGTGGCTAGCACTACTATCAATCAACACCAATATGGACACTCCATTAATTTTTCCTTCCCCTCGAAGTATTGCCAAAGGAAACCTACTACGCCATTTTGTATCCATCACACTAAAAAAAACCATAGCACCATAGTTTAGATTTGATTCTTCCTCCCCTTCCTCTCTAACATCAATGGAAATAATCTCACCTACTTCATTCACTTCCTCATCATCTCCCAATACTACTAATCATAACTACTTCTTCTCACACTGATGAAGAGGATGATACTTTTCTCCACACTAGCACACAACTCTTGAGCCTTTCGATTCATTAATTCGGCATAGGGGAGGTGTTTGGTACCACGGTTTAGATCATTGGAGAATGATCTTCTTCCTTCATAGTTGGTTGTGCGATTGCCATGTTGAATGGAGTTATAGGTTTCATTTTGGGAATTGGGTAAGCCTTTGAGTTGAGTACCCTTTATGGGCCTAGGCCCATATCCAATTTTACCCGGATTGGAGGTTTGAACTGCTCCGGATCCTACCTTGTCCTCATAACCCGAATTCCAACTCCTATTTCCTTTCCATCCTCGGATACGACCCATCCAATAGCTACATGATAATGATGTACCACCCAGCTCTACCTCTACATCATGAGCCACATGCATGGTCTTAACACGATTCACCGGATTGAATGTTCAAACTCTTAGGCGAATCTCAGGACGCAGACCGTCGAGGAAATAGCCCAAGTATTGTTCCTCTAGTAACCTATTTACTTGAGATGAGATGAACTCAAACTCCAATACATATTCCTCCAAGCTTCATGTTTGGTTGAGGTCTTTGAGTTCTTCGAATGGGTTATCATACTAACGAGCGCTGTAATGATTGACCAAAGCTCTCTTCATCCTTGTCCAGGTCAGATCGTTTTTGGTTGCTCATAAGAGGTTAAACTAGTGGATAGTAGCCCCTTCCATGCTCAACTTGGCCAATCTCACCTTCACCTCCTCCAGTGTCCCTTGGACTTCAAAGTAAGTATTCACTCTTGTGATCCATCCCACTGGATCTTTGCCCTCGAAGGGTGGCAACTCTACCCTTTTAACGGCCATCTAGTACTCTGTCACGGTTTCCTCTATCTGGAACGTGTTGGTACTTTCCTCTGGTTGATTATGTAATCTAACAAATTCTTCGATGATGGATTGACGAAATCTTGCCAAGGATTGTTGCACAGTAATATACATTGTTCCATTCGTTCTTCAAACATAGTCATTCTATCAGACATCTTTAGTGTAATGGATAACACCACCCGTCACTCCCTTTGATTCCGAATCCAGCAGGTCGGACTAATGATAGAATCAAGTAATGTAATAGTATGTATTTTATGAATTTAGAGGAAATATGAGCTTAAGAGCTCTACAAGAGTGTTTAAGAAAAACATAAACCAATTACCCAGAGTCTATGACTCCTCTAGAGAGTATTCCCCCTTCTCTAGCCTTACTACATATTCCATAATAACATACCCCATTTCTCCATACACCCGAATTCTCTACATCCACGGGATTGAAATGAGAACAATCTTATGAAAGTTTATAAAGTGCAATGTTCTCAAATATTTTCCCTTACTTTGGTGTTCTATAATATAATATATATATATATATATATATATATATATAAAAGTGATAGATATTATAGTAAGGGAAAATATTTGAGAACATTGCACTTTATAAACTTTCATAAGATTGTTCTCATTCATTCCAAAAAAGGTATGATTCGTTAATGAATAATATAAATAGGAAATTTAATTAGTGTCCATACACCTTTATTGTGAAATATAATATCTCAGGTCATCATATGATATATCTGTAAGTTTAACATGAAAATCATGTGTAAATGGATCTTAAGAAATCATAGTTTTCACATCATAAGAATAGTTATAGATTACTAACCTTTACCCATGGCGATACGATCCTACATTTAGTTGTTGTATGTTGTTCTTTATCAAAAGAGAAACTGTTCTATCTCTTTCCCTTTCTTTATATGTTTTTCCTTATTGATGGCTAATAGAGCAACGTTTCTGGGCAAAGATTGAGACTATGTTTAAAGTCTTTTTCTGATAAGTATAGTGCTTCCATCAAGCATTATATAAAGACTCTTTTCCAAGAGTCTTACCATTTCATTCACAACTCTCCAATTCAAGAGTTATACATATTCAAAACAAAATAGTATATCATTTCATGTCACAAGAGCATTCTTACATTCTCCCACTTGTCTCAAGTGACAACACATTTCATGATATGATATATATCTAACATAATGCGTATAATAAGAATATGTTTTCCAAATTCATTACATTACAAGTCATGATTAAAAACAAGAACTTGGCGGTTGTACATCACTTATTCGATATAGTCCCTTCCATGTACTACTATATTAGCCTTAATCCTAACATGATACATTAAAGGGAACCATATAATAATGTCATTTAAAAAGAAAATTTTATTTTCAACATTACCATTCTCACATGTGTACATAAGTGTGAAAATAAAATATTAATCAGAAACTTAAATAATAACGAGTTCAAAGTGTCAAAATATTAAGATTTTATTAATAATATAATGTTCAATATTCATTCGCAAACATAATACCCATATTTGTTACATGACCGGTAAATATTTCGAGTGGTAACCCTTTTGTCAAAGGGTCTGCAATCATAAGGTTAGTGCTAATATGCTCAATTGACATTCTAAGTTTCTGAACTTCTTCTTTAACGGCAAAATATTTCACCTCCATATGTTTAGCACTATTGGAATACTTGTCATTTTTAGAAAAGAAGACTGCTGCAGAATTATCACAATAAATTTTCAGCGGTTTGGCAATACTGTCGACAACCCCAAGTCTTGAAATAAAGTTTCGTAGCCATTTAGCATGAACTATGGCCTCAAAGCATGCCACAAATTCAGCTTTCATAGTGGATGCAGCAATAACAGTCTGCTTCGCACTCTTCCATGAGATAGCTCCTCCAACTAATAAATACACATAACCGAAAGTAGACTTTCTTGAGTCTATGCATCCGGCAAAGTCTGAATCTGAATATCCAACCACCTCAAGGTGATTTGATCTCCTATAAGTACGCATGTGATTAAGTATCTCAGAACTTTCTTTGCAGCTTTCCAGTGTTCTATACCAGGATTACTCTGGTATCTTCCTAACATTCCAACTGCAAAACTAATATCTGGTCGTATACAAGTCTAAGCATACATTAAACTCCCAACTATAGATGGCTAAGGAATTTCTTTCATTTTCTTTCGTTCCAAATCATTCTTTGGACATTGTATCATACTAAACTTGTCTCCTTTCTGAATTGGAATGGGAGATGCTGAACATTTATCCATTCTGAATCTCTCTAAAATTTTGTTAATATATGCTTTCTGAGACAAACCTAAAAGTCCTTGTGATCTATCACGAAATATTTCTATTCCAATCACATAGCTTGCCTCACCCATATCTTTCATTTCAAAATTTTTAGAGAGAAACATCTTAGTCTCATTTAAAAGACCAAGATCATTAGTTGCAAGCAAGATGTCATCAACATATAGAACCAAAAAGATAAACTTACTCCCACTAACCTTTAGGTATATACATCGATTAACAATGTTTTTCTTAAACCCAAAGGATACAATAGTATCATTAAACTTAAGATACCAGTGTCACAAAGCTTGTTTAAGTCCATGTATTGATTTCTTAAGTTTACACACCATGTGTTCTTTTCCCTTCTCTATGAATCCCATTGGTTGGTCCATATAAACCTTTTTTGTTAAATCCCCATTTAGAAAGGCAATTTTTACATCCATTTGGTGTAACTCCAAATCATAATAAGCCACCAATGTCATGATAATCCTAAGTGGGTCTTTCTTAGAGACTGGTGAAAACGTCTCTTTATAATCAATGCCATCTTTCTGAGCCTAGCCTTTTGCTACAAGTCTGGCCTTATAACGTTCTAAGTTACCATAAGAATCACGTTTGGTTTTGAGAACCCACTTACAATCAACTATTTTGGAATCTTCTGGTAACTCAACAAGGTCCTAAACCTCATTATGTTTCATAGATTTTAACTCATCTTTCATGGCATTTATCGGCATTATCACAGACCTTTTCTGTTAAATCCCCATTTAGAAAGGCGGTTTTCACATCCATTTGGTGTAACTCCAAATCATAATGAGCCACCAATGCCATGATAATCCTAAGTGAGTCTTTCTTAGAGACTGGTGAAAACGTCTCTTTATAATCAATGTCATCTTTCTGAGTATAGCCTTTTGCTACAAGTCTGGCCTTATAACGTTCTAAGTTACCATAAGAATCACGTTTGGTTTTGAAAACCCACTTACAACCAACTGTTTCGGAATCTTCTGGTAACTCAACAAGGTCCTAAACCTCATTATGTTTCATAGATTTTAACTCATCTTTCATGGCATTCAACCATTTATCGGCATTATCACTAACCTTTTTTGTTAAATCCCCATTTAGAAAGGCGATTTTCACATCCATTTGGTGTAACTCCAAATCATAATGAGCCACCAATGTCATGATAATCCTAAGTAAGTCTTTCTTAGAGACTGGTGAAAATGTCTCTTTATAATCAATGTCATCTTTCTGAGTATAGCCTTTTGCTACAAGTCTGGCCTTATAACGTTCACAGTTACCATAAGAATCACGTTTAGTTTTGAAAACCCACTTACAATCAACTGTTTTGGAATCTTATGGTAACTCAACAAGGTCCTAAACCTCATTATGTTTCATAGATTTTAACTCATCTTTCATGGCATTGAACCATTTATCGGCATTATCACTATCCATGGCTTGTGAAAACGTAACTGAGTCATTCTCAATTCCTATGTCACATTCTGACTCATGTAGGTAAACCACATAATCATCAAAAATAGCATATCGTCTTTCTCTTTGAGATCTTCTTAATGATATCTCTTGTGATTCTTCTACTATAGGTTCATCAACTTCATTTTCAATAATGGGATTATTTTATTGTTCTCCATCATTACTAATCGATTCAATAACTTGAGGAACAACATTATTAGGGACACAAGTAAATGGAACTTGTACCCTCACTTCTTGAATTTCCACTTTACGTGGTGTTTCACTCCTACTAATCTCATCATTCTCAATGAACCTAGAATTCTCAGTCCAACAATTCTTGTAGTATGATTTGGACAATAAAATCTATACCCTTTTGATTTTTTTGTATAACCAATGAAATAACCACTGATTGTTGCATTTAGTTTCTTTTCTTGTTGATTATAAATTCCACAATGAAATAGGTAAAGATGAATTACTCAACATACTCCTAACCATATTCAACAATGTTCTTTTACACCTTTCTGATACACCTTTTTTTTGTAGTGTACTTGGCATTGTGTATTGTGCACATATGCCACGACTTTTAAGGAATTTAGCAAATAGACCTCGATATTGTCCATTTTCATCATATCTTCCATAATACTCACCACCTCGATCAGACCTGATAATTTTCACATTTTATCTAATTATCTTTCAACTTCAGTAATGTAAATCTCTAAGGCTTTTAGGGCTTGAGATTTATCATACAATAAATAGATATGTCCATAACATAAATAATCATCAATGAAGATAATAAAATATTTTTCTTTATAGAAAGAATTAATAGCAAAAGGTCCATAAGTATCTGTGTGTATAATTTCAAGAAGCTTAGTGCTTCTTGTGGCTCATTTCTTTGTGTGTTTTGTTTGTTTACCTTTAATACATTCCACATAAATATTCAGATCGGTAAAATCTAAATCCGGAAGGGTTTCATTCTTTACTAATCCTTTCATTCTTTCTTTGGAAATATGTCCCAAACGTTTATGCCAAAAGTAAGCAGAACATTCATCAATTAAGCCACGCTTAATTCCAACGTTATGATGTAGAGAAAAGATTATCAAGATTTAACTTGTACAATCCATTACATAATATACTGTTACCAATTAAATGAGTATATTTATACAAACTGAAACATTCATTACCAAATTTAAAAGAGTATCCAACAACATCAAGTTTAGATAAAGAAACCAGATTCCTAAATATATTAGGTACATAAAGGGTTTCAAATAAATCAAAACGATGTTCAGTGTCAAGGATTAAACGATAAGTCCCGACGGCTTCCACTAGAACCTTCACTCTATTTCTCATAAAGACAATTTTTTCATTTGGTCTTGTAGTTCGGGTCATAATGAATCCATGTATAGTATTAGAAACATGAGCAGTACATCCAGAGTCAATCACCAAGTATTATAAGAAACTTCTACTAAGTTTGATTCAAAACATACATAAGCACTAGGCTTACCTTTCTTTTCAAACCAATCTTTGCGTTTTGGACAATCCTTTTAGAAATGTCCAATCTTTCTATAGAAACAACATCTGTTATCATGATGTTCCTTCTTGTGGATTTGAGAAGAGGATTCATTAATCTTTAAGAGTTCATTCCCTTTCTTGTCATGTTTCTTACTGACTTTCTTTATAGCTCCTTGATGATTAACATAATTTATGGAATGATTTCCTTGACTCCTCATTCTGGTTTCCTATTGAACTAACATACTATGCAATTCATGCACTTTCCATTTATCTTTCATGGTGTTATAGTTCATTTGGAAAGGACCATATTCGGAGGTAATGAATTTAGTATAAATTGTACAATGAAGTTTTCATCTACATCCATTCCCAATGCCTTAAGTCTTGTTGCAATGTTTGTCATTTCAATGACATGTTCATGCATAGTACGAGAACCATCAAATTTCATGGTGGTCAATGTACTCATTAGTGTCCCAACAAGAGACTTGTCAGCAGTTTGGGAGCGCTCTTCCACAAACTTTAGCATTTCTTTAGCACTTTCAGTTTTAGGAAGAGCTGGCTTAATGTGGCCAGCAATACTCATTCGCATATACATTAGACTCAATTTGTTTGATTTTTCCCAATTTCTATAATGAACTTTATGTTCTTCAGTGATTATATTAGTAATAGCACTTGGCTTATCTTCTCTAAGTGATAAATCCAAATCCATTACCCCAAGGTAAAATTGGATTTGTTCACTCCATTCAGAGAAGTTAAGTCCATTGAAAGTTGGAACAGATGAGAATTGCGAATGCAAAGCAATAGGTACCGCAATCAATGAAATCAAACAAAAAACGTTAAGGCTTTGAGTTACATGCAAAATTAATTCAGATTACTTCATAAGCGTATATTAATGTCTACCTTTGGGTAATCCATCAATATATCATACTAGACATAATGATACTAAAAGAAATTCACATAATTTGACAATAATGTATGCATATATTAGAAACATTTACTATCTTTGGATATATAAATATAACTTAATGATACATTTACACTACCAATATTCATGTTCATTGATTATAAGAACAAATAATCAACATTTGGGCAATTCTTATGTGTCTTACAATAATGAACTTCAATTTACTCGTAAACAAATAATTCATAGTATCAAATTGATGAGTAAATAAATATGATCATACAATTTGAAATTAAATAAACATAAAGATTTGAGTACTTTGGTGATTAACAAATCTATCATATAATAATTCCAAATAAATGAAATATGATCATACAATTTGGAATTAAATAACATAAAAATTTGACCACTTTGGTGATTAACAAATCTACTATACAATAATTCCAAACATCTAACAAGTCATAATATTATACATATATATGACTTCCTAAAATTAAATATAAATTACAAAGTTACATACATATTCATGAAACAATTGCATTAAAATTTCAAATAAAACTGTAACTTAATTATATATATATAATCTATTAATTTATGATATATATATATATATAATCTATTAATGTTATATATGTAGATAATATATATAATACATATCTATTAATGTATATATTACATGTATGTTAACGTAATAATATATATAAAAAAATAAGATATATACTATTATACTTGTTACTGTTTCTCGCTAATTAATATATATACTTATATTATATTATATTATATATATATATATATATATATATGTCAACGTAGTAATATAGATAATTAAAAGAAGCAAGAGAAATAATATATATTGCTTTAGCCTGTTCGATATATATATATATATATTAGGTATTGTTCCCACATTAAATTTAATAATAGCAAACATACACATCTTTATTGTTTGTGTTAAATATATTGTCACAATATTCATTCATATATATATATATATATGATATCATTATGTTATATAAAAGTTATGCATAACGTGTTCAAAAACAGAGTACCAAATGCACAATACATAAAAGTTTAGTCACTTTTATTATGAACAGTGCAATGAAAAATGCAAAATATATGCATAGTAATGGTGATTTGAACAATGTCATGAACAGAACAATAATATGTTCTTTTTTCTATACTTTGTTTGTTACTCTAATGCAGTGGAAAAAATTATATATGAATTCTCTAAACATATTTCAAAACATTATTTAGGATCAAAATCATTTTTAATGGAAAACTATAAATTCTTAAACACAGTCATTTGATACCACATGTGAACTTGTCATGGAAACCAGGTGTAAATGGATCTTAAGAAATCATAGTTTTCACATTATAACAATAGTTATAGATTACTAACATTTACCCATGACGATAAGATCCTCCATTTAGTTGTTGTGTGTTGTTCTTTGTCAATAGATAAACTTTTCTATCTCTTTCCCTTCTTTATATGCTCTTCCTTATTAATGGCTAATAGAGCAACCTTTCTGGGCAGAAATTGAGACTATGTTTAAAGTCTTTGTCTGACAAGTATAGTGTTTCCATCAATGACTATATATAGAATCTTTTCTAAGAGTCTTACCATTTCATTCACAACTCTCCAATTCAAGAGTTGTACTTATTCAAAACAAAATAGTATATCCTTTTATGTCAGAAGAGACATTCTTACAATATGTCAATGTACCATTCCAATTTCAGTTGGGGAATCTTTTTTGAACTATGGGATTGCTATTTTATTAGTCATTACTGTTAGAACAAGAAAGAAAGATGCAAGAGAGAATGCAGTAAGATTGATAGAGAAAGATGAAGAGGGAATGAGGAGTTTCAATAAATTACTTCTTGTATTGCTAATGAATGAAAAATCAGTTACGTCTATAAGTAGAAAGTCTATTTATAGTAAGCCATTACCCACCTAACTAACAACTAACAAAACAGAAATTTGAATTACTCTTCTAACACCCCCCTATAATTCGAAATTCTGCAAAAAATAGCAACTACAAACAATACTCATTCTTTCAAACAATATACTTCAATCTTCTTCCTCAATTCGTTGACCCTATTCTTCTTCAATGGCTATGTCATAATGTCTGCCAACTTATTTTTAGTGTTGCAATGAATCAATTTAATCCTTCCTTCTGCCACTTGATGCCTTAGAAAGTGATATTTGGTTTCAATATGTTTGATCTTGCCGTGAGACACAGGATTCCTTGCCAAATCAATTGCAGACTTGCTATCAACAAACAGTTCCATTGCATCCTTACTTTATATGCCTAGTTCTTGTAGCAGAGAGCAAATCCAGAGGGCTTGGCAAGCAGTGTGACAAGCTGCTATATACTTAGCTTCACAAGTTGAAAGAGCCACTACCTTTTGCTTTTGAGAACACCAAGAAATAGGTGCACCAGCAAACATGAAGACATATCCCATAGTACTCTTTCTATCTAGTATATCACCACACCAATCTGAATCAGAATAGCCCATGAGATGTGAACTGATCTTCTCATCTTGATGAGGGAAAACTATGCCAAAATCAAGAGTTCCCTTTATATACCTTAGGCTCCTTTTTGCTGCTAACATGTGAGAGTGTCTTGGATCACTCATAAACCTGCTTACAACTCCTACACTGAAGGAGATCTCTGGTCTAGAGTGACAGAGATATCTCAAACTTCCCACAAGTTTCCTGAACAGAGTTGCATCAACAGTGACTTCATCTTCACATCTATCCAGCTTCAAATTCACTTCTGCTGGTGTTTCTGATGTATTGCAATTCAGCAAGTTAAACTTGGTTAGAATCTCAAACAGATACTTCCTCTGATGCATAGCTAATCCTCTGTTAGTATACTGAAACTCAAGACCAAGGAAGAATGATAGTAAGCCTAAATCAGTCATCTCAAATTCCCCTTTTAGGCCGCACTTTAAGATTTCTATCCCTTTTGAACAAATGCCTCTTATTAGAAGGTCATCTACATACAGACATATGAACAAGACTTCCCTTTCTTGATCTAGAGTCTTGACATACATGTCATACTCTACTGAACATTTCTGGAATCCTGAGTCAGAGAGGAACTTGTCAATCCTCTTGTTCCAAGCTCTAGGTGCTTGTTTCAAGCCATAAAGTGCCTTCTTCAGCCTTAACACTTTACCCTCATTGCCTTTGCTGATGAATCCAGGGGGTTGGTTCACATATACCACTTCTTCTAATGGACCATTAAGGAATGCTGACTTCACATCTAGTTGCCACAATTTCCACTTCTTCCAGCTAGCTAGTGCCACAATGAGTCTCACTGTTTCCAATCTAGCAACTGGTGCAAACACTTCAGAGTAGTCAATTCCTTCCTTTTGCATGAAGCCCTTTGCAACTAATCTTGCTTTGTGCTTTGCTATCGTGCCATCTGGTTTTAACTTCACTTTGTAGACCTATTTGACTGCTATTGGTACCTTCGTATTAGGCAAGGTTACCAATTCCCATGTGTCATTCTTTTCTATAGACTTGATCTCTTCCAACATTGTTTCTCTCCAAGTGTTATCTGACACAGCTTCTTCAAACTTCACTAGTTCAACATCAGCAAGTAAGGCTAAGTGTTGCACAAGGTCTCCTTCTGAGTTAATTGCATCATCTGAGTAGAGTTGAAAATCTCTCAATCTGTTAGGAAACGTTTTGTGTCTTTGTGGTCTCTCATTAGCTATTTGAGGTGTTTCTGGTTCTGTGCCTATCACTTCTTCTTCTCTTGTCAAATCTTCAATTTCCCAATCTAGTTGCAGACTAGTTATTCTGTCTTGAGACCAATTCCAGGATTCACTCTCCTCAATATGTACATCTCTACTGAATATGACTTGGTTGTTTGCAGGATTATACAACTTGTATGATCCAGTGGAGTTGTAGCCAACTAGGACCATTGGTTCACTCTTATCATCAAGTTTCTTTCTCCTTTGATCTGGAATGTGAGTGTAGCAGAGTGAGCCAAACACTCTTAGTTGTTTTATTGAGGGCTTTGTTCCAGACCAAGCTTCTTCAGGTACCATTGAGTCTAACTTCTTGGTTGGACATCTGTTGAGAACAAACACAGTTGTTGTGGCAGCCTCACCCCAAAAACTATGTGGCAAGTTCTTTGTTTTCAACATACTTCTAACCATGTTGAGGATTATTCTGTTTCTCCTCTCAGCAATGCCATTGTGTTGAGGTGTGTAGGGGGCAGTTACCTCATGCACAATGCCTTGGTCCTTACAGAAATCTGAGAAAGCTCTTGATGTGTACTCACCACCTCCATCTGTTCTGATTATCTTGATGTTCTTGCCTGAATGTTTTTCTGCTAGCTTCTTGAACTCTTTGAGTATAGGCAGGACCTCACTTTTGAGCTTGATGAGGTAAATCCATACTTTTCTACTCAATTCATCTATGAAGGTAGCAAAATATTTGTTGCCTCCTAGTGTTGGTGTATCAAAAGCTCCACACACATTTGAATAAATGACTTGTAGTAGATCCTTGGCTCTAGGGACAGTGCAATTGCTAAATGAGTTCCTTGGTTGCTTGATGATGAGACAACTTTCACACACTTTCTTTGGGATCTGTATTGCAGGTAGGCCTAGTACCATGTTTTTGGCACTAAGTAATCTCAAGTCTCTAAAGTTTAGATGGCCAAATCTTAGATGCCATAGCCAGGGATCTTCACCAGCCATGGCAAATAGACATTGAGACTCTACACTAGCCAGGCTTATTTGAAAGGTTCTGTTGGTAGCCATAGTTGCTCTCATGACTAACTTCCTTTTCTGATCATAGATCTCTAGTGCACCATTGAGCAACTCCATTGAGAATCCTTTCTCCAGTAGTTATCCCATACTTATAAGGTTGCTTTTCATGTTTGGCAGATAAAGCACATCAATGATTAGTGTTTGTTTTCCATCCTTCTTGTTGATCAAGACATCCCCTATGCCCTCAGCTTGGATTACCCTGTTATCAGCAAATCTAACAGTACTTTTCTTTTTCTGATCATAGTTGACTAGCCAATCTCTATGTCCTCTCATGTGTGATGAACAACCAGAATCTATGTACCAAATATCATGGTTCTTGCTAACCTGACTTGTGACCATCATGAGCAGGAGGGGTTGATCATCATTTTCTGTCTCATTCTCTTCCTTGGCCATATGTGCTTCACTGAGTTGTTTGCATTTGTTGTCATCTTGTGTAGATGATGTCCTGCATTCAGTTGAGAAATGGCCAATCTTGCCACAATTGAAACACCTTATCTTCTTTCTATCAAGTGTTTTCCTTCCTCCTTTCCATTGGTTCAGGCCACCTTTCCTTGCTAAGTGTTCTGGTTTATCAAATTCAAGTCTTTCTTGCTCTCTATTTTGAAAGCTTTTGTGACTTGTACTTCTAGAATTCCCTCTGCACTTTCCTCTGAAACCATTCCTACCTCCATAGCTTCTTCTGCCTGATACTTGAGCTTGCAGAGCTTGACCAACTGATCTTTCATTTGATCTTTCAATAATTCTCTGCTCATGTGCCTCAAGTGACCCCTAAAGATCTTCTATCTTCAATACCTCTAAGTTTTTGGATTCCTCTATTGCCACTACAATGTGGTCAAAGTTAGGGGTAAGTGTGCACAGGATCTTTTCAACCACTGATTGATCAGTGAGTTTTTCTCCACAGGCCTTCATGGCATTTATGTGTGAGACAATTTTGTTGAAGAATTGTCCCACCTTCTCATTTCCTTCCATCTGCATCAATTCGTATTGTCTCCTTAGAGTTTGCAGCCTCACTTTCTTTAGTTGCTCAGCTCCCTGGTTACAAGCTTCAAGAATCATCCAAGCTTCCTTTGAGTTAGATGCACTAGAGATCTTTTCGAAGTGAGCTTCGTCCACACATTGGTGCAACAAAAACATGGCCTTGCAATCCTTCCTTTTGTTCTCCTTGTGTGTTCTTCTTTGTTCATCCGATGCTCCTTCATCAAGAGTAGGATATCCTTGTTCTACAATCTCATCCACCTCTTGGTACCCCATGATTGCCTTCATTTGTACCTTCCACCTATTCCAGTTCTTGCCATCAAGGATTGGGAGGTTTGCTGGAAAATTTGTTCCACTCGATCCCATTGTTCTTGATTTGGTTTTCTGAGTTTGATGAGGGTGCTTGTGTTGATCTTGAACTCAAGCTCTTGATACCAATTTGTTAGAACAAGAAAGAAAGATGCAAGAAAGAATGCAGTAAGATTGATAGAGAAAGATGAAGAGGGAATGAGGAGTTTCAATGAATTACTTCTTGTATTGCTAATGAATGAAAAATCAGTTATATCTATAAGTAGAAAGTCTATTTATAGTAAGCCATTACCCACCTAACTAACAACTACCAAAACAGAAATTTGAATTACTTTTCTAACAATTACTACTTTTCTTTTAAGATAAACAAACACTATTATCATTTTGGTTCTGCGTTTTAGTATTTGTTCTCGTCAATCACTGTCAAATTTCCTTAATATTTATACTATAGGTGCCTCCAACACTGAAATTTGTACTGGATGGTGAAATGCCCAATTATTTGCTTGCAAGGGATTCAATTCTGAATGTAAGTGATTGGTTCCTCTAGCTTGTTTTTTCCATTTGAATGAAATGTGATTACTAATTAACCTAAACTTTAAATGATATGTTGTAAGCAGGAATTTGTTATTTTTTATTCATTAGATAATAAAAAATTAATAAGCCTGTTAGAAATATTTCATCATTCTATTTAGAAACTGTGATGCTCATTATGTGATTTAAGTATGATTTTTTTATTTTCTATATTAGTTTTAATTTTTTATGTTGGATAAATAATGTATTTTGTTGATGAATGAAAGTAAGTTTTCTACAAAACACATTTTTTCTTTGTAATTTTGTTTGCTACATAAGATAATTATGACATTATTTTCTTGAGGTATTGTAGAAACATTAATTGTCATTTTGTCATTTTGTCATTTAGATCATTGGTGAAATATCTGTCTGGTGCAACATATAAAGTCATGGAGTTTGTTGGGACCACTATTGAAAGTTTAAGTGTATGTGGACTCTCTAACTCTTTTGTTTTCTTTACCTATGCTAATGTTATCACAAGCATAATATTTTTTAACTGTTGTGTTTTAGATGGAAGAAAGGATGACAATGTTTTTTTTTGTCTCCCACATCTATACTATTACTAGAGGCAATCCTGTCCGAGCTGGGAACATCCACATGTATGTGGGGCCAACTCTTCAAGAGGGTATTTTTTCCATTCACAAGACTTGAACCCGAGACCTTACTTAAAGGGAATTAAACATGTACCACTTGAACCAACATTTGTTAGTAGAAACTAGAAAGGATGACAATGTGCAATATGGTTATAGAAGCTGGAGGCAAAAAATGGTCTTGTTGCTGTTGATAGGACCACATACAAATACCTTGAGGTTGTAGGACTTAACCAGAACTCAGTACCCTTTATGTTTTTATCTCTTTTATCAATGAACATTATGGTATCATTCGATCTATGTAGTCAACTCAACCTAGTGGAATAGAAGCTTGGTTATTGTATCAGTGCTTATTACTATATAAAAGATGCTAATTTGTCCATCCCCATGTTCTAATAATGTAAATTGTAATGATTAAAACTGAATTTTATCTATGATACTTATATACGAAAGTGCAAAGTGTCAAGGATATGTTTTGATGAAGACAAGGTTCTAATAAAGCTTGAAGATGGCTCAACAATCAACCGGCCTTATTTTCATTTGGTCATATCTAGACTAGGGTGTAAATTGAGTCTATAACCTAAGTAGTCTGAGATGTGTGTCGTAGTAAGCGAGTATAAGTTAGGTGAACCTAGATGCAAGTCATCTTAATTGTCATATCATATTCATGAGACATATTATCTAGTTAATTGTATGTTCATGCATTTATCATACATGTTATATGTGCATATTATGCATAATATAATTGGTAAAACATATATATATATATTGCGCATAACATATGAGAAGTTTACCATTTGAAACATATGCATAAATGTTCCAGTTAATCGATTAACGTGGTAACTTAATCGATTAACTCAACTTATTTTCTTTTAAATATGTGTTTTCTGTTTCAACTGAATTTTGTGTCATTCCGTTGCCCCATTAATCGATTAAAGAGAAGCCTTAATCGATAAACTAGTTTGTTATGTGTTATAATTGAAATCTGTTTTAACTATTTAACTGTTTCACTGTTTTTGCAACGAATGTAACCGCTTATTCTCTATGCTATAAATACAAGGCATTGTTCAGAAAACCATAGCATTGCATTCTATTGTATAGGGTTGTTTAGAGAGCATTTTGCATACGTATTTTATTGTGTTTTTTGCAAGAGAGTTGCATTCGTGATAAGAGAGATTATGCTGGTTTAATTGATATTGATTAACTCATTTGAATCTTGATGGCTTAAGTGGTTAGTAAAAGGGTTAATCTTTGAGTCTTAATCTTGTCATTTTTTAAGCATTATTATGCTTAATATATCTTGTTGTTTAACGTGTTTTTGTGTAGTTTGGATTTGTCTCTTGGCTGGGGCTAATTCGTGAGAAAGGTTTTCTCAGAGGCGAAGGGTAGAGTCAAACTAAGGATGTAGAGATCCTAGATTTCAAGAAGGGGGCGTCCTATGGGCTTGTAATTGAATTGATATTTGTATCCATATTTCAATATTGTGAAGAAAGAAAATTTCCCTGATTTAGAAGGGGAGGCCTGGATGTAGTTTGCAGTGGACCGCAAACGAACTAAGATAAAAATCATTTTTGCACTGTTCTTTCTCTCTTTATCTTCTTTATGTTTCTTGCCATTATAAATTAAATCTGTAATTGAAAAGTTGGATATTTGTTTACTGCCATATACTTAATAATTGTGCGTAAAAATATCTGTATTATATCTGTTCAATTTTGTTTTAATTACTGCGCAAATTGTTTGTCTGGTCATGTTGCTCTGTGCAATAGTTAATCGATTAAACCCTGCTGTTAATCGATTAACTGGCTGTTTTCCAGCAGTTGGGTATTCAACCCCTTCTAGGTGTTCCTAGACCACTCCTGACAATATGTTCACTTGATAGAGCTTTGACATTTTATTTCTTTACTCTTTCTTTGGTCTTCAATGTCCATGGATTATATATTGTGCACAGGATAAGACATCTGCACCCTATGAGCCAGTTTTCAGTGATTATAAAGCAAGGTAAGTTATTTGTTTCCCTGTTACACACAATTATCATTTATTTGATGCATTTATAGTTGCCATGGTTTAAACTCTCTTCTATTTGTAATTATATGGGTCCATTACTTGGGTCTGGTATTATAATTCTAAATTTACCAGAGATGAATTCAAGTGTTTATTCCAAAATTACATTTTTAGATGCAGTAGAGATGAGGTTCTGAATATGGTTTGGCATAGGATGCAATGTTAAGAATCTTTTTTCTTTGGAATAAAACTTGATGTCAACTTTTTAGAAACACTGTGATTAAGCTGTTGAAACTATGATTTTTTTTAATCTTTTCATCAACTTCAAATTAAGTTTCACTAAGACAAGTTATTGGGTTGCTACTAAAGCCAATAATCATAGCTATTTCTCAACATAACTCAATTTCATCCGTTTAGAATAATTCATGATAACCCTCTTCTTTTTTTTCTTTCTTTCTGGCTAATTCTAGATTTCTAGCCCAGTATAGATTTGATATTATCAAAAGTGGAACCATTGGTGGCAAAGGTAACTTTACCTTAACTAAATCATATTTTTCATTTTCACTTTGCCATTTAAACGTTATCGATAGTGTATTACTTCCAAGTATTGATGATTTAATTGGACATATTGTGCTATGCAGCCATATTCCCCCGATAATCATGCTTTGGCGAGAGAATGCAGCAACGTGAAAATTGACAGAGTATACATTGGATCATGCACTGGTGGAAAGACTGAAGATTTTATGGCTGCAGCAAAAGTTTTCATAGCTAGTGTAAGTCTATCATTAACTTGCTGTTATACTAAAACTGCTTATACTATTCTAAAGTTTTTTGCCTTTAATCAGTGTATTATTATTCTTCTGTATTGCCATAATAAGGAAAAGATAACCCTTTATGTGAGAAAATATTAAGTATTGATCTAAGTATTTATATGATTTTGAGCTATGTACCATTATGCAGAGATAGTGTGATTAAGTTTACCAAAGAAATTAATATCATAATGCAATCATTTTTTTTTCATGCACAGAATACCTCAACAGGTAAGGTGTTCTTTTCAATTAACTTTACAATTCCACATTACAGGGGAAAAGTGTCAAAGTTCCTACATTTCTAGTCCCTGCAACACAAAAGGTATGTCAATGTGTATTATGTCTATGTATTCAAGAATATGACATGTATTTCCAGATTCAGACTAATCCCATCAAGGATGCAAAAGTCTGCATAACTAATTCCAGATCATAGTTATAAGGTTCACCTATTTTCCTTACCTGATATGTACCAAATTTAGCGTATCTTGTAATAAGCCAAAGCAAAAGAAGTTAGCTACCGAATATGGAGCTCCAGATGTGCCAAGTCAAGCAAAGGGCACTTGTTAGGTGAAATTATTGGGTGGAGACAACACCACAACTAATGAATGGGTAAATCAGATAGTTACATGGTTCACTGGTTTATTGTACATATCAAGTATCGAATTCACCTTGCCGCATCTAAGTTTACTATTAAAAAGGTTTGTAATAAAAATATAAAAAGTGACAAACCAATATGAGCCACATATCACATGCCAAATCTGGTATACACACTATGCAAAAACGATCAACCTAATATTTAAGATTTTCCGTCAAATGCATGGTGTCAAATTCACAAGTGCGGTTCTTCACTAAACCCATGAAAAAAGAAGTCTCCCCAATGTTCTTTGCTCAGTTACCTTAATATAAATCTGTGCATAAGCCCTTTGAGAGATTGACACTTTAACCTTGAATACAAAATCAACCTTATGGCCTATGGTTTAAGTCAAGTCCTATTTCTTTCAGATTTTAATGTCTTAAAAAGCGTAATTCCTTGTTTGTTGTGATGCCAATAAGATAGCATGCAAGATTATGTCAATTGGGTTATTTTGTTTTATTTCCTTTTCTAAGAGGAGGGGATATAGTGCAATCACCCCAGTTTTGAAGCTAGGTGTTCACACTTTATGTCCCATAGCTTTACTAATCAACTTTGATATATTAGCAACTTTTTCTGCAATTTTTGAAGTGATTATATCAAAATGTTAAACCAACTATTTTATAGCAATTTTGTGTTTTTGCACTTCCTTTTGGATCATGATGTGTAAAAAACCAATTTATGTACCAAATTGGAAGAATAAATTATGTATTGAAAATCAAGTAGCTAGTTTTGTACAAATTAGCTTTAACTTGTAATAATTATAAAGCATGCATATTGCAGCTTGCCAACAATGCATATAATTGTTATGGCTCTTGGAAGCTTTACCAAGATAATATTGCTACACTAAATTTCATAGTAAATCACGTTCCTTAGATGTTTAGTCTTGCTCTTCTTCAAGGAGTTGGACTAACTTCCATCTATACTTCTATTAGTGTCCTCCGCATATACCAAAATCATATAAGACAGGATTCTATCATCTTTTTTACCATAAGAATAAGTGAATTACTCTAATTTTTTTGCTAATGCATTTATTTCTAATCTTATTTTGTCTAATATATCCAATCATCCAATGCAAAATTATCATCTTTATTACATGAAGTCTATTATCTTATTCACATTTTATTGTCCAACAACAATAATAGATAATAAGTAATCATAAAGAGAGAATATAAGCCTTTAACAACATTAAATTAAAAATTAAGCCCTTCAACTTCAATATGAAACATATAATCTTCCAAGAAATAATATGTAACATACCTAACCATACATTCTGCAAGTATAAAAATACTAATATATGTATAAATAAATATAATGTATATGTGTACCCTTCAATTGTAATATGTTAACCCAGCAATTTCACATACATTAGAACAACAAAAGAGTACCAAAATTAAATTAACAAATAAAAAGTACATTTTAGTCCATTTCCCTCATTCCCTTTATCTTCACTCTTCATTTTCTTGAATCTCATCACTGGTGGTTGGTTCACAGAAAGCTGGTATTATTCTCCGACGGAGCATGGTGGCGCTGGTTCTTATTAGGCTTAGGACCACCACAAACAATGGAGCATTCAACACCACAAATATTACTAAAGCAAGAAAACAACCCTGCTCCACCGTCCGTATTCCTCCGTATATGGCGGCTGCTACTTTTACTTTTACTTTTAGTACTTGACGTTTTCTGGTAGCTCGACTCGCCTCGGTCCACCACCGGCGGCAGCTCCGTTCGCCACCGTTCCAGTTTTGACTGCAATCCTTCAACACTCAGCTCATCCAAACTCCACCCTCCTACTGTGGAATTGTCCCCTTCATTGAACACTGGCTTTCTCGCTATCGCTTCCGCCACTTCCGACGGCGACGGTCCTAGCTCCGATTCTGTTATAACCGGGGGAACTACGTTTCCCATGTTTGATCTGCGTGGAGTTCCGTACATATCAAAAGTATTGCTTAGTCTCCCTGCGGGGTGAAATGGTGTTCCCCTGTGAGAACTGCTGATTCCGATCGCCGGATTAAACTTTGACATCGCCGGGGAGTTCCGGAACTGCGGCGCCATTACCGGAGAGTTATGGAATTGCGGTTTCGGAGAATTCCTGAATTGCTGCACTGCCGGCGAGTTAAGGTACTTCAGCGCTGGAGATTGAAGATACTTCGGCGCTGGAGATTGATGGTATTGTGGTGCCGGAGAGTTTCGGAATTGAGTTGCCACCGCCGGAGAGTTGCGAAACTGCGGTCTGGGAGAGTTTCGAAACTCCGGTGCCGGAGAGTTGCGAAACTCCGGTGCCGGAGAGTTGCGAAACTCCGGTGCCGGAGAGTTGCGAAACTCCGGTGCCGGAGAGTTGCGAAACTCCGGTGCCGGAGAGTTGCGAAACTCCGGTGCCGGAGAGTTGCGAAACTCCGGTGCCGGAGAGTTGCGAAACTCCGGTGCCGGAGAGTTGCGAAACTCCGGTGCCGGAGAGTTGCGAAACTCCGGTGCCGGAGAGTTGCGAAACTCCAGTGCTGGAGAGTTACGATACTGCGGTTTGGGAGAGTTACGAAACTGCGGCGCCGGAGAGTTAAGAAACTGTGGTTTGGCAATGTTGGTGATCGGAATTTGTTCATGCAAAGGGTTTATGTTCATGTCAACATTGTTTTCTGCTGTTTCAGAAAGTGTGTTGATTGATGTAACAATTTTCTTGTTTTTATCAACATGACCAAACTCCTTATTCCTATCATCATTGTTCATACTAGGTGATAATGGTCGTGGTGGTGGTAGTGATAACGATGGTTCAACTTTCATTTCCGAGACACTTGCTATATATGCAATTTGTTCATTATGATTCATATTTTCGTCTTGATGATGAATATTATCATTATTTGGCAATGTTGAAATGCTAAGAATAGAATCAGTTGTTTTCTCTCTCTTTGCATTACCATCAGAAAACCCACTTAACATGGAGCTAGTCTTTGATCTTGATTTCTTCCTTTTTTCTTTCTTTTTCTTCTTGCTTTTGTGCTTGATACTTTTGGCACTAACTTCTGAGTCCGTGATCACAGAACTTGCTTTCCCCTTGTTGCCATTGGTTCTATGTTGTTGAGCCATGACTTCCGACCCTATCATGGAGCTCGTGTCGCTCTTGGTTCGTCGCAACTCCGCATTGTTTGTGGCGAATACTTGAGGGCTCATAATGTGGTTGTGGTTCTCATATGCATCTGTCTCTCCCATCAAGTGACGATACCCTACAGCGGAGGGGTTGTGCGTGTATAGCGGCATGCTTCTCATGGAACTATCGAGAACCGCCGCACCAATGTTGAGGATACCCTGAGGCTTTCCTGAAGATCGACGTACCTGCAATGCTACAAAGCGCATTCCCGTAGGGGCATGGTTGTTGTTGAAAGGCTTAGAAGGTGGAGGGATGAGGTTTGCAACAAGGACACGAACTGTACCAACATGGATATCTTTGAACCAATGCAAGGCATATATCTCAACCATGATCGCCGATGTGTCCGCGTGTAGGAATTCCTCATTCACACGAAAAACAAACTTGTCGTTCCACGTAGGATTGGTATGACTTTCGGTATCAACCCTAGTCGAAAGCTTTCGATCAGGGTGAACCCACGCCACCGCATATGTTCGCATGGAACGACCCACAGGAGCCAAGTCTTGTGCGGAGATGACATTAAGTTCCAATAGTTGGAATGGTGCCAATATATGAGACATTGAAAGAAATAACTTGAAGAGTTAGATGAATAAAACAACAATACAATTAATTGCAATGCACCCTATAAAATGGTTTGTATAGGGTGCATGCAATTATGCACAAAATGATGTGATATATATTACTTCAACTTGTAAGATCTAAACTATTTCATGTAGATTTTTTCAGAAGTTTTGGTGTGTTTGATCCAAGAGAAGAGAGAAGAAAGGTGGGGAAGGGTGCTAAAGGCTTGGTCTTCCAAGAAGGGGACAAGGAGGGAGGGTGTGACATGAAGGCTAGGAAGGAAATAGGAAAATGGAGAGAAAAGAAAGGGAAATAAAGCATTTTCTGTTAGGAATCACTCTGAACTCTAAGGACAACGAATCAATGAATTGGTTTTCATTTTCAAGCACTCATTTCTCACCATTTTAGAGATGGATTAGTAAACAAGATTCCTAATATAGGAAAGGGAGAGGGAGAATCGTTTAAGAAATAACAATCATGTTATATGTACAAGATTAAATTTGGTGTCTCATTTTTTATGTCATGTATTATATATATTAAAGTGTTGTGATTGATACATAATATAATGTGCTAAGTTTTCAATTAAATTTATAATGTTTTATATCATATCTTGATTTTGGCAAATAGAGTGATACAGAGTCAATGAAAACTAATTACATCCTTATATATAGTCAAACATAACCAATTTGACAGTTTTCTTTTATAGATTAAGCATTAGAGGTTTATATTTTCTTTTTACTTTTACTTTCACTCTTTACTTAAAAGGAAATGTTATCACCTTTGTTTTGCCAAAATGGGTGGGACTTGCCAATCATTTCTAGTTCTACAAATGGAAAAGGAAGAACTTAAATTCTTAAAATCTTTCTTAAATAAATCTCAAATGGTTTTGTACACCGTAACCCCATCAAGTTTTAGGTCATCCTACTTATGTTACATAAAAATCTTGCTCAATCAAATTAGAAATTGTCCACCTGTTATTGTTAGAGAAAAAAATTCAACTCAAATAATAATTTGCATTTTTTGGGCTGGCTAAAACCCAACCATATAGTTTAAATTGCTACTTTTTTGTTATATAATTTGATTGCACATCTTTTTTGGTACTTTTTTGGGTAAATATTTAATTGTACACCTAATATGATTGATCTATATCTATTCTATAATTTCCTAACTTTTTCTTTAAGAAATAAAACTATTTTTATTTCACATATACTTTTGGCCTATGCATTCTACTGAAAAGTTCTAAAAGGATTTTTATTTCTATCCATAAAAAGTACGCCTAATGATTTCATTTAAAAGTTAATATATCTTAGTAAAAATTGATCAAAATATCTAAGGGGAGCAATGCTCTTCCTTCATGGCCTTCCATTCTTCAATCTCTACACTCCTTCACCAAGTCACATAAAGTATTTCAGTCACTTCTTCTACCTTCAACTTTTTAACTAATTTGGCTGCTTGCTACTTTTAACTTTTTTAAAGAAATCAATTTCACACTTCCACATCCTTATTTCTTTCCCCCTTCATCATTCTCGACCTCACTATCTACCATGTAAACATAATCTTTTTTGCGAGTTGAGTTTTGAAATGAATGGAAGGAAAATGAAAAATTTAAATATTGCGAAAGTATTGCGAAAGCGTAAAATGAATATTATGGATATTTCTCATTGAATTGATCAAGACATAAAAAATCTTATTTATAGTGTAAACTGGCTAACAAATTAACAAACACATGTTGAAAAACATTTCAGCATGTGTAAAATGTTTAAAATGCATAAAATGTAGTAGTTTTCTTCTCCAATAGTCACCCTCAAGTTGAAGGGTAAAGGTCAATGACTCCAGCTTGATAATTCGATTTGATATTATTACAATGTAATGGATCAGAATCTCGATTCTAACGTGATTGGATTTTCTCAATCACTTCTTGTTAGTGTGGATCTTGTTGATCTTCTTGTTGTTGTTGATCTTGTAATCGTTGTTGTTGTTTTTTATCTTGTTGTTGTTGTTGATCTTGTTGATGTTGATGTTGATCTTGTTGTCGTTGTTGTTGATCTTTGATGCAATCTTGTTGAATCTTCTCTTCTTGATTTAGTGGTGTTATCAGTATCAACTGTTTCAAAACTTTGAATTGCTTATTGGATCAATAGGACTCTCTTCATGTCACACTTTCTTGTATGCACCAAGGGGTCCATGAACAAGATCTTGCTGCTACATCATAGCTGATTGATAGGAGGAAGACTCCGTAAGCTGGATGACACTACCATTATTACGTAAGGCTAGAATCTTTGGACAACAACATCAAACACCTTGCAAACTCTTCTTGCTCCTGTTCCACCACTCATTCTCTTGGATCTCCTTGGATGCTTTGAAACATCACAAATCTTCTCAGTATCAGATTCTTGGAAATCGTCACAAGTACCATCCTTCTTTACAAATAGAGAAACAAAAACAATTAACCATACATGAGTCTCTCTTCACAATTCTCACATTTTTAACCCCAAGTTATATTAATGACCAAACCACATTAACTATTTTGCATGTTTATTGCATATTTGTTAGTCCAAAAAGTATGTGTTTTACTGTGACTAATCAGAAAAATATTTAATTATTAAATTTATAATTTAAATGTTTTAAATAATTACTCATTTTCTTGGACAATAAATGTGCTCCGTTTTTTTATCATCTCTTATTATTTTCTTGTGTGTCCTAACATTAACTCATATATGTCATATTGGTGAATAAATGTGTTTTATCCCACTCTAACTTTGTATATACAAAATTTATTTGACAGCATTCTTTAAAAAAAGGGAAGTTGCAATAAAGAAAATTATGGGCTTTCCTTTCTTCTTCTTTTTAATTTTTTGAGGTCAAGAATCCATATACAAAATTATTCTACAAATACCAAAGAAACCCAATTCCTTATAAAATAGCAGGTAAATGTAATTTTAAGGGAGTGGAGACCCACTTTTGCTCTTATCTATTAACAATATAATAAAGAAACTCTCTCATGCCACATGTCACTTTCTCCTTCCCTCGCCACATGTCATTTTCTCATTCCCTCATGCCACATGTCACTTTCTCCTTACATTTTTTCCTTCATGCCACATGTCACCTCCTCCTCACATATTTTTCTTCCTACTTTTTATATATTATATATTTTATATGCTAATAATAATTTAATATTAATTAGTGATTGGTTCATGTCGCTACCCCACTAAGATTGAGTGTTTACAACATCTATGTTTTGTTATGTTAAAAAGTAATAGTCATTGAACATTAGATGAAATTGAAATCATTTTTCACATTCAAATTATTTCTTTACATTAATCTATCTATATAATTTAATGTTTACCAGTAATCTAAGAATAATTGTACTTTTTCACCTCATCAAAGTTTTTTGACATTTTTCGCACTGAATTTTAATATTACAGTTCAGATTCTTTGAATTTTAATTTTTATCTATTAACAACATAATAAAAAAAACTCAACTTATGCCACGTGTCAATTTCTCCTTACAGTTTTTCCTTCATGTCACATGTCACCTCCTCCTCACATTTTTTCCTTCCTACTTTTTATATATTTTATATGATAATAATAATTGTGTTAATAATAATTTGCTACTAATTGTAGAAAATTCAAATTAAAAATTATCAATTTATTTTTCTTATGTGCTTAAACATGCAAATACACAAGTAAGATGTATATTCTTAATAATATGAATGTATAAGTAATATGTGCGTTTTAACTATGCGAATACATAGGTAACATGTGTTTTCTTAGTAATGCGAATGTACGGGTACCATGTATGTTTTTAGTCATGCGAATACATATGTCACATGTATTTAATTACTATCATTATATTATTTAATTAAAAGATAACAGCGGTATATATATTCATGAAAAAATATGTATTTTAATTAGTAATATAACAAATCAATTATTAGACTCTTTTTATTATTTTGATTAAATTTATCTGAAAAAATATATGTCATATCATAACTTAGTGTGTTTTTAGTTTATGAGTTATTTTAATACAATGATTATTAGCTAAAACATAATCAAATAAATAACATTTAATTATACAATATTTGAATGCTAAAAATATATTCAAATATTTATACACAATGAACATTAATCTAAAATAAAACATAAGCATTTAAGAGATATGCTAAAAAATCCTTATGACTTTATATGATACTTATAAACGTAATCACAAA
>NC_032012.1:20057355-20072077 GCF_001865875.1 Lupinus angustifolius
TAATTGTTAATATTCTACATATACACTCAAAAATCAATGTTAATATTGCACCTATATGAATGAGAAATATAATGTTTTAATACATGATTTATTGATATTATAAAATATATGTATATTATATTTGCATTATGCATAAACAAAGAAGCGACTCGTGCAAATACACGGGTATAGTGCTAGTTGGATAAATGAAAAAGTCTCAAATCTAATTAGTTTCACGTGTTGTAGGTGAGATCCCACACTTCTTGAATAGAATCACGTTCATCTTGTTTCTTCTGGATCGTCTTTTGACCTTGTGTTTCATAAAGGCAATAATAATAATAATAATAATAATTATAATAATGATAATAATAATAATAATAATAATGATAATAATAATAATAATAATAATAATAATAATAATAATAATAATAATAATAATAATAATAATAATAATAATAATAATAATAATAATAATAATAATAATAATAATAATAATAATAATAATAATAATAATAATAATAATAATAATAATAATAATAATAATAATAATAATGTATATACTATTAATAAAGGCAAAATCCAAAATAACTTTAATGAAGAAGTTTATGTTTCGCAATTTCATATTTTATAATTTCTAATTTTATTTTATAATTTCTATTTTCATCTTTAGATATATAGATATATAGTACAGAAGATTTAATGTTTATTAATATTTGTATATATAAATATGAAAGTAGAAGTTATAAAATAAAATTAGAAGGTATAAAATATGAAATTGGGAAACATAAACTACTTCATAGAAGTTATTTTGGGTTTTGTCTTTATTAATAGTATAGATATAGATATAGATATTAATAAACATTAGATAACTATCATGGAGTAATTAATATAAATTTATATATTAATATTAATAGAAATTAGAAAAACATAAAATAACTACCTTGAAATATTTTATATTTCTCTACTTTATCTTTTATAATTCTTAATTTCATGTTTATCTATACTAATCATCTATAGTAATAGTAATAGATAAAGAGAAAATATAAAATATCTTCCATGTAGTAATTCTAATTTCAAGTTTTTAAATATCACATCCCTCTTAATGTAAATTAATGCTTCATTTTTAACTACCACGTCAATTCTAAAACCTCTCATTTCCAAATTGATGTGACTTTTTCAATAGTTAAATTACTTATTTATAACAATTTACTTTCATTTTTAACTTTTAGCGTATATCACATGATAGCTTTCTTAAATAATATAATATGAGAATGATACATTCTATATAAAAAATAAGAATACGGGTGACCGGCACAGACTGCTGGTCGACGCAATAATAATAATAATAATAATAATAATAATAATAATAATAATATATCATCTTACTATATTTTTTTATAATTTTTTCTACTCATAAAAAAGTACGATATATGTCACTTTTAAAATAATTATTGATAAATAAAGTATTATTCTATGATACATCATTTTTTATGAATAAAAAGATTTAATAAGATGATATATCACTTTCTTTAAATTGAAGGAGAATATGTTCAAGTGAGATAAATTGGGTTGATTTTAATTCTAAATTTATCTGATAATTCTTATGTATATAAAATTTCACAAGAAAATATTGAAGCCATATTTAGTTTCCAATAGCATTACTCTTTTTATTGGACGGTTTTCCTTGAATTTCGGATCTTGACAATTGAAAGTAGGACAAGATTATTTAAAAGGTTAATCTGTCAGCTCTTCAACTTAAAAAAAAATAGACATTTTCCCATTTTTCATCAACTTAATAAAAATACACATTTTCCCATTTTCCAATGACTTTAGTATCTTCCCGCAAGTTAAAAAAATTAAGTTAAAAAAATTAAGCTAAAAAAATTAAACTAAACTCATGCGTACCTCATTGTCCCAAACTTGATTGCAATTAACATAAATATAAAAAAAACTAATAAAATGTTGATTTAATGATGTAAGACTCCATTTAAATAGATCAAATTGTTAAGTGTTAATTTGATTTTTTATAACGATATTTATTGAAAATGATTGTCAATCCATAAAGAAGAAAAGGGTTGAGGAAATTGTTTAAGGAGTTAAAAAATAAGTACCATTAAAAATTAAATTTAGGATTTCTTGATATTCTAAAATATTTTTAAAATAAAAACTATTTTTTATTTTTCATAGACAATGTCTCCTTATTAAATTAGATGGTAAAATACTATATAAATATAAAATAGTATGATAGAAAATGGATGTGAATACAATTATTTTAGTGCTTATTAGGAAAAAGACTTTTCTCAATTGAAATAGATAGAACTAGTAAATAATAAATTAGGCATATTATTAGTATTAAAATTTTCTATTTTTGATGTTGACTTTGTAGGAGGGACAAATCTTAACCAACCTCTTTGATCACTTATTTATGTTCACCAACAAGTTATCGGTTTAGTAGTGGAAGATCTAATTTGAAATTTTTAGATAAATCAATTTATAGAAGTGATACTTTTTAGAAGAATAAAACATATACAAGAAAGAAATTAGTTGCTATATCTTAGTTATAAAAAAACCTTAAAATGTCCAATATTTAGCAACCAAAACTATACAGCCATATCTTCTTGGTGGGTCATGGACAGATTTCATAGTCAAAACTCTGAAGTTGAAGATGAGTTTCAATCAACTTTGCATTCAGCTCCATCATTTGCAATATACAACAACCCTCTTGAAAATGATGACACTGACCCTGAACAAGTTTTGAAGAAAACAACTTCAGCTATCATAGGTAGTAATAGTAATAGTGGTGGTGGTGCTGAGTTTAGCTTTGGGTTGAAGATTATGGATTTGATTGAAGAAAATGATGTTGAACTTGAACCACATAGTTCTCCTCCTATGTATCTTGCAGTATCAACAGAGGTTGGGATTGATGGAACTGGATTTGATGATGTTGTTGGATCTCATGAGCTTGTAAGTGATGATATAGTTATTCCTAACTTGCATGAAGGTGAGGATCTTGGTGAGTATTATAAGAAGATTGTTGATGAATATCCTTTCCACCCTTTGGTTCTTAAGAAATATGCACAGCTTTTACTAGTAAGTTATCTTTTTTTTTTGTGGATCTCCTTTTCTCTATGCTAATAAGAATAAATCTTGTGTAGGAATGGTGTTTATTAGTAGGAAATAATGATTATGGTTAGTAGGAAATAGAATAAAAACACCATTTTATATTAATTTTGGGAAGGCTCCACTAGATCCCAGAAAAACTAAAAGGCCAAAGATTCGAATCCTAAGAGTGATACTTGTTGGGAGGAACAACCACACTCCCCGAAAAAGATTAGTTCCTTACTCAAAAAGTCAGGGGATACCTTGGTTAGTACCAAAAAATGAGATGTGTTAATCACTGCATATTTCAGTTTAGTTTGCATGTTATTGGTTTTTTCAATTAAGCTATACCAAAACTGAGAACCTTATAGCTTCTCAAGAGTTTCAGTCACAACTTATTTGGGTGTGTAGAACTCAGTGACAAGTTATTTTAACCCAAGAACCTCAAAGATCTGCTAAGAAAATCAGCAGAAAAAACAGCATGATGTCAATATTGGAAAGAGTGGCTGATTGCCAATGATGGTTGTTTAAGGCTTTAAGCTTGTAAGGATAAAAAAAGCTTAATTTTGGCTTAGCAAAATAAACAAAAGGCCAATTAGTTTACTAAAACATCAGAAATTTGAAAAAAGTAGCAGGCAAAATTTCATAACCACTAGGAATTATATGGTGGGCAACTTATAAAACTCTTAGGTTCTGTTTGCGAATTGAGTTTTAGAGGGGAATAAATGGTAACAAAAGGCTTTAGAGTCATCTAACGATTGTATTTTGTGGATCTCAAGCCTTCCTTTCCTTCCAAAAACCAACTTGCAAAAGGATCCTTATAGTCTATTTGTGAGTTGGGTTTTGGAGAGGAGAGAAAAGAAAAGATTCGGAGTCATCAAACAAATGTATTTCATAGCTCTCAAGCCTTTCACTTCCTTTCACTTCCCTTCATTATCCTTCAATAACCAACTCACAAACAGACCCTTAATATCATCTTTCAGTATCATTTAGACAAGCATGATGTTTCTCATAGTTCTTCTGCTAATTTTTGACATCCACTGGCAGTCAAGGGGAGACATTCAAGGGGCTGAGGAGTACTTTCTTCGCGTGACCCTAGTAGATCCTAATGATGGTGAAATCTTGATGCAGTATGCAAAACTGGTGTGGGAGCAACATCATGACAAGGATAAAGCAATGGAGTATTTTGAACTTGCAGCTCAAGCTGCTCCTCATGACAGGTAAACCACACTACCAGATTTTCTGGCTCATTCTGAAATATGGCATATTGGTATAGACATTGCCTCTTAAAACCCCCAAATATCACAAGTTAGTCCTGGTAAAAATATGCTTGATTGGGTTTAATCAAGTGTAAAGTTTCATATTGGATATGAGGGGGAAGTGAAAGAGTTTATAAGTGGAAAAGACACATGAAATTAAAGTCTTAAGGTTTTGGTTTAAGACGGAGCCACATCTTCTGTCCCAAAGTTTGTACCATTCTATGTTACCACATTTACTTACGATAGAATATGTAATGGAACTCTCCGGTCGTGGTCTGGTTCAACAATGCTCTTCAACCTTGTAGCTTTCAGAAAGTGAAAGCTTCCCTTTAAACATGAAAAATGTTGAGCATTCCATGTTTTCAAGATAATGGTTAACATATAACATATTCTTTCCAGCAATGTCCTTGCAGCTTATACAAGTTTTCTATGGGAAATAGGTGATGATGAGAATGAAGGTGAAAAACATGAAACTCAGGTGCATTTTGGTTTTCCTATGTTGTTTTTTCTGTCTCTGGGTCAATTTATCTTCCAAGTGACACAGATTGTTTGTTAAGTTGTTTAGTACTTACAGTTTATAATTGATTGTAGAATGAGAAGGAAGAACAAAAGAATGAACATGCCTTGCCCTCAAAAGAAGAAAGACGCACAGTTAGACCATTCTCATTACTTGCAGATGGGAAAGATATTGATACAAGTAGTTTTAGTGAAGATGATTTTAAGAAGATGGTTGATGAAAATCCTAACAATCCTTTGTTTCTTAAAAAGTATGCTCAATTTCTATTCCAGGTGAAATATTTCTTGCTGGTTTTTTTAATGTTCATACATATACATGCTACATATATTAGGCTTCCATTGAAAAATAATTCTCTCATTTTCATAGAGAACCGTGAATTGGTTCTCTCATACCAATTCGTGGTTCTTTTGTGAATTAGTTTCCTTTAAGGAACAAACCTGATTTTTTACTTACAGTTTAAGTAAAAAAAAGAACAATTGGTAATGTATATTCACTTACATGTATGAGTTACAACAAACAAGAATTTTATCTTTGTGTATTTCTCGTGAAACAAAAGTTAATTCAATCTTACAAGAAACATCACTAGAAATGATAGTACAGAGAGTTATAGAAATCTTACTCAATATACATATACCCCTAGCGTACCAGTATCTGGTAGGGTAATGTACCGCATACTACATACCCACACCCATATCAAAGAGAATCACGAATCAGGTGATTATGAACATGACTCAACACTATGATATGGATCAGCCATGTATAATTTCAACACTATGACTAGTTTCAGTATTTTATGATTCAATGTGCAGATGCTTCTAAATTTAATCTGGACAAAAATATTAACTCTTCTTGAGCAGTGTCACAGAAGAATGCCCTTTTACCATTGTTCCTCTGTTCTTTTCTTACCTAAAAAGCTTTCTTTCTCGGATTTGTGGGAAGGGAAATGTTCAGACAGAAACTTCATTATGAATAATAGACACATATATCATGTGAGGCATAAACTATGATTAAGTAGTTGAGCTTTCCTTATTATGCTCATGGTTATACTTTTTATCAGTTTATTGTTGTAATGTTATGAGGATCATAAAATTGTACTTTCCCTTCACCTTCTCCACCTTGATGTGTAGTCCAAGGGAGATCTTCAAGCAGCACATGATTATTACTCGCGTGCAATCATAGCTGATCCCATTGATGGTGAAATGATATCGGAATATGCAAGACTTGAGTGGAAACTTCATTGTGATCATGAAAAGGCTTCGAATTTATTTGAGCAAGCAGTTCAGGCTACCCCGGGGAATAGGTACAATTTTTTAGACACGCCTCTAAGGTTATATACATGATGTTTTGCTTATTCACATGCCTATTAAAGCTAACACAAGAAAATGCATAATTCATATCCACTTTATTGTAGTAAATCCTACTTTGAAATAATTGTTTAGTTGATGATAACTAGTTCATAGTGCAGTATACATATTAGTCTTTATAATAGTTAAGATGCAAGTGTTCACAACTTCTTTGTTTTCAGCAACATTCTTGCAGCATATGCTTGCTTTCTTTGGGAAACAGAAGATGAGGAAAGCTGAGATTTCAAGGCAGAATCATGCTAAAGAGATATTCTTCTAGAAAATGCATCAACTGTTGCAAATATTAAAGACAAGATACTATAGCAGGTGCAAGTGAGTGGTCATAGCCAATAAAGAATACCATATTTGTTCTATTTATTGCATTTTTTGACTGATGTTTCTCAAGTTTTTATAGAATATTATGTATCTAAGTTGAAGTGAGACAAAAATAAGTTATGAAGTGGGTTATTTATGTTAAAAGATGATCTAGTTCATGAATTCTCTTTCCATAATTAGTGGTGCAATCAGTCAGAGCATGCCTGTTTATTGACCTTACCCACTCTCACCCCCAATTTTCGGTTGCGCGACCTCTTTAGGAGTCGTCACCATGTCTTTTGCAGTTGAAACATTGAAAACTCAATTTAAGCTCAAATTATGATAAAATGGTCTTTTATATAAGAGTTTGAGTTTGGGAGTCGATTACAGATCGAGGAAGGTATCTAACTAATTACATGAATTAAATACCCTTGATTTATTTAAATTAAATTGTTTAAAACAAAATATTTATTTTTTATTTTTGTGTCTGACAAGAGTTAATCTTGCTCTTACGTATCCCTAGGTGCAAAAAATTAAGACTACGTTGTTCTAGTAGAAAATTGTTTGTTGGTTGGTTTGAAAATTTAGAAATGTTTGAATTTAATTGAAGTGGAACTAATAGACGAAAAGTCAACATTGATTGTTTACTCTCTTCCCATTTCGATAGATAGCAGAAGCAGTACAAGTGACCGTGATCGGTTCTCGGCTTGAAGCGAGTAGAAAGACACAATATGAGTCGTAATCTCAATATTGAATCCCAAAATAATTAAAACGTTTGTTATTATTTTTTATAAAGTAAAGCTTGGAAATTTGTTTGAGTTTAATCCAAGTGAAATTATAGACAAATAGTCAACATTGATTGCTTACATTCTTCACACTTTGATATATAGCAGAAACAATACAAGTGACTATGACCAGTTTTCGGCTCGAAGCGAGGAGAAAGACACAATATTATTCGTAACCTCACTATTGAATTCCATAAATAATAATTTGTACTAAAAAAAATTGGTTTGCACATTACAAAGAATACTTGAATTAATTAAGTGAGATAATTTTTAATTATTTTAGATATGAAATTAATAGCGTAGAAATTGTATTGGTCATAAACATTCTTCCCATTTTTAGAGAGATTAGAGACGACTCGAACCATATTGTACTATAAAAATTTCATAAAATTCGTTTGATAACAAATAAATAATTATTTTATGGGTAACAACTTGATTTTGGAATCGATTTTCATTAAATTAAAGAACATAGCTAATTATTATCCTCATTCAGTATGAGTATGAGGTGATTAGATTACTAGTTTTATAATATAAGTTTAATTATTATTTAATTTATGATAGTAAGTAAAATATAGAAAAAAGGTACATACTTATTGTATAGTTTCCCATGAGGAATGAATATGCAGGGGCTCAAATAAAATCCTTTTCTCTGCAAAAATAGGTGCAAATGCTATTTGCTTGATAAATTTTGGAACCTCTTAGATCAAATTAGACTTGAGGGACATGAAGAAATTCTGAACTTCATACTCCACTACTGCCATTAGAATTTGAATTGGGAACGTTCTATGTAGTAGTATATGTATCTGCTTTTATCAAATCTTAATGAAATCCCTCCAATAAAAATGCTATACTTATTTTAATTGTAAATACTATACTTGCCAAGTTCCATAGATTCTATCTTTCGGGCTCATGTAAATACAAACATAAGTTGATTTCTTTGCACTTCAATCTCTCTAATTTGCAATTTATTTCTACTATCCTATATACTCAAACATCCGTATGCAAAAAGAGTCTCCCTCCATCATTAGTATACATGGTCTTAGAGCTTTCTCTAAATCATGGTTGGTGAAAATAAGTAGAGCTAACCTTAGAGTTTCCATCTCCTTATTTGTCACCTGAGTAAGTGCCCACATCATTGCATGCTTGAAATGTGAAGTGTTGTCAATCACCACCATCACTCTCTTTCTAACCATTATCTCATTATCCTCATTCCCGTGCATGATGAATCCTTCCCTTTGATTCATACTTGCCTCACTAACATGGTCATATTTGTCTTTCCCATTCCACCTATTTGATGTTGATTTCCAAGCCTTCTTCACGTTGAATTGTTTTAACAACGACCCTCTTAAACTTTGCATTGTCTATTTGAACCGCCCTTGGGTCTTACATATATATATATATATATATGCAGAAAGAGCAGCATCATTACTTGCTCATGAGATAGTACAAGAAAGGAGGGTAAAATGATACCCAAGCCCTATAAAAAGCCCGGATTTAATAAAAAGTACCTAAAATAATACTCAAGCCCTATAAATTTTTGGGCTTTGGCAGGCCCGCCCGACCGAGCCTGCCCGTTTTGAAAGCTATAGTGGTGATACAAAGTGGGAGAGAGTGGATGGTTTTTATAAGTGGTGAGAGGGAAGAGCGGGTGGTTTGGTATTAAGAGATGATATGGATATTATGAGATTAAGGGATGATATAGGTATTTTGGAATTTGTTGGGTCGTTTAGACCTGCACTCATTAAGGAAGATATTACTATCAGACCCAAAAGAGATATAAAATTTCCTCATAAATTTAAAGATTATCTTATGTAACTAGGAGAATATTATTTTTAAATTTACTTTTCAACAAATAAATAGATTAGGAAAAGATTATATTTACCTTTTAGAGTTACTTTTCAAATAAATAGATTAAGATTAGAATTATCAATCCATAGATTGATAATTTAGATTACTATTTAGATTTAGATTAGAATTATCAATCCATAGATTGATTGATTTAGACTACTATTTAAGCAATGTTGACCTTCATTCAAGGGCATGAATAAAATTGTTATCTCTTTATTTTCATACTTTAGCTTCTTAGAGTTCTAATATTGTTCTTTGCTAGGATCACACCCTAACATTGGTGTTTTCATTCTTGTTCTCCATGCCTCCTAAACCACAACACTCACCTTCTTCTTCCACACAATCCAACATGGATGATACTCCAACGTAACTGTGTTGGAAAAACTCTCTTCCATGTGTGAAAGACAAGAGATGATGGAAAGTGTGCTAACTGGGTTAGTGGAGAATGTAGCTCAATTAAACACCGCTAATCCACAATTTTAACCACAACCACCTCCTCATGGGTCTCAACCACGACCCCCACACCCTCCTACATATGGAGCTGGATATTTCTCACCACTAGGTAATATTAGACCTCTGAAACTACATTTACAGCCTTTTGATGGTTCAGAACCACAAGATTGACGTTTTCAAGCGGAGCAATATTTCAATTTATACCAAGTGGCCCCATTTCAACGTGTGGAATTAGTGGCATTCTCGATGAAATGCTCCTCGATCAGGTTGTGGGTTTAACACCAGAGATGACATTAAATTGTTTTTTATCTGGCTTGAATCCAGAAATTGCAAGGGAATTAGCTATACAACAACCTTTTACTGTGACTCATGTAATAGGGCTGGCAAAATTAGTAGAGAGCAAAATTGCAGCATCTAAGGCTTCCAGTTAGCGCCCACCACGCCCAAATCGGGCAGTTTCACAGGCACAAATAGTAGAGACTACTAATACAATCATCAAGACTACAAACACATTACCCATCAAGCGTCTTACTGCAGCTCAAATGAAATAAAGAAGATCCCGCGACTATGTTACAATTGTGTTGAGAAATATGTCACAGGGCATTGTTGTCAACCAAAACAATTCTTACTTATGCTAATGGATGACCCAACTGACAATTTTCAACCACTTGAGTCTAAAGTACTAGTGGAGGCTGATTGGGTGCCTAACAACATAGACCAATCCGAGATAATTCACTTTCACCTATCAAATCAAGTTCTACAAGGCAATCCATCCCTTAAAACTCTGAAATTCCAAGGTACAATTTATGGCCAGATGGTGACAGTCTTAGTTGATACAGACAGTTCACATAATGTAATGCAGCTACGCATTGCACAATTCTTACAATCACCTATTTCACCAACACCAAAGTTCCCAATAATGGTGGGGATGGCGAACATATTTATTGTACGAGGCTGTGTAAAGATACACCTCTACGCTTACAACAAAAAACCTTTCACATTCCATTCTACTTACTTCCTATACAAGGGGCATATGTAGTTTTGGTAATAGATTGGTTAAGTACATTGGGTCCAGTAACTTCTGATTTTTCAGTACCATCTATGACATTCACTCATGACCACAAACCTATCACTCTCACTGACCAAAATTCCATAACCCCAACTTTAGCTTCTTTTCACCAACTACGTCACTTAACCAACACATATGGAATTGCAGATATATTTTACATTACAGTAACCCCACAAACACATAACCCCACTAAAAAACATATGACCATATCTAACCCTATAGACCATTACCTAGATATCCATTCCTTGTTAGAAGAATTCTCTACAGTGTTCAGTAGTCCCACGGGCCTACCACTACTTAGACATCATGACCATAAAATTATCCTCATACCTAATACATTAACTGTCAATGTAAAACTCTACTGTTACCCACACTCACAAAAAGAAGCAATATTAGCAGTGATGTTACAAGTAGGGATTGTTGTTCCTAGCATTAGCCCATTTTCTTCACCAGTGTCATTAGTAAGAAAAAAAGATGGGTCTTGGAGATTATATGTGGACTATCGCAACCTTAATGCAATTATAGTTAAGAATCATTTTCCGATTCCTACAATTGACGAACTTCTGGATGAACTAGTTGGTGCAACTATTTTTTCTAAGATTGACTTGCGATTAGGGTACTACCAGATCCGTGTGGACCCACAAGATACCCACAAAACAACGTTCAGCACAGTAGACGACAACAATGTCTTTCATGTGTTATTGTTGAAACCATTTGTTGGCCCTGCACCACCGGTAGCAACCACACAACTATTACCATCACAATCAGCTCAAACATAGGCACAAGAACCAAATGCATAATCTGTACAGCCTGGACAAACTCAAAACACAAACCAAATGAAGGAATTAAGGATGGAGCCTGTTGAACAGCCCACACGGCCCGCTATTGGGCCATCAAGTGCTACAACTGAAAAACCCAAAGAAATTGCTACAACGGATCCAAGCACGATGACCCCATGTTTACACCCCAACCTTGAGGACAAGGTTGCTCACAAAGGGATGAGCAACGTTGGGAAGTCTGGACCTACACTCACTAAGGAAGATATTACTATCAGACCCAAAAGAGTATAAATCTCCCTCCTAAATTTAAAGACTATCTTATGTAACTAGGAGAAGATTATTATTTTAAATTTACTTTTCAAATAAATAGATTAGTAAAAGATATATTTACCTTTTAGAGTTACTTTTCAAATAAATAGATTAAGATTAGAATTATCAATCCATAGATTGATAATTTAGAGTAATATTTAGATTTAGATTAGAATTATCAATCCATAGATTGATTGATTTAGACTACTATTTAAGCAATATTCACTCTCATTCAAGGGCATGAATAAAATTGTTATCTCTTTATTTTCATACTTTAGCTTCTTAGAATTCTAATATTATTCTTTGCTAAGATCACACCCTAACATAATTCTTTAAAAAATGTCATTTTATAATAGAAAATACTCAAAAATATTTATATTATTTATTTGTCACTTTTTTTTGAAAAAGTATTATGGGCCGGATAAAAATAAGTATTCACACCTACTAATAATTTGTATAATAAAGTTATGTTGATTGAATATTATGATGACTCTAACAAATAGTTCTAAGTTTGTTAGTAACATATAACTATTTTAATTTTATAATTAAAGTTCTTTTGATGAGAAGGGGATAACATAAGGTATAGGAAGAATTGATTTACTCAATTTATTCTAGAAGTAAAGTGACATTTTTCTAATATTTAAATTTATGACAAGCAACCCTACCAAATTTTGTCATTTTTTTGTTACTATCAAATGTATCATCTCATCTATTTTTGGTAAGAAACTAATATTTTTCGGGATGCGTGACTACCCCTTCCAACAAGTATTGCCCTCATAAATTGAATCGTTGACCTTTTAATCATCATGAGATTTAGCAGGGCCTTACACTACTAGACCAACACTTTGTTGGTACCAAAACTTGTCATTTGCGATAAGACATCTTCAAAATAACAAAATAAAACAAGAACAACAAAAATTAGAGGTATAGCCATGTAGTAAAACATGTCATTCCCTTTATAAATTATCCCGCAAAAAAACCATTGTTAGAGCACCAAAAAGATGTTAAAAGTGTAACACTCTTCCAAATAAAGTCTAAAGATAAGGAGTTTTTAAGGGTTTGTTTGGGAGTTGGATTTTGGAAGGAAATGAAGGGAAATGGAAAGCTTGAGAGCCATGAAATACACTGTGAGATGACTTTCAAACCTTCCTTTTTCATTTATTCCCCTCCAAAATCCAACTTCCAAATAAGCCCTAAAGATTCTAAAATTTCTTTTCAACTATACAAATCAAGTAACAACAAAAACAGAAGATTAGCTCAATTTGGCCATATTTAGGAGAACCAAAATCTCTAAATCTAGAGAGGAGTAAAGAGTGCAGCTCCATAGGATAGATCAAAGTTTCTTCAAAGAAACCAAACAATCTATGACAAAAATATCTCGCCATAGCAAATTAAGAAAAAAAAATAAGGTATGGTTTCTGAATAAAAGCCACACTTAATACAAGGGACAAAACGGTCATACAATTTAGGAAAAACCTTTGATTTTGATCCTCTATTTCAAATAGGAAAATGATATATCATTCTACAAATCTTCATATATCATAAGAAACACAATATGTACAATTGTACATTGAATAATATTTTATTTTATTAATAATTTGTTTACAAATTATATATGTGAACAAAATATTCTCATATATGAAATAAAATAATTTTAATGTTAGCGATCCAAGTTTTTACCATTATGATCTGAACCACTCGGTGATTACTCACTTTTTGTCCAGTCCAATAAACTGATTTTGCAATAAGAGATATTTTTGTTTAATACCCATAAACTGATTTTAAATTTTAATTATATATATTAATATTTAACTCGAAAATGTGAAATATATAATAAAAATAAAATTGCAAACTGATTCCTATTATAAGTATTTATATAAATATTTAAATCCGAAAATTGGAAATAATAAAATAACAATTTGATTTGAAGTGAAGGTGCTTCCTAAAATGGCTCAACCACTATGTGAGTGGGAGTCAGTTACCCAATTTTAAAGGAATAGGGTTATGCTTCTATTTTTTTAAAGAGGTTGATAAAGAAGAAAGGAGGCACCGAACAGAAAAAAAAAGAGAGGAAATCAGAGGAAAAAATAGAATTCCAAGATTAAGGAGAAATTCACACACAGAGAAGAGAATTGTAGTGCAGTTACCGGAACAGGATTATTGCAGTAAGCGAATTCAGGTTAGTAATGTGTATTACATTCATACTAATTATAGTACACTACCATGCTTCATATATCAATGATATTCATCCTATAATAACATGTATAATTTTATATCAATTTCGTATGATGATCACTAACGAATAGAGACATATTTCTTATTCACTGTTATAATATTGATGCATATACCAGGACCTTGAATATTCATGAATGTTTATGTCTTTAGTGGATGAACAAAAACAACATAAACTAAACCAAACAACATCAATTTAACACCTAAAACAGAATCAATTTCTTTCCAATAATGAAACATATGTACTATAGGACCATCAAATAATAGATTAAATCAGTAATAGTGTTCATTCCCTTAACTCATCAATTAAAATCACAATCTATCATCCCTCAACACCACATTTTGTAAACCTGAAATAAAAAATAAAAAAAATAAAAAAAAGAGATCAATCCGACCCGGAATTTTGAACCACCGTGCGGTGCTACAAACTGGACCGGCATGACAACCGGAGAAGATGAAGAAAAATAGAGAAGTCAGCTTGTTCAGGTGCACCTCCTCACAGTGGGGTTAACCCGAGTTCACGAACCTGTAGCTAATACCGTGAATGATTGGTGTGCCTTCCGCCATTCGCACCACCGCAATCCACCTGCATTCCCATTCACTGCCGCCGCTGAAAAAAGATAAGAGTAACTTCAGTTAGGGATTCTAAATCCCTTTTCTCCTCATTTACCTATTTATTTAGTGCAGGTGGGGGTAACCGTGTGTTACCCCCTTTACACTCTTTATTTACTTTTA